>NC_084812.1:6709875-7028083 GCF_963583255.1 Pyrus communis
AGAGTTTATTTATACTTTTATTAAGTATAACATAAGATTTTGTGGTATCCACTTGTGTAAATATTTTAAATTGAAGATCGAATTCATTCATTGTATTCATATAGGGTCAAGGAGTGTAGTTATAAAAAATCATCAAAATCGGAGTTAAAATAACCGTTAAATCGTGATTTTTCATTTATAACCGTTGAAAAGCTTTGTCCCGTTACTTGATCTCTGAATGTTTTTTTTTTTTTTTTTTTGCTGATGTGATCTCCAAGCATATACAAACAATTTTGACGGTTTGGATCGTTGAAATTAGTTTTGGAGAATTCGTAAAACGATAGATTGACTAACGCTTAGAGTTTATTTATACTTTTATTAAGTATAACATAAGATTTTGTGGTATCCACTTGTGTAAATATTTTAAATTGAAGATCGAATTCATTCATTGTATTCATATAGGGTCAAGGAGTGTAGTTATAAAAAATCATCAAAATCGGAGTTAAAATAACCGTTAAATCGTGATTTTTCGTTTATAACCGTTGAAAAGCTTTGTCTCGTTACTTGATCTCTGAATGTTTTTTTTTTGTGATTTTTTGTTGATGTGATCTCCAAGTATATACAAACAATTTTGACGGTTTGGATCGTTGAAATTAGTTTTGGAGAATTCGTAAAACGATAGATTGACTAACACTTAGAGTTTATTTATACTTTTATTAAGTATAACATAAGATTTTGTGGTATCCACTTGTGTAAATATTTTAAATTGAAGATCGAATTCATTCATTGTATTCATATAGGGTCAAGGAGTGTAGTTATAAAAAATCATCAAAATCGGAGTTAAAATAACCGTTAAATCGTGATTTTTCATTTATAACCGTTGAAAAGCTTTGTCCCGTTACTTGATCTCTGAATGTTTTTTTTTTGTGATTTTTTGCTGATGTGATCTCCAAGCATATACAAACAATTTTGACGGTTTGGATCGTTGAAATTAGTTTTGGAGAATTCGTAAAACGATAGATTGACTAACGCTTAGGGTTTATTTATACTTTTATTAAGTATAACATAAGATTTTGTGGTATCCACTTGTGTAAATATTTTAAATTGAAGATCGAATTCATTCATTGTATTCATATAGGGTCAAGGAGTGTAGTTATAAAAAATCATCAAAATCGGAGTTAAAATAACCGTTAAATCGTGATTTTTCGTTTATAACCGTTGAAAAGCTTTGTCCCGTTACTTGATCTCTGAATGTTTTTTTTTTGTGATTTTTTGCTGATGTGATCTCCAAGCATATACAAACAATTTTGACCGTTTGGATCGTTGAAATTAGTTTTGGAGAATTCGTAAAACGATAGATTGACTAACACTTAGAGTTTATTTATACTTTTATTAAGTATAACATAAGATTTTGTGGTATCCACTTGTGTAAATATTTTAAATTGAAGATCGAATTCATTCATTGTATTCATATAGGGTCAAGGAGTGTAGTTATAAAAAATCATCAAAATCGGAGTTAAAATAACCGTTAAATCGTGATTTTTCATTTATAACCGTTGAAAAGCTTTGTCCCGTTACTTGATCTCTGAATGTTTTTTTTTTGTGATTTTTTGCTGATGTGATCTCCAAGCATATACAAACAATTTTGACGGTTTGGATCGTTGAAATTAGTTTTGGAGAATTCGTAAAACGATAGATTGACTAACGCTTAGAGTTTATTTATACTTTTATTAAGTATAACATAAGATTTTGTGGTATCCACTTGTGTAAATATTTTAAATTGAAGATCGAATTCATTCATTGTATTCATATAGGGTCAAGGAGTGTAGTTATAAAAAATCATCAAAATCGGAGTTAAAATAACCGTTAAATCGTGATTTTTCGTTTATAACCGTTGAAAAGCTTTGTCCCGTTACTTGATCTCTGAATGTTTTTTTTTTGTGATTTTTTGCTGATGTGATCTCCAAGCATTTACAAACAATTTTGACGGTTTGGATCGTTGAAATTAGTTTTGGAGAATTCGTAAAACGATAGATTGACTAACACTTAGAGTTTATTTATACTTAGATTCACCACTTCTATTAATTTTCATTTTTCCCTCTCTTTTTTGTTTCCTTTTCAACTTTTTCTTATCATTTTCACTTTTCCCTCCAACATCTTTCCCTAATTGAATTCCCTCACTTTTTTGTTTTATTTTCAACTTTTCTTAACATTTTCATTTTCCCTCCATTTTTTTTTTCAAAAAGGGCGGCAAGTTGGCAAATGGCAATGGCAAAAAATTGATTATTGAAATTTGAGAATGGAAACAAATCACATATGAGTCCTGACGCATCAAATTTCAATGGATGCAAAATCATGCAAATATGCAATGCATGATCATGCATATTAAATTATTAATTAATAATTATTATAGTTTTTATAAAATTTAATATATATATATATATAATTAGTATAGATAGACTTAATATTTTGGGGGTATAATTATTATAGTATATATAATTATTATAATTATTATAAATTTTATAGTTAATTTAATATATATATATATATATATATATTTATTATAATTTTTAGGGGTATAAAATTGTAAAATTAATGTATATAATTATTACAGTATTTTTTGAGGGTTATAAAATTATAAAAATAATATTCTGCTTATCGTGTATCGTGTTTACCCACGTGTATACCCGACCCAACCCGTTATCTTAACAGGTGCTTATCGGGTTACCCGATAAGACCCGATTCGTTATCGTGTCGACCCAAACACCTGTTAATTTCGTGTCGTGTCGTGTCGGGTTATCGGGTCGTGTCAGAAATTGCCAGGTCTAATTTGTACCCTTTTTGGGTGGAGGAGTATCCCATGAAAACACACTTGACAGCTTTGGGATCAAGCTTGTCTCGGTGATGGGATTGAATATGAACATAACAGGTACATCCAAAGATTCTCAGATGGGAAAGATTACCTTTTTTGTTTTGCATAACCTCAGATGGTGATTTTGTATCCAGAACACGACTAGGCAGTCTGTTGATAAGATAGGTGGCTGCAAGAACTCCTTGAGACCAAAACCTCTTAGGCACATTCATTTGCAACATTAGCGCCCTGGTTTTTTCAAGTAGGTCCCAATTCTTCCTTTCGGCAATTCCATTTTGCTGAGGAGTACCTACACAACTTGTTTGATGTATAATTCCATGGGTGCTCAAATAGTTAGTCATATTTTTGGATGTATATTCAGTGCCATTATCAGACCTTAGTATGTGGATTTGGGACGAAAAATGGTTCATGACAAGATTATGAAAGTCCTTGAAAGCATCCATAACTTCACTTTTGAATTTTAGGAGGTACAACCAAGTGGCTCTTGAGAAATCATCAACAAAGATAACGTAGTACCTATAACCATCAAAAGACTCTAGAGGTGCAGGTCCCCAAACATCGGAGTGCACCATCTCAAACAACTTGCTAGTCCTAGACATGGAAGAATTGAATGAGAGTCTAGTAGATTTTGACAAATGACAAATTTCACATACAAGGGAGGATTTGCATAAACTAGGGAACAACGTAGACAACACAGATTCTGAGGGATGTGCTAGGCGTTGATGCCACAACCAATGTTCTAGGTTTGAGCTGACTTGGAACCCCTTTGGAACATTGAGGTCCTCTGAAAAATAGTACAGCCCATTTAGGTAATGACCTTCACCAATCAGCTTCTTGGTGGCTAGATCCTGAAAAACAACATTGTGGGGGGAAAAATTGCACGACAGTTTAGAGAGTTTGTAATCATTCCTACGGACAATAATTGAAAAGGAAAAGATGGAACATATAACGCTGTGGACTCAACAGTTTCTGAGATCAGTTTAACTTTCCCTCTACCTAGAACTGGCACACCTCTACCATTTGCTACAGAAACTAGTGATGGTTTAGTGTGGCTTTCAAAATCGTATAGCTTAGAATATTGATTTGTTATGTGATCTGTGGCACCTGAGTCTATAATCCAAAAATCATGAGAGTGACTAACATTTAGAGCAGTTGAAAGAGCACACATGATACCTGGAATGTCTCATTGAGGTACATGACCAGATTCAGCTAAGAACCCTGCAAACTGTCCAAGAAGAGCAGTTTGACTTTCCCCAGTCGACGTTTCACCTGTGCTTCCTTTTCTGGTTTGAAGGTAGGTTGAGAACTCATTCAACAAGTCAGCCGGATTGGCTGTAAAGTTCATCGACCCACCGATGGATGTAGCAGCAGCATGGTACTTGTTTGTATGTGGTCTGGCGTGTGAGCCCTTATGATCTCTTAAAGGCTTGTTCTCAAACCTTGGCTTCAACTCAGGGTGCAATATCCAGCATCGATCTATTAGATGTCCAACATTATTACAATGTAGACACTTCAGATCTGGCCTTTTTCCCTTGTATACTTTATCTCCAAATGACTTGTGATTTGTCACAAAAGCTCTAGCCTCAGACACACTAGGTTTTACGTCAACATTCATGACTTTTCTGCGTACTTCTTCTCACTGGATAGTAGTGCAAACACTTGCAAATGATGGAAGTTCGGGATTCATTAGAATATGGCTTCTAAGATCTTCATATTCAGAACCCAAACTTGCAAGCAAATGAAAGATTTTGTCTTCCTCGGACCTTTTTAACAGTACGGCAAAATCGATAGTGTGTGGTCGATACATTTCTAGTTCGTTCCACATGTTTTTCATGCAACCGAGATGATGAACAAAGGATTTATCACCTTGTTGAAGACTTGCAAGATTCCTCTTAAGCTGGAACACTCGAGCAGCATTGTTTTGATTTCCATACATGTCCTTGACTGCCTTCCAAAGAGCACTAGAGGATTCTGAAAAACTGAAAATTTCAGACAGCTTAGGATCCATGGAGTTGAGGAGCCACGACATGACCAGCTGGTCTTTGCACAGCCATGCTTCATACTCCGGCGATGCGACGTCAGGTGCTTCAATACTTTCATTGACGAATCCAAGTTTGGATCTTCCTCCAAGGGCAAGAGATATTGATCTGGACCATGGAAGATAGTTAAACTCATTTAACAACACAGAACACAAACGTTGGTTTGGGTTGACTTCAGCTTCTGGAAAACTAGGGCGAGGAGCTGTGAAGCTTTCAGCTTCTGAGTCAAAAAGATTATCTTCTGCCATTATCGAAACGAATGTGCAGAAGAAGAGAAGGGACAACAATGGAGTCAGGCCGGCTAAGGTTCCGGCTCTGATACCATGTGGAAAATATGGAAGAGAATGCTTTTTCTCATTATGTTTCTCTACAAGATTACAAGGATATATATACATGATACAAGTGTGTAGGTAGGACAAGGTAGCCGTCCTAGTGTGTAGGTAGGACAAGGTAGGACGGCTGTAGGGGACAAGGTAGCCGTCCTAGTGTGTAGGTAGGACAAGGGAGGACGGCTTGACGGCTGTAGGACGGCTAGTGTGTAGGTAGGACAAGGTAGGACGGCTGTAGGACGGCTTGACGGCTTATTCTTCCAATATGCTTCTGCAAGCAGATTAATTTCTTCTTCTGGTGAGCTGGCTAGGCCTTGCTCAAGGTCGCCACAATAATGAGCTTTTGCAGCCTGATCAGTAAGAACTCTGACTATACCTGCCCGCCTGTGTCTCGTTGCAATGTGTGACGCAGTTTTGCCACTCTTATTTTGCAGCAATAGTAGTGTTGGACACATTTCAAGGATATCCTCCACAATCCTGGTTGACTCCACTTCCTTCTGTTCCGATGTCCGGCCGCTCGAGCTTGCTATATAAATATGGACTGTGTTATTTGTTGCAATCACTTTCTGTCAAGTTGTTCTGCATGTTCCCTAAGGGCATCAAGGTCACCTTTTTTCGCAGCGTTGAACACATCAAGATCCATGCCACTTATAAAAACTGTAGTATTATTGCCTTGGTTTGTAGAATCTTCGTTGGTATGGCCTGCTAGCTCGAGCTGATCATCGACATTGACCGATTCTAGTTGAGTGCTAGTGATTTGTTTACTGAGTTGTGTGTTGTAATATTTGTCATATCTATAATGTACCGTATCTTAATTTTTAGAGATCTTTCGAATTGCCGTGTGGTATCGTATCGCTATTATCAGTATGCTATCATGCTTCATAGCCAGTATATATATGTTGCATTTATTTGATTATTTATAATTCTAGAATCTCCGAAATTTTTATTAACTAACTTAAAACCAACAAGTTTAATTAAAGGGCAACATCACAAAATTAAAAGCAAGTGAAATATCTTATATCCTGCGTACAAACTTATTTACAAAGAGACTCACCATCTCCTTTTATTTCTCAGAGACCCAACCTCCTAAACATGTTACCCAACCTCTTAATGATAGCAATTAACAAGTTACCCATCATCAAAATATAGCCGCCAACCATGTCTTCCAGGATATGTGGCGCCTTTAGTATTTTTCTTTCAGTAGAAAGAAGAGAACGTGCAAAGACAAAGAAGATAATGCAGCCAAGCACACAAGCTGCAACGGCAAGTCCTGGAGAATGGCCACCCAGTACCGCATATGTGCCAGTAATGAATGCAACCACCATTGCCATCAAAGCCCACATTGTCAAAGACACTACCATGTGAAACGTCTCAGATTTCTGGTCCATGTAATTCCACTTTGTGTGAATTGAGGAATAAAGGAGCACTAGGACAGAACAACTAGACATGGCCAAGGCTAGTGTATCTGTTATAACAAATGCTTTGAATGCTGCACTTCTTGACAAAACTGCGGATCCCTGGTCCGGTCCTATCTCACTTTGGTAACCACCGGGCATGGTAAAACCTGCTGCAAAGGTTACAGTTGCTATCAATGCAGCAACTAGCAGATGAGTTTCTTTTGCTTTCTGTAAACTTTCTCCAATATTTTTCTTGGTTCTCTGATCGTCCTCCACCTTATCACCACTGCCTTTTGGGTTTTTAATTCTACGACCTTTTCTAGCACCCCTTGAATGCAATATGCTTTTTAAATGTTCCTGCAGCCAGAGAATGTTGAAATGTAAGCCATGTTGCAGACTTGGAGAATTGAAGGCAGGACCTAAAGGACTCAAGAGTCCAACGGCTAGTTTGTGAAAGAAGAAAGGCATAGGATCCTAGTTCCTAAGAGTAGTTGTAGGGCTAGGATTAAGAACAATGAAAGGCTGAGATTTACACAACCAGCTGTCCAATTCAAGGACGTGTACTATCTGCAATTCTTGCATATAAGAATGTAAGAAAATGTTGAAAGAAATGTTGAATGAATATGGCAGTCTTGCAGCAATGATTTGCAGACTGTAGTACTTCTTGATATTTTCTTGCATCATTCCTCTCTCAAAAATATCCAAATTCTAACGTGGCCTCAGAGCCAATTCACTATCATTAGCTGGGCATAGTTGTGATTTAAGGGGAGATTTCAGTGTTCGAAACCCCAGAAATCTTTAAAGCTCAGAAAGCTCAAGTTCAAAACACTGAAACCTTCTCATAATTCAAAAATCATACCCCTCTTCTCAAAATGTCTGTGAACAACAATGGAGAAGTTAAAGCGCCAGTCTTTACTGGAGAAAACTACGATTTTTGGAGTATCAAGATGAAAACCATCTTCAAACCCCATGATCTTTGGGATTTGATGCAGGAAGATTGTGTGTCTTCCAAGGCAGGAGGAGAAGGTGACGAGGAAACCAAGTAAAAGGAAATCAAGGAGAAGGAGAACATGACCAAAGATGCAAAGGCTTTGGGAATCATTCAAAACTCAGTCTCGGATCAAATCTTCCCCAGAATAGCTCTTGAAGAAACATCAAAGGGAACTTGGGACAAACTCCAGCATGAGTTCAGAGGTGACATGAAGGTTAGAAAGGTCAAACTCCAAACTCTTAGGAATGATTTTGAGTATGCTAGAATGAAAGAAAGTGAATGCTTGAATGATTAGTAGGTTATTTGAGCTTGTTAATCAGTTGAAAACCTATGGAGAAGAACTTCCTAATGCTAGAGTTGTGCAGAAAATACTTATTAGCCTAACTAGGAAGTATGAAAACATTGTGAATATTATTGAAGAAACCAAAGATCCTGACACTTTAGGGACTCAAGGGGTTGTAGCATCTCTTAAAGCTTGTCACCAAAGACTTGATAGGCACTCAGAGAATTCAACTGCGAATGCTTTTCAAGGTCTTAAAATTGGAAACAGAAATAGCTATTCCAATGGACAGGCCCATGGAAACCAAAATTTTAGAGGCAAGAAAAATGGAAGGGTAAAAACAAGAAATGGGATGGAAAGTCTAGTGCTGTGCAGAAACCAAATGCAGGAAATGAGGCTTCAAAAACCCCTGCAAAAAATCTGTGATAAGTTGCATTTTGGAGCTTGCTGGTTTAAGGGAAAACCCAAGTGCTCATAATACAACAGATTTGGGCATTAGTAGAAGGACTGCAATCCAAAAGGAAATCAGCAAGTTGCAAATCAAGTTGAGGAAGCAAATGTGTTCTTTGCTCAGTGTAGAATGGCAACAATGAAAAAGAATAGCATTATTTGGTACATTGATAGTGGCTGCAGTAACCACATGACTGCACATGAGTCACTACTCATTGACATAGATACATCTTACAGAGGTAGAATGAAGATGGGAAATGGAAACCTACTTGATTCAGTTGGTAGACACTAGTGATTGACACCAAAAATTAAAAGAGGTACATCATAGAGGTAATGCTTGTGCCTGGACTTAATGAGAACCTCCTCTGTGTAGGGCAAATGATTGAGCACAAGTACTTTCTTCATGAACGGAGCTGGAAAGGTATTTTTAGTGGGTAACATAATAACAGGTTTTTCTTATGTTGTCCAATCTATCGAGCAGTTCAACTTTTTAAACAATTTTCACCATTCGATTTCTTAACGTCAATCTTCAACATTAATTTTAGGATTACTAAGTAGTCTCAGACCGTTGAAGAAAAATTGGATAATAACACAAAAGAAAATTAGAAGTGATACGTACCAGCTCAAGTGCGTCGTTTATGTTGTCCTCATTAGCTCGAATGATGTCCATAGCGTTTAAGTTTTCCTTGTTGAATGACATTATATCAACTTTAGCATCAAGTGGTAAAGCTGCCATCCCGAAGGTGGCATAATTAGCAAGGTAATGGAGAGGTGCATTGCCATTAACATCCTTGCCATTTAAGAGGATGTTGCTAAGCCACAGATCCGTTAACACAAAATCAACTACGTGATGTTGATCTCTCTTTATGGCATAGTGAAGCACATTCTGACATTCGTTGTTGACCAGTTCACAACAATCAGGGCAACAAGTAAGAAGCTCTTTCATTATATCTAGATGACCTTTGGACGCTGCAAAGTGAAGAGCTGTGCACCCATCATTGTCAGCAACGTAGGCGGTAGATTTATCACATTCCAATAGTTGCTTAACCATTGAAAGGTAACCAAATTTTGCAGCCATGTGAAGCGGAATGATTCCTCGTTCGTCTGCTGCTTTTGCCAGAGTTCTATCCGGATTTAGTAATTCTCTCGTCATTACTTAAGCATAAAAAGAAAAAGAAAACATAAATATATACTGCAAGAAACATATGTATTAATGAATCATGAAATGAAAAATAAAAGGAATTTTCTAAGGGAGACTTTGGATGCACTCCCTATCTTTAATGTTCTTTGACTGAAACCTCGTTGGTTTTCAGTTTTAGATCGAAGTCCTTCATATTAATGTAGTAATGTATTTTTATGTAAGTTACTATATTTTTAAATTAACATTTGAAATTGGTAGTTTAATATTAATGAGAGTTTAAATAAAACCCATAATTTGTGGGATTAATAATATTAAACTATAAATTATACTCTTGATATATTGTGTATATATAAATGGTTACATTCTTAAAAACACAAAAAAAAAAAAAAAAAAAAAAAAGATATTAGGTTTAATAACATTAATAAATTTCTTCTATCAAGACATGGATACATACATTCTCAAATCAACGAAAAACAAATGTATCCATAACCATATAAGTTTTAAAATGGATAAGAAAAAAAATTGAATGGATTATATATAAAGAAAAATGGGTACTTATATTAAAATAGTACATTTTAGATATAAAAATTGGTATATTTAAGAATGAGTCCATTTAAGATTTAAAAATTGAAAACTTATATGAGTACAATTATAATTAAATTGAAATTCGTTACAGTCCTATTAGATTAGGAATTTGATCATGTAAATCGTATCATACCTGGTATATCTGTGAGATTCTATTATATCTTTAGACTAGATATTATTCTATTAGAGTTGTAATCATATTGAGATAAGGAATTTACCCTCCTACTATTATAAATAAAGACACGATGAAGTGTAATAACACACATAATTACACCTCTCTTTTTTTCTTTGCACCGCACCCCCTCTCTTCCCTTTATATTATTCAGTAAATTAAGCCTACAACAAATTTATTTTTTTATAAAAAACTAATAGGTACAAACTTATTCTATTTTTTTTTTTTTTAAATCTTAGAATTGTTTTGAATTAAAAATTAATTATGAGTTTAATAAAGGTGTAAATCAATTACTAATTTTTATTTTAAAAAATTATGTAACTAGACATGTAAATTTATTATTACATTAATACTACTAACTTCGATTGAAATCTAAAAAATTAGTCTGGTTATTAGTCAATGACTAATTTTTCATTTTTTTTATAACTATTGTCTGTATACATTTACCTTCGTCGTTGCGGATAACAGCAGCGTGCAACGCCGTTCTACCATTTGGGCCTTCGTAAGTTGGATTTTTGCAACCTTCAAGTATTTGAAGACAATAATGAGTGTTTCCCCTCTCGACAGCTAGGTAAAGAGGAGCCTCGCCGGCATCATTAACAGAGTAGGAAAACTTAGGGTCTGCTTCAGTTAATATCTTCCCCACCTCAAAGTAATCAAAACGGGCAGCTTCGTGCAGCGCTTGTTGGTATTTGACAGTTTACTAACTCAATACCAAAATATGTGGGTGATAAGTTTACAAACTCTATCACACCTCTTGCACTTTGCACTCTCAAATAAAATTGGACAAAGAAAGAAATAGAGAAAGGAGGGAAGCAACAAGCTTTGGCAAAACACTTGGACTTTGATATATGAAAAGGTTTACAAACTATTGGAATAAGAAAGCTTACAAGCTTCTTCACAATTGGAAGTGGGATTTGGATGGGATGATTTACAATGCTTGAGAGCTTGGGTATTTATAGCAAACCAAATGATTAAACTAAGATTATTTATTACCACACAAAACACATTAATTGCACCTAATAATTTTTATTCAACCATACCTAACATTGCCTAACTTTCCATGCCTAACTTTGACATTGATTTTCAACAATAGCTAGCTTGATTTGAATTTCCAACACACCTCCTCAAATCAAAACGCCTTCATTCCTAGCATTTCACGCAGTAGTCGGAATGTTTCAATTGGCAATGGCTTTGTGAAGATGTCTGCCACTTGTTCCTTGGTGTGACAGTAGACAAGTTCAATTGTCTTTTGCTTCACATGGTCCCTTAGAAAATGGAACCTGGTATCAATGTGCTTGCTCCTTCCATGTTGAACAGGATTCTTTGCAAGTTTGATTGCAGACACGTTATCTACGTGAATCACAGTCGATTCCACTTGTGGATGACACACTGACTTCAACAGATTTCTTAACCAAATTGCCTCACACACGGTTGAGGCTACAGCAACATACTCGGCTTCACATGATGACAAAGCAACAATTGATTGCTTCTTTGAAGTCCATGAGAAAGCTGTTGATCCTAGAAAAAACACATAGCCAGTTGTGCTTTTCCTTTCATCTTGGTCACCTCCCCAATCACTATCTGAATAACCAAATAATTTTGCATCTTCACCAAAATTATAAAATAGACCATAGTTTAGAGTACCTCTTATGTACCTCAAAATTCTCTTGGCGGCCAGCCAATGAGACTCCCTTGGTGTTTCCATGTATCGACTCACGAGTCCAACACCATAAACTATATCAGGTCTTGTGATTGTAAGGTACCTTAGGCTTCCAACGAGGCTTTTGTACACTGTTGAGTTTACAAACTCACCCTCTCCTCCTTTGGACAGCTTCAATCCAGTTGCGACTGGGGTATTGACAGTGTTGCACTTGTCCATATTGAACTTCTTCAATATGTCTCTCATGTACCTTTGTTGAGAGATGTAGATACCATCACTTTCTTGCTTCACTTCTATGCCAAGAAAGTATGACATTAATCCATTGTCAGTCATCTCGAATTCACTGAACATGGATTGCTTGAACTCATGGAACATTGCCTCATTGTTTCCTGTAAACAATAAATCATCTACATAGAGACAAATAATTAAGAACTCCCCCTTTTCACCATTCTTCATGTAAACTGAATGCTCGTATGGACATTTCTGAAATCCATTTTGGTGAAGGTAGTTGTCGATCCTTGAGTTCCAAGCTCGTGGTGCTTGCTTGAGGCCGTACAAAGCCTTCTTCAAACGATACACCTTATCTTCTTCTCCTTGTACTTGGAAGCCTTCCGGTTGTTCCACGTACACTTCTTCCTCAAGTACTCCATTAAGGAAGGCTGACTTGACATCTAGTTGATAAATTTTCCATTTATGATGTGCGGCAAGAGAGATTAGCAATCTTACCGTGTCAAGTCTCGCAACTGGAGCATAGACTTCATCATAGTCCACTCCATACTTCTGTTTGTAGCCCTTTGCTACAAGCCTTGATTTGTATCGATCCACACTCCCATCTGCAGTGCGTTTGATCTTGTAAACCCACTTGACACCAATAGCCTTCTGATTTGGTGGGAGCTTTGTCAGCTCCCAAGTGTCATTCTTCTCGATGGCATGGATCTCTTCTTCCATGGCTTTCTTCCAACAATCTTCTTCCACAGCTTCATTGAATGAGAAAGGCTCGTGGTCTGCATACAAGCAGAAAAGGTTGGTTTCTTCTTCTTCTTCTTGTCCATAAATCTCTGTGAGACTCCTTAACCTCACTGGAGTTGAGGAGCTGCTTTCCTCACTAGATGTAGGACCACTCCTTGCAATTCGGTGCACTGGAGTTGTTGTGATTGTTTGAGCAGGCTGTTGCTCAATCGGTGGTACAACTTCTGGTTCTTCAAAATCAGTGGAGACGATCTTCTCTTTACTGACTTCTTTGTTGTTCCACGTCCATGTCTCTTCCTCACTGAAGATGACATCTCTACTAACCACTAGTTTGCCAGTTAGTGGGTTGTAGAACTTGTATGCCTTGGACTCTTCATTATAGCCCACAAACACACACTTCTCACCTCTATCATCAAGTTTCCTCCTCTTGGCTTCTGGAACTTGAGCATATGCAACACACCCAAAAATTCTTAGGTGTGTAACATTCGGCTTGTATCCACTCCAAGCCTCTTGTGGTGTCATCCTCTTGACACTCTTTGTTGGACATCGATTCAACAAATAAATCGAACAAGCTACAGCTTCTGCCCATAACTCTTTTGGCAAATTCTTCTCCTTAAGCATGAACCTTGTCATGTCAAGGATGGTTTGATTCTTTCTTTCGGCTATCCCATTTTGCTGTGGGGTATAGGCAGCAGTAAGTTGATGCCTAATTCCTTGCTCCTTGCAGTATGCTTGGAAAGCATTGGAGGTGTACTCTCCACCTCTATCTGATCTCACAGCCACAAGCTTGTGGTTACTTTCTGCCTCTGTGAGTGCCTTGAACTCCTTGAAAATTTTTAGGGCAGCTGACTTCTCCTTGAGAAAATAGACCCAAGTCTTTCTACTGAAATCATCAATAAAGGTAATAAAATACCTATTACCTCCATAAGACATGGGATCCAATGGACCACATATATCTGTGTGCACCAACTGCAGTGGTGCCTTTGCTCTCCATGTATCACCAACAGGGAACGATAGTCGTGCTTGCTTGCCAAGCACACAACCTTCACATACTTGGCGTGTGGCTTCAATCTGGGGTAGACCACGAACCATTCCTCCACTTGACAGCAACTTTAGGCCATTGAAATTAAGATGGCCAAATCGAAGATGCCATTTCCATGACTCATCTTCCATTACACCGATGTTGCAGCTTCCAATCTTTGTGTTCAAATTCAACGGAAACATCCGGTTCTTTGACATTCGAACACGTGCAATAAGCTTTCTCCTTGCATTCCTGAGAGTGAGAAGCATGTTCTCCATATGTATAATGTACCCTTTCTGGAGCAGTTGACCAATGCTCAGAATGTTGCTCTTCATACCTGGTATGTAGTAGGTATCGGAGATGTATTCTTCTCTTCCATCCTTCTGGATGATCTTGATCTTCCCTTTGCCTTCAACTGGCAACTTTGAGGAGTCACCAAGACTTACAGATCCATAGGCCCCTTTTTTGAGTTCGGCAAAAAACTCCTTCTTTCCACACATGTGATTGCTTGCACCAGAGTCCAAATACCAAACATCTTGTTGGCTACTGGAATCATGGTGTGCTAGTAAGACTGTAAGTTCTTCATCAGTATTTCCACTTGATTCTGCCATGTTGACATGCTCACCATTTTTATGTGAACATTCATTGGCATAATGTCCATATTGCTTACAGTTGTGACACTGGATATGCGCCTTTCCTCGAGTAGATCTCCACTCCTGAGACTGACCTTGATTTTGTGCATAGCCTCGACCTCTTCCTCGGGCTCGTCCTCGGCTACGGTTGGATGAGCTCCCACGACGTGAGTTCCACTGCCCACGACCTTTATTTGGTTTGTCAATATTCAACTTTGACTCCAAAGCTTGCTCTAGCGTTGTGGGGCTTGCATTCTTCTGAATGCGTTGCTCGTGAACTAGGAGGGATCCTAGTAGCTCTTCTGCGCTCATCACCTCCAAATCCTTGGATTCCTCAATGGCAGTCACCACATGCTCAAACTTAGATGTGAGTGACCGGAGTATCTTCTCCACAACTCGTACTTCATCGAGTCTCTCGCCATTTCTCCTCATCTGATTTACTATCACAATGAGCCTTGAGTGATAGTCGGAGATGCTCTCCCCTTCATTCATATGAGCAGTTTCAAAATCTGCTCGAAGTGATTGTAACCTCACTTTCTTGACTCGATCTACTCCTTTGTAGATTGTACTGAGTGTATCCCATACTTGCTTGCTCGTTGTTGCTTCTGCAACCTTCTCGAACGTTGAATCTTCCAAACCCTGGTATAGAAGATACAACGCCTTTTGGTCCTTCTTTCGTAAGTCCTTGAGAGTGTTCCTTTGATCCGCAGTATATACGGCTTCTTGCTCGGCAGTGGGTACAACATACCCACTACTGACAACTTCCCATAGCTCCTGTGATCCAAACAATGCTTTGAATTGGATGCACCATCTTTCATAATTTTCTTTCTTCAACGTGGGAACTTGGAGTTGCACTAAGTTGGACGCCATAACTGCTGCACCTGCCAGAGTGGTATTCTGGCTCTGATACCAATTGTTGGTATTTGACAGTTTACTAACTCAATACCAAAATATGTGGGTGATAAGTTTACAAACTCTATCACACCTCTTGCACTTTGCACTCTCAAATAAAATTGGACAAAGAAAGAAATAGAGAAAGGAGGGAAGCAACAAGCTTTGGCAAAACACTTGGACTTTGATATATGAAAAGGTTTACAAACTATTGGAATAAGAAAGCTTACAAGCTTCTTCACAATTGGAAGTGGGATTTGGATGGGATGATTTACAATGCTTGAGAGCTTGGGTATTTATAGCAAACCAAATGATTAAACTAAGATTATTTATTACCACACAAAACACATTAATTGCACCTAATAATTTTTATTCAACCATACCTAACATTGCCTAACTTTCCATGCCTAACTTTGACATTGATTTTCAACAATAGCTAGCTTGATTTGAATTTCCAACAGCGCTGTGTCCTTCTTCTTGTTGGTTTTCCTGATGAGTTTTTGCTTCGACAAGGCGGCATTTTCTGATGAGATCTCACGGCCTTGCTCAACGTCGGAAGTTTCTGTAGCTGCGAGGAGAGCTCTAACTATACCAGCACGCCCATATCTTGCCGCAATGTGCAGGGCAGTATCACCACTCTCGTTTTGCAGCCATAGTAGTGCTGGACACATTCCAAGGATACCTTTCACAGTGTTTGTTGACTTGAGTATCTCATCCTCAGATTCATTGTTCGTTGGGTAACTATAGCATGCTGTATAGATATGAAGGATTGTGTTCTTGGTTGCAGTCAATTTTTTGTTCAGATTCCCGCCATGTTCCTTAAGGATCTTGAAATTGCCACGTTTTGCAGCATTGAAAACATCACGATCCATGCTACTTATTAAAACTGTACTATTGTTGCCTTCTAATTTTGTAGCTTCTTGAATGTCGGTCTGATGACTCTGATCTGCTTGCTCGATCTGGTCACCGGCATCGGTTGATGCTAACGGAGTAATAGGACTCTCTGACGGATCAGCCGTAATGGAGGTATCCATGTTGAGGGGGTGAAGAGTGATGCAGGGGGGGGAGAAAGGCAAAATTACAACAAGGCCAGTTCTGTTGACTAGTTCAAGCAGCAATCTGGTGGAGGTATTGACTGTTGAAGATAAGGCTTGAGAGCAAAAAAATGAGAGAAGGAAGAGAGAGCAACTGTTTCTTTCAATTGAACGTATTACAGCCTTACATGTCACAATTACTACAATACCCTTCTAACAACCACAACTATATTAACAAACTATTTCACTAGAATAATGCCAAGTGTCATTATAGTTTTATCAGTTATTACTCCCCCCTCAAACTGAGCTTGGAGCAACCAAGTGAAGTTTGAATCAACCACGCTTCTGAAGTTGTTCGAAATGACAAGGCCAAGATGTTTGCGATGCTTCAAGAATGTCGAACTATGTAGCCCTTTTGTAAACACATCTGCAATTTGATTTTCAGTAGGTATATATTGAACAACAAGATCTCTTTGCACTTTCTCTCGGACAAAATGATAGTCAGTATCAAGGTGTTTGATCTTAGAGTGAAAAACTGGATTGGAGCTTAAAGCTAAGGCACTCAAATTGTCAGTGTAACAATGGAGGAACTGGAAGTACCTGATTCATGTCTTTAAACAGAGATCTAATCTAGAACAAATCAGCAGCAAAGTGTGCTAAGGCTTTATACTAAACCTCTGAAACTTCTAGAAACTGTAGGTTGCTTTTTAGATTGCCATGAGATAGGATTACATCCCAAGTAAATCACAAAACCAGTAACTGACCTTCGACTGTTAATATCCACAGCCCAATCTGAATCAGAATAAGCTGTAAGATTGAACTATAAACTTTTAAAATTAAAATAAAAAATGGCGAATAAGGAGGAGGAGAGAGAAAGAGAGAGAAGGACGACAAATGGATGAGGAGATGGAGAAAGAGAGAGACATGGGGTAGCAAGGAGAAAGAGAGGAAATGATGAAGAAGAAAATAGAGAGATAAAGAATAGTAAGGAGATGACTCACCTTTCAACATGAAGCGGTAAAATTGTAAATGCAAAAGTAATTATAATAAACCATGACATCACATACCACATAGATAAGTTTTGTCATTCTTTAAAATAAATAAAAAATTTAGTCACTCTCCAAATTATACCAAAATATAGTCTTATAATTTGGATGTATGTGTAATTATTCCTTAGGGATTGAAGGTCTTTGTTTTATGTTTGTTAAAATAAATTGACAATAATGTACTTACAGGCAAAAGTTAGGACATAACAAACCCATCATAAGGGTTATTTTAATACTTTAAGACTCATGTTGAGTTGTTACTTATTATGAATCGAATTACTTAAAAGGCAAATAAATTGATCTTCAAGATATTTGATTGTTAACGTGATTCAATATTGGTTAGCAAGAATGCTTGGTGGGACAACATTAATATTAAATGGTGATTTGGTATATTACTCTAATTACTATAATAGGCGGGATTGGAGGAACCCTAATAGCTATATTAAGGGTGTCCCTACTTTCACAAAACACACGTTCCATTATGAGCAAGCTCTATTGTTGTTAGAACACTTACGTTTGTTAAAAGTAGAAGACTCCTTTGTTATCCGTCTTACGTATTCCAAAGATAAGTAAATTGTAATTGATTTATTGTAATTTTAATTTATCAAATTCGCGATCTTAATGTTTTGTTGTAGTTCTTCTAATTTCAAAAGTATCTTTTAAATACATTAATAGAACCAAAGTCCAAAGTAAGTAATAAATTTTAATCATTTTTGGAAATCTTTGTTCATATTGTTTTTTAGTTGTAATTTCGAAATCTTGGTTCACACTGCTTTTTTAGTTGTCATTTTGAAGTCTTTCGTTCACACTACTTTTTTAGTTGTCATTCACATATTGAGAAGAAAAGCGGTGGAAAAAGCAGTGGAAGGATGGAAAATCAGCAGGTAGGGCCGCGGATGTCCCTTTTCCTTACTTTTCTTCAATATTATTGGATGTGCCAATTTGCACGGATGTTTAGTTGTCATTGCTACCTACCAGCATTATTGGATGTGCCAATTTGCACGGATGTGCAAATCTAAAAAAATCCACAATTACTGTCCTATCAAAAGTTGAAAATCAACAAGTCGTTTGATTTCATGTATGTACCGAAGAAGAGGATTTTATCAAATACTATAAGGACATGTAAATAGTCTAAAATTGATATTGTTCCCACCGTATAATCTGCTAACCCAACATTAGTGAAGTTTAATCGTAAAAAGCTTTACTGTGGTCACTGACTGTGGAACAATTATCATATTTTATAATTTATATTGTCAAACTCTCGATGTGAGATTTTCGATACATAACAAAGTATTATCCAAATCCAGTTGAGTGTTGACTCCAAATATAGGTGCCGTAGCAATTTTGGTCTTATTTTAACCTTAATATAACTTTGTGGCAGGTGAGATGGTTTCTACTTTCTTGATTGCCAAGAAAGAAAGCCAAGGGTTGATTCAGCGGATATATAAAGCGGGCTCGAGTCCAATGGGCTTAGCCTCAAGCCCAAAACATTGAGCCTAAGCTCGTCCTCAAATTTAAAAGATTAGATCAATGGGTCGGTTCAAAGCCCAAGAGACTGGTGAGTCACGGACCCAATAACCGGGCTGGGTCAACGGAGACTCATATATATCAAAGCTAGATAATCTGGTTTTCCCTTTCGAACAATCGCAATTAGGGTTTTCTGGATCACACTCAAATCCCCAAGGTTTCAGTCTTTCGTTCTCCTTCAGAGACTCGAAGCTGCCTTGGAATTCAAACCGCTGCAACCATGTACGGATCGAGAGGGTAAGCATAGTTCGATTTTGTATGCATCTGTATGTTTCTTGCGATAGCATTGATTTTTTGTTGCGTTTGTATCTGTGAAATCTGTGGCTGTTTGTCTTTGAACATAATTAATGTTTTTAAGTAGGGTTTTGATGATTTTTGGATTAGGAAACTCAATCAAATAGATAAAATTGATCAAGAAAATTCAATCAAATAGGTAACATAATTGGGATTTTTTCGAAATCAAAGTAGAACACCTAGACCTTGGCTAGTTATTGACCTGTATGTGTACTTCATCGAATAAGTAGGCCGAATTTGAAACTTGAACCGTCTTTCGAGGACTGGAAATGTAGGTTAGGGAAAACGTTGCTGAGTTTATGATTTTCATGAGCAATATGTGACGTGTGCAAATAGTTCATATATTAGGCGGTGGCGTGAATTATTAAAGCCGCAGAGTATGTATGAGAGATTTGATTGCGTGAATGAGAGTGCGATATTTCTCTTTGTGAAATCCCATGTGATTGCTTGCATCTGTTAGCATAAGTAGATTGATATCTTGTTTATATGAAAAAAGGGGTTTTCTTTTTTCTTTGCCTTACCATGCATCGGGGTTTATTTCTAGATATATATGTTTGATATGTGGTTGGTGGATATGATTATTATTTATGTTGGAATATCAAATCTAGGGTTTTAGACATTAGGTGACAGGGAAGTGTGTGGGTTGGGTTCGGTTTTATTAACAGGTTGAGTGGGGGATTATCTCTTTTTTGGGTATTTAAGGGCAATGTTGGGAGGCGGGGGGGTTTCGGACGGGTACGAGGTCGGCTCAAAGAGACCAAGAATGATGGATCCCTACTTCGCAGTGAGCAGCGGCGTAAGTGGCTTTCATCCTTATGGCTATGGTGGGAATTTTCAGCCCCCGGTTTTTCCAGTGGCCCGTCTCAGGGGACTTCCATTCAACTGCACGGATATTGACATCTTCAAGTTCTTTGCTGGACTGGATATTGTTGATGTGTTGCTGGTCAACAAGGGTGGACGGTTCTCAGGAGAGGCCTTTGTTGTTTTTGCTGGACCAATGCAGGTTGAGCTTGCTCTACAGAGAGATCGGCAGAACATGGGACGTAGGTATGTTGAAGTTTTCACTTGCAAGAGGCAGGAGTACTACAAGGCTGTTGCAGCGGAGGTAAACTATGAAGGAATTTATGATAATGACTATCAAGCAAGCCCTCCTCCAACCAAATCAAAGAGGTTCAGCGACAAGGAGAAAATGGAGTACACTGAAATATTGAAGATGCGCGGCCTCCCCTTCTCAGCAGAAAAATCTGAAATTCTTGAGTTTTTTGGAGAATTCAAGGTTGTAGAAGATAGGGTGCATATTGCCTGCCGCCCGGATGGAAAAGCTACCGGAGAGGCATATGTGGAGTTTGTCTCTGCAGAAGAGGCGAAAAGGGCAATGTGCAAGGACAAGATGACAATTGGTTCGAGGTACGTGGAGCTTTTTCCATCGACACCAGATGAAGCTAGACGGGCTGAATCCCGATCAAGGCAGTGATTAAGCGCTATGGTCGCGGATTTAAGGTTTAGATCTGTATGTGATATTTCCATTGTGTGGCTTGGGCTAAAACATTTTTCTCTTTAGTTTTATAAACGAACAATAATTGTTGGTTAAGTTGAAGTCCTTGTGCGGACAAAAGGAAGATGACGTTTTATTTCGTAGCATCTCCTCCCACAATTGTTGGGTTATGTTTTTTTTTTTTTCCCCTACTTAGTGTTTTTGTGCTTGGTTATCAAACCGTCGGTTTCGCGAAAACTCAGCAGTCACATTTTTCAGAAAGAACTCGCCTTGCGAAAATCTATAAACCGTCATAAAATCTATTTTCATGGAATATTGCAAAGGTGTTATTAATTTGTGTCACACGAGAATTTTTCGGTTTTGTTTCTGAGAACTCACACGAGAATTTTCCAGTAGGTCACATATAAGGCTTACATAATCCACTTTCCTGGACGATGTGGAATGTTACAATTTGTATGTTTTCAAACTCAAAAATTAAATTTGATAAAAGCGATACTCTTTTTTTACTTCATAAATTGAAAGACTGCTTCTGAATGATAATATATTTCTAATCGCACATGCAAAGTCTTTTGAAATTTCAATAATCTCATTTTTCACAGAACTCACTAACCATGCACATCAAGAAGAGTATTATGTAAATGTAATGGACAAAAAGAATTTCATTCTAGCAATGTTCTAGGCCCCCCTATAATTCTTATTAATGTTTTGTTTTCAAGCTTAAAAATTCATTGAAAAAAAATTTCTATTATATGTGAATCAGTCATTTGTAAGACCGCTTCTAAATAACTTATAAAATTATGCTTGTCATGCAAATAATTCTTTCGCATAAACTCCACAAATCTCGCCTTTTCATATAAAAAAAAAAGAAAAAAGAAAAAAAAGAAGAAGTTATGAGTTTTAATTGGTTATGCAAATTTTACAATAACCATCATATAACATATTCTGCTGAAATTTATGCCACATCATAAACGTCTTAAAATACATGTAATATGTTTAGAACACTGTAACGTGTTTTGAAGATGTTTTAGCTAGGGCTGGGCAAACGGGCCCTGGACCCGCGGTTAGGGGCGGGTCCAAGTGGATCGGGGCGGGTACGGGGCGGGTCCTATTTTTTAAAATCTGAAACGGGGCGGGGCGGGGCGGATCCATGTTATTTGCGGGGCGGGACGGGTCGTAATTGCTAAGGAAACGGGTCCCCGACCCGAACCGTTTCCACCTTCCAAAAATTTAAGATTTAATCTGATCCGTTGATTAAAACCACAATCGCACGATCGCACTCAAGAGTCTCTCAGATCAGACTCTCAGTCTCAGACAGTCAGAGACTCCCACAGTCGACACTCGACAGTTCCCTTCCCCCACTCCCCAAATCTCCTCTCCTCTCTACTCTCTCGTCTCAGAGTCAGACCTCGATCGCTCCCATCTTTTTCCATCGATTCTCCACCCCTACTGACTCGACTCGACTCGACTCCTTGAGACTCATAGTGAGTCAGTGATTGTCGACCTCGACTGTGTCTGTCGACATTACATCAATCCTCCCCAATCGCGAGTTCCGACCACCACCACACGGTCGACACCAACCTCGCCGTCGAGAACACAACCATCATCCTGCAAATTCCTAGGTAATTTATGAATTAGGGTTTCTGATTTGGGAATTTAGGGTTTTTGGGGCTATGATTGCATAAGCTTTTCGATTGATTATATGGACTGCTGCGATTTGATTACTAGTAGAAACTTGTTTATTGGTTTTGAATTTTATGGATCTGCTTATAGATTGTAGATTTTAAGTTGTTTGGTTAAATTTGCAGAAATTTAAGTTGTTTGTAGATTTTAAGTTGTTTGGTTAAATACTTTGGTATTTAAATTTGCAGAAAATTTTCGAATTGTTACAATTTTTGAACTAAAATTGGTAATTGAAGCTGAAATCTTAATGCATGTAAGTCAAAGCCAATTGAGGCTGCGAGTGCGGCAGAGACCAGGGAGGCCGCGCTGCAAGAGAGGGACTTGGCGGTAAAGGAGGTGGAGAAATTGAGGAACATTGTGAAGAGACAGAGGAAGGATTTGAAGGCCAGAATGTTGGAGGTTTCGGGGGCTGAGGCTGAACGGAAGAGGATGCTTGATGAACGCTCTAAAAAAAGGTTTGAGCTTTTTTTAAACATTTGCATACTCCAGTACATGATTTGGTTGGGTTGAAAACTTGTTTTGTAACGTTAAATTTATCATGGTATGTCATTATCATCATATTTAAGAATGAAATGAGCTATGTAGATTATTTAGAGAGGAAACACGGTGCTATTCCTCTTTGCAAGGTTTATTTGAGAATAGTCTTGTTGTTTGAAAATTTGTGTTTAGTTCATTGATCCACACAACAAAAAAAATAACCCCTTTTTTGGAAGGCCGTGTAAATTCAAATGATATTCACAGCCACAGGATAGTATTTCAAGTTATTCAATGCGGATTGCGGGCTATGTTGATATATCCTTGATCTTGATGCAGGCATAAGCAAGTAATGTTGGAGGCTTACTATCAACAGTGTGATGAAGCGGAAAAGATATTTGCAGAGTATCATAAACGTCTTCGTTATTATGTTAATCAAGCAAGGGATGCTCAAAGGTCAGGTGTTGATTCATCTCTTGAATTGGTTAACAGCTTTGGTTCAAACAGTGAAAAGGAAGTTGTTTATTCAACTCTTAAGGGCAGTAAAGCAGCAGATGATGTGCTTCTTATCGAAACCACTCGGGAAAGAAACATCCGAAAGGCCTGTGAATCTCTTGCAGCACATATGATTGAAAAAATTCGCAGTTCTTTAAGGTAAACACTTCCTTGTCAGTCCTGTTGGATATGAGGAATTTATTCACTTTTCTCCTTGCCTTAGCTTCTACAGACAAGGCTGTTCAACTACAAGATACCTTCGTTGTATTTTTTTAATAGTCACTGAGCCAAAGATTGGTGTTAATATGATCTCCCTGCCCTCCCCCCTCTTTTTGTTAATACTTGCAGTGATAGGTCCATTATTTGTCATGTTTTTATAACATTTATCCTTAGTCTTTGCAAGGATATTCAATTAAAAGAAGTTTTCTTTAATCTATTCTTTCAAATCAATCAACTTTCGTTCTTAAATTAAGTGTGGCGTAATTAACTGGTAAATTGGTTTTAAAGTAATCCTTGTGGATACAGTCTCATGCTTGCATATCTATACTATTATTGATTTGCAGGCTTGTGAGTAACTTAATTTGGGTCTTTTGAATCTCTATTTTTAGGTGTTTAAAAGTCTACAACATCCAGCTGCTTGATTTAAAAAATAATGTGCAGTTTGCAATCTGTGCAGTTTTGTGCAGATTGCAATCTGTGCAGTTTTTTGTGCAGATTGCAATCTGTGCAGTTTGCAATCTGTATTCTGTACAAATTTTTTTTAACAACCAAAAAAAAAAAAAAAAAAAAGGACCCGTGGACCCGGCCCGAACCGGCCCGTTTCAACCGGGCCGGGTAATGTCCGGTTCTTATATTAAAAAATGTAATCCCCGGCCCGGCCCGCCCCGTTCCCTTTGAACCTAGGTCCGGTCCGGTCCCTTCAAAATTGGGCCCGGCCCGGCCCGTGCCCAGCCCTAGTTTTAGCCAACAAAACTTTGTTTGACTATGTTAAGCTTTGCGCTAGTATTTTTATTGGTGTTTTTGTTTTGTATGCAACACCACACAATTTGTAGCCCACTGGTACCCAAAATGAGAAACGACTTGTTGCCGAGCAAGTTATTTCTTCACCCGGAGTTATGGGTGGGCATTCTCACGGGTTACCCGACCAACCCACGCAAAACTAGTTGTGTTCGGTTTTATGTTTCAAATTTGATTTGGTCATAATCCGCCCACCCGTGTGAAAAGGGGTGACATTCGGTTTATTAATCCTCAGTTCCGTTGGTATTCGACCCACCCACTTGTATAAATAGTGGCAAGAGAAATGTTAAGGAGACTTATCTCAAAAGTAGAATTTTGTCACCTCAAATTTTGGCACAATGTTTTATAATAATGAAATGAGAATTAACCTTAAATTATGAGGTGACAGAGAATTTATACAAAATTCAACTTCAAAAGTCCCAACATTTAAGCTTTTTAACCACAATGATTCGTGAGATTTGAATAACTCATAACTTTGGTCCCTATGATTTGAAATTGATAGAATTGATCCCTGAGTTTGTCCACCACCAAATTAGTGGCACCAATCACTTTGATCATTTCATGAAAAACCTTCCTTACATAAGGAGAAAATGACAAAAATATTCTTAATTTTGTCAAATCATTTGGATTCATTGTCTACTAAATTAAGTTTTGTCATTTTCTCCGTCATTAACAAAAAAAATTCATGGAATGACCAAATGATTGATGGTGAAAAAAAATTAAAAATCACTTGTATTGATTTCAAATATCAGAAATCAAAATAAAAAATTATGCTACTTTCGTAAACCTTTTTAAAACCTTATCTTTTTTAAATAGTGGTATGCAGATCGGCATGTTGGCTGCGCATATAATTTTGACTAAAAACCTTATCATTTTTTAAAAAGAACTTTAACGAAACCGATACTGTTTACTTTAAAGAAAAATCATATTTTTCTTTTAAAAAACAAATTTTGATATTATCCCCCTACAACCTATTTTTACCATTTTCGCTAAAACCCAAATTTCCAAGCCCTTTTCTTTTTAAAAAATCACCTGCAATCTCGCATTAGAATTCTGCGAGCTATTTCGCTGCGACTCTTCGTCCTCCTTCCGGATTCCCCAGTAAGTTTTAACGACCTTCAATCCGCCGTCTTCCTTAAAACCGATTTGCTTTTATTTTTCCATTTTTCGGTTCCGGCTTCTCGAATTTCATTGATCTCAGCTGCCCATTTGCTTTGTAATCTGTATTTCTTATCTTCCGATTGGTTACTGCTTACATTGCACTTACAAATCTCATTTGATAATTTAGAAAATATAAAGATCGAATCTTTAATTTAAGTAGCTAAGCAGTTGACGTGCTTTTAATAAACCCATGTTTGTTTCACTGAGAATTTGAGATCTTCTACTCTTTTGGGCATGAAGTGAAATGGATAATCTGCTATAATATTCAATACCCACAACTTATTTTTCTTCGAAAGTTAGATATCTGAGCTTAGTTTTATATAAGTATTGTATTAACATTGAGTTTCTTGTTTACTTGCTTTGTTATCTTATAGGTTTGGTTTGGATTGTGCGTATTGGCGTGCCGGGTCTGTTAGTTTTAAGTAAATTTATAGGCTCTGACCTTGCAAAGGCAGGGTCTTTAACTGATATTTGCAACTATATCGACCCAGTGCCATGAGTGACTCATCTTTGTACGATCCAATTGAACTCGAAACCACCACCTTTGACCTTATTGTTGTTGGGACAGGCCTCCCTGCAACAGTAATTGCCGCTGCAGCCTGTGCTGCCGGAAAAACTGTCCTCCACCTTGACGCGAACCATTTTTATGGCAGCCAGTTTGCCTCTCTTCACCTTGATGAGCTCACCTCCTTCATAAATTCCCATGCTACTCCGCCCTCCACCATCATCGATACCACCTCTACAAGTAGTAGCCATGATTACACTGCCTTAGATGTCACCCTCCGATCAGTATACTCCAGCATTGAGACTGCCAACTATGCCCCAGAAATCCTTGCAGATCAGTCCTCAAAGTTCCTTATTGACCTGGGCGGGCCTAGGGTTTTGTTTTGTGCTGACAAAGCCGTTGACCTTATAGTTAAATCAGGTGTGGACTCGTATTTGACCTTCAAGAGCATTGATGTGAGCTTCATTTGTGATGAGAGTGGGGGATTATCCAATGTGCCAGACTCTCGATCAGCAATATTTAAAGACAAGAGCCTGAGTCTTATAGAGAAGAACCAGTTGATGAGATTCTTCAAGCTTGTTCAGCAGCATTTGGCAGCTTCCGCTGGCAATGATGGAGGGAGTGAAAGTTCAAAGATTTCTGAGGAGGATTTGGAGAGTCCCTTTGCTGACTTCTTAAAGAGGATGCGATTGCCACCCAAGATTAAATCGTACAGATCACATTGCCTTTCTCTTTCTGTTAGTGACAGTACTTTGTTCCATTGCCTTGTTGAGATTACTCTACTTTGCTGTGTTTATAGAGTAATCGTACAGATTACTCTACATTGCCTTTCTCTCTCTTCCAGCAGGCTGTTACTGTAACTGGCTATTGAACCATTTATAGGATACCCCATTAGTATACTTGTTATATTGTTTTTATGTAAAAAAGAAAAATATAATTGAGTTTTTATTTTTTAATATGTTGTTTTCGCAACAAACTAAGCACAAGTAGTCTTTTTAGTAGACTACATCAAGAAAGCAGCTGGCTCTTTGTTATCCTGAAAATTGTTTCTATTATTGCTCTTCATATCCTGGAAACTGTTCCTTCACTGCCTTGGATGGTTCTTGTTTTCATTATATTGATAACTTGTGTCATTTTCTTCCATATAGGATTATTCTGTATGCCATTTCCCTGGCAGATGAAGATCAGGACAACTTGGAAGTTTGTAAAACTGTACTTAAGACAAGAGAAGGGATGCATCGTTTAGATCTCTACCAAAAATCGGTTGGAAGGTTAGTTGTCTCATTTTGTTTCTTAAACATTTACTCCATGATGTTTTAGTTTCTGTATGAAGTACTTTTGTAATGATGCTTGACCTAGTACCTATATGGTATTGATATTATGTACCAAACGTGTTTGATTTGTTTATTATCTAGCGACAATTTGAAGATTGCTAAGAGTTATGTTTTTCAGTAATAAAAAAAAATTGAAGAAACAGTACAGTCTTTGACAGCCATGGTTTATGATTATAGAAAATAAGTCCATCTGTGTAGAAGGGGAAACAAGGAGTAGAAATGGGTAGTATCCTGATGATGTCATCGAAACTTATATGTAAGAATAGGGACTGCTCAAAGGTAGTGTTTTTCTTATATGAACCTAATGATTTCAGTGTATCCCTTGACTCAAAATTACGAGCTTCAAATATATACCAAAGAAGATATTTAAATCTGTATGCTACAGGTGGTTTCTTTATCGTTCTTTCTTCTTAGGTTTCCAAATGTGCCTGGGGCTTTGCTATATCCGCTTTATGGTCATGGTGAGATGTCACAAGGCTTTTCCCGTCGTGCTGCTGTTAAAGGTTGCATCCAAGTAAGTTCAAGTTGAAGTATTGTACCTAATTTCAAGGATTTATCTGTATACTTTATATTGCTTTACAATCCATAATCAGAATTTTTTTTTTTTTTTTTGTTTATGTAAAAAAGATTTCAAAGTATCCTAAACTGTTATTGCCCTGTCCGTACTTCTTCGTATCTATCTGTCTTAATTCTTTATTTATTGTTGCGCCTACATGTGCTCTCTTAATTAACTTTTTTTCAATATATTTTTACTTTCTTGAAAATTTTCGGTTTGTCACTAACTGTATTTTGCAAATTTGTAAATTATATTACTTTTAGAAAGAACATTAAGTTGCTTGATGTTATAGCTCTATTGACTCACTTTAAAATGGGATGGACTTATTATGTTCATGCGCATTAATTCCTGCTAAAATGAGTCAAAGCACGACATTCACTGGAAGTATATATGCACAAACATACATCTATACCGCTGCATTTCTTATCTGTAGCTGAAACATCTTTCATCCAGGTTCTGCGAATGCCAGTGACTGCCCTGCTTATGGACATGGTAATGGGTGTACTAGTGATTGTTCATACTATAACATATTTACTGAAATAAACTATTTTTACCAGAAAGTTACAAATAGTTGATTTGTATCATCACTCGAGCTTTTGCAGGAAAATGAGCAATATAAGGGTGTTAGATTAGCTTCAGGCGAGGAAATGCTTAGTCATCAGCTGGTTTTGGATCCAACCTTGACGGTCCGATTGCCCCCCGCTTCATCTTCACCAGATTTGAAAGAAACTCTTCAAGTTTTAAATCTGAAGGATGATAAACGAAAGGTGGCCAGGGGAATATGTATTACGACCTGTTCCTTGAAGCCAGATGTATCAAATTTATTGCTTGTATATCCTCCTAGATGTAAGACTTAACTCTGGTTATGTTATTTTACTTCTTTGAAAACGAGTACTAGAACTAAAATTGCTTGTCTCAATTCCCCCCCCCCCAGCTTTGTTTCCTGAGCAGGATACTTCAATCCGGGTTATCCAGATAGGTGGCGGTTCGGACAAATTGGCTGTTTGTCCGTCAGGCATGTATGTTTATGCTCTGGTTTCCTGTAGTTACAATATGAAACTGTCTAATTACTTGGTTCTACTGCCTAGATGTTTCTGAATTTAGGGAGCTAAAAGGAGTTATTAACAGTTATCACTCTTTCTTTGTTAGTGATCGTATGGATTAGATTTAAATGGCGAAAAAATTTAACCCGCCCTCAAACTTTTGAGGAATCCGTTAAGTTTGACTTTGTTTGCCTTCTCTACTTCAGGTTTGTATTATATTTCTCTGGTTTATGCGATGATGCTGAGCATGGGAAAAGGTTACTACATGCGGCCACGAACGCACTTCTCACTCTTCCTATTTCTGCAAATCCCGAAAGTGGTTCCGCAGTTCAAAGTGAAGATGCAGAAGTAAAACCCACACTACTTTGGAGTACGTTATACATTCAGGAGCTCACAATGGTGCACAATGTACGTATGGACTAAAGTTTATTTCACCTTAAATTCTGTCTTGCACTTGTTTGATGCTGTTTTGTTCTTGGTGCTGTTTCTTATCGAGCTATGGTTTACATTGATTTCAGGGTGAACATGAAAATATCTTCTTCACTCCCGTGCCAGATGGAAATCTTAACTACAATGATCTCGTAGATTCAACTGTGGCGGTACATATTCTTTTAACGGACTATTTTTGCTTCATAGCTCTTTATGCTTAATTACACGTTACCTTTCACACCTAATTTTAACCCTTGTGAATCTTGGTGTTGATGCTGGTTGTCGACAGCTTTTCCAGAAGATGTATCCCGATGAGGCATTCTTTGCGGAGACACCCTCCTCGCCGGAGGAGCCTGAGAATCCGGAGGATGATACCGAGCTTAATCTAGATGACTAATGGCGGTTTATCGGACTCAAGTCAGTGTATACTGCAGACTGGGGGTCAGTAAATCATCCCCTCAACTCATTGCCACATGAATTTGCAGCTGTGGAAATAGGACTTGTAGCATCTTGTACTCTATAAGCAAGAAAATAATGCCCCTTTTTTCTTCCAAGATTCTTGCAATTCCCTACTTACATTGTTTGTCAAGATTACATTTTGGCTTTCAATTTTGGTGACAAGAAGATATTGAAAATGAAAACGTATATAGGAAATTTCTGGCTCAGGAAAGATCTTTCGTCAAGCTGGCTGTTCATATGGTATGTGTAAGTTTCAACAAATATATTGGTCGGATCAGTTATTTGATCAGGCGGTCTGATCTAAGTAGAATTTGCAATTTAGAGAAATGGAAAGGACTTGCAAAAAAAGAAGCACAGAAGTAGTTGCTAAGGATTTCGTGACCCAGTTTTATTTTACTTTGACCAGGATGTCCCTGTCACTTTTTCCAACTATTTGATTATGTCCAGTGTCTGAAGTTTTTTCTATATGGTATACACTTTCGTGGAAGAAAAGGGAAGAGAACTCTCACAAAAGTGAAATATTTCGTGGATTTTTTAGCATTTTATAGTTTAACGTCAATTACCGTGTTAATATTATAAAATATTATATCAAAAATATAGAGAGTTAATAAATAATCCCACTTTATAGAAAGTTCCCTTAGCATTTCTCTTTCGTAAAAATATAGGAAAAATCAGAAAGATATGAAAACGGAGATGAAGTCTAAACTTCACAAGATATCAGAGAAATTCTTAACTTTAAGATAATCTACAAATTTGGTTGATATTTTCGACATACGATTTAATATCGACGAACTTTATATAACATTCTCTAAATTTCATTTTTTTTATTAAACGATAAATTTTGTTAAATTAAATATTAAATTAGTCACTAACAAAATTCGAACTCATACCATCGTACAAGAACTTAACTTCTTTCCATCTGATTAACAACCGCTTGTTCTAAAATTTCATTTTAAATGTCCAAGAAAAACCGATATCGACATGTATGTATTTTAACCGATGCCGATATTTTAATTGGTAAGTGCGAGCTTTTGATGGCACAAAGAGGTACTTTGAGGGATGAATGATGCAATTTATTGACATTTTCCAGGTCAGAAGAGAACAGAGGTTTGGTGAAGAAGAGAACAGAGGTTTGGTGAAGAAGAGAACAGAGGTTGGCGTGGCAGTCCGCGTGTATTAAGTAGCTACATGACAAAACATTATATTCTCTAATTTTTTATATAAAAAATAAATCAATTTATTGTACAATTTAGCCTAATTTTTTCTCTCTTTTAATGTGAAAATATTGTTGTAACTAAAAAAACCATTCACATGAAAAATTATATATTTTGCTAAATAAAAATTTTGTACAAATATTAAGCGTATGGATTATGTTTGAAGAAAATATTAAATCGGAAAAACGTTATTATAATTAATTTTTTTTTTTTAAAAAGCATTAATTTTTAAATGCTTAAGTTACGTTAATAATTATTACCGTAAAACTATTAAAAAAATTATAAGTTTGCTGTTTAATTAGCGGATGAGGAAACTTTTGGATCGTTTCTAATATTGATAAGACAAGTATTACATTTAACGCAATTTAAAACTTTGTATTTAATTCATAAGGTTTCTAGATTTGAGAACATTAACTTTTGCAGTCAGTCGTACCATGTTTGAGCGAGGCCATTTTAATTTTATTACAAATTTCAGGGAGAAAAAAACCTGGAATTATAGAAAAAGGCAACAAAAAAAGAAAGTAGGAGAAGAAAATTACAAATTTAAGAACTTGTTCCAAAATTCAAAGCCTGGGTTTTTGTATTCGTTCATTCCATTCCCTCTCTCTTTGCTCACCGCTTTGAGCTGTCACTACTCTAGCAGCAATGCACTAGTCCTTCTTCCCTACTTTTACCACCCCCAGAGCACTATGATCTTCTTCTCTCCCTTGTTATGGATTCCTGTGACTGTGATTGTGACCCCCATTTGCTGAGATCGCTCCTCGTCTTCAAGAACACAATCAACCACGGTGAGTTTATCAAAACCCACCATCCCCATTTTCTAGTTTTTCCTTTTTCTTTCCGTAGATTGAATCTTTCTGCCTTCTGCTTGTTGGGTTTTGTTTGTTTTTTCATTTTTTTTTAATTTTTTTTTTCGTTTGGCAGAGTTGATCAGGAGCTTGCATGTGTACGGATTGGATGAGGGGAAGAGAAATGAGGTGGAGAGGGAGTTTGTGTTCGGGGAAAATGGGTTGTATGCGGAGGTGCCAGCTGAGCCGCTTCTGAGATTGATGAAATTTCCAGCTTCCCAAGTGCTCCAAGGGCATGTCAATGGCTGTTGGGCCTGCATTTTAGCATTTCATGAAAATTCACCTCCTGATTTTACATGCATTCCCTCTATACTTTCAGTCTCCAGGTACCCTTTCAGTCTATTGAATTTAGTCTTACGTTGTTTCTCTGTTTTTGATGTTTTTCATGCTCTTGTTCTTTTGGTTGGGGTTGTCATTGTTTGTGTTTGTGTTTGAGATGCAATAATTGCAGTATTAACCGATTACGGATTTCTAACATGTCGTTAGAATGATTAACTTGATGTTTAAGCCTGTAAATGTAGAGGAGATTGGTTAGATAAGAAATTCATGGTGGTAGTCTCCTCATTTCGCCGTTGGAAGAGTTGGTGGTTTGTTGAAACTCTTTGTTTTTGTGCAGCTTTATATTCCTTTTTCAGGCATTGCCAATCCTAGTTAACTAGGTACTGACAAATGAGTAAAGATGTACATCTTATCGGGTTTTAGTGCCCGAGAAATTCTTACAGGAGGCAGTGTGTGAAACGCCCCTATCGCATTTGCCCCTTGCGTGCTTTAGAAGGGGTGCGTGGAACGCCCCTTTCAAATTTGCGCGTGTTGGTCACGTGATCAGTTATTATGAGAAGCGTAACGCACTGGTCATGTTACTTGTTTTATGTTAGAATTCGTCCAGCTTGGCTTGAAGAGATTGAATGATAGTCAAGTGGGAAACTTCATTAGTGTTGAAATATGCTTGTAACGTCTATGCTCTTTCAAACTTAATCAGGAGGGTCTACTGTAGAATTTGATGTGCATCCCCTGAGGTATTAGCAGTTCAATATGAAAATTCTCTAATTGAAATTTATCCAAGAGAGTCTTAGAGTTCATCGAGTGATCTCTTCCTCCGTTTCTCTATTGATTGATATGTGTGTCAAAACTGATTTTGACAGAATAACTTATCCGTTACCATAGGATATGAAAACATATTTGGTAAATATCTCCGTTTTCCACTTTTTTTTTTCACGTTTCCCAACAAAACAATTGATCTTTGCTGAAGATGCAATCCTAATCCTAATTCTAACAATATTTTCTCCAAATCTTTCAGAAATCCGAAGTTGAAGACAATTCCAAGATTGTCTAATGATCTTCAGATAATTTTTGAGTTGAGCTGCAAAACGGATGACAAAAAATCATTGCAAAGGTCACGGCAGGAAACAAGCCAAGTGAGTAATGACAGTCACCACAAATCAAGGAGGTCGCCGATACTTGATCTGGATCTGAACTCTCTTCCTAGCCCCATCACAATGTCTGAATCATCCGAGGATCAAGAAGGTGGAAGAAGTTCACCAGGTTAGATGCCATGGCTTTCAATTATTGTTGCCACACATTGCTTTCTGTTCTTCAGATTCATTTTTGTAGTTGTTGCCAGGGTAGAAATGTTCAAATTTCTATGCGGTATGCATCCTTTGGGTTTTTATTTTATTTTTTTATCAATGGCATTGGAGTATATGGAACTGAGGCTAGAGTTTCTCTTAGCAGCAGCTTACTTAAGAATGCTGCTACGTAAAAGTGACGCGTATCTTGTAATTCTGACTATCATTTGTTAATGTATGCGGGAGTAAAATCTTTTTTCTTCAATGTTTGTCCCCCAATTAAAATACTTCTGCATTATTTGAATTTGATATCTCATAGGTTAGGTGCAAGGTTGCAGGTATTACAGAGAAGAAGAAAAGGGCGACAAGTGGACGCATAGCAAATATCGCTTTATCAGATCTGGCAAAGTATTTTGATCTACCAATTGTGGAAGCTTCGAGAAATCTGAATGTTGGACTCACCGTACTTAAAAAGAAATGCAGAGAATTTGGCATTCCACGGTGGCCACATAGGAAGATTAAATCGCTTGACAGTCTCATTCGTGATCTTCAGGTCTGTCCTATTTCCCCATCCTGATATGTTCACTCACTTTCCATTTTAGTGAACATTGACATGATTGTACTAAATGGAATATCTCCCAAACTCAAAGATATTGTTACTTTGCTAACTGGAAATGGGCAGAAAATGAGCACCAATAAGTTCACGTAAAGCAGATGAAAGATAAGTGTAAGGAATGAAGACTTGAATATGACGTATGCATGTACCGACGTATTTGCACACAGTCACATATATTGGCACGTATATTACATGTTCAGCTGTTTATATATATATATATATGAATGTGCAGGAAGAGACAGAGATCCAACAAAAGGAGAACAAAGCCGCAGCCTTGGCAGTTTTAAAGAGGCAAAGGATGCTGGAGAGGGAAAGAGAAAGTATAGAGAGGCGACCCTTCTTGGAGATGAAGACCGAGACCAAAAGATTCCGGCAAGATGTTTTCAAGAGAAGGCACAGAGCTAGAGCTCTTAGAAGCCAGGGCCTATCAACCTCTTCCAATTAAAGCATCTGTATAAAGTATTAGGAGAGCTTTTGAACCCATTTCAAAATTATCAGAACTTCGAAATTCTGCATTTCTTGCATTGGGGTTCATGGCTCAAAGCTCCCCCCTTTAGTTTCTGATATTACTTTTGGTAAATCAATAAATTTTATCCCTAGTTCTGGTATTGCTTTTGGTGTTCGATGACAGTTTATGACATGTTCACTAAAGTTGAAACGAGATAGAATGAATCTTGGAGTTATTCTAATTTTTAACTTCTCGTAGCACACGGGTATTGGAAATATCGATTCCTGACTTCCTATGTGGCTCATAAATTATAAGGGTGTGATATTAACACATTTCATTTTACTTCTCACACACCTTTTTAATTTTTGACCGTCGGATCAGATGAATTAAAGAAGATCAACGGACATAAATTATCAAGGGTGTGTGAGAAGTAAAATGGGATGTGTGGATAGCACATCCTAAATTATAAACCGCAATCCAATCCCTGAAATATCTTGCTCTCACCTACTTTGGCTTTCCCGATTCACGACTTCTCTTCTATGTAAACAAACTTGTTAGTTAGTCGATTTCCATTTGAGGTTGGAGCTCCTTACATCTTCCAGTCAAATTTTTCTTGCTTTACAAGCCATAGTTGTGGATGCAAATTCCCGCCATCTTCTCCCTTGACGAAAATGCATATGCAAAATAATACCACCTAAAATTAAGGCAAAAAGCCTCACGCGGTCATGATGAATGGGGGCTTTGGCCGAAGAATCTCCGATATCGAAGTTAGAATTCTAAAAAGAATGTATTTAGGAGTTTGTGGGTAGCAAATGGCTTAGCATTTAGTGGGAGTAGATGGATATTTATTATAGGAGGGTGGCCGGCCCTTTGGGTGGAGAGTGGTTGGCCATATATGGTAGTAATTGGAGAATAATTGTAATATATTATGTGAAATCATATCTTGCAATTAACATGCCACTTATTCCTAAGTTAAATATAAAGTTTTGGAAGTTACCTTTTGAACAAAATCAATCGCTAAGGGATTGATGAGGAGTGATGAGAGAAATTTGAATAAATACCATATTGATCACCTTTGACACTTTTTTTATTGAGCTGTTATTGCCCGTTGCGTGCGTGTGAGAATTTCGATGTGTCTAGAGGATAATCTTGTCTTTTTAACCCAAAAATCTATGTATCGCCTTTATGATTTTTTAAATTATTTTTTGCTCCACAATAGCTTCAAGCGTGCTTCCATGTGAACACTTAGCCTTCCTTCATCACCCCTAACGATAGTTCATAATAATTCCATACCAAAACCAGAAATTAGATTAATTATGATATGTAGTTTGTCTCATTTTTCTTCTTTCTAAATTCATGATTTTTCTAATTCAAGACCTTTTATTTTGAGCAAGTAAACATGATAGTTATGACTTTCCATTCAACTTCCAGTCAGACTGATTTATGTATATATGCTGGACAAGGATTGTCTGCCCTCCTAGTTTCGGTGCCCTCCTGTACCCTTCTGTTTTGTGTGGTCACGGTTAAGCGGCCACATCAACATTTTATATTTTTTTTTTTTATAGAGATAATAAGACAAAAATGAATAGTAATATAAAATATTGATGTGGGTTAACCGTGATCACACAAACAAAAGGGTATGAGAGGGCACCGAAACTAGGAAGGCAGACAATCCTTGTCCATATATGCTTCCATGTAAACGCTATAAAATCTCAGCTTTCTGTCACCCAACTGGCCCAAGCAGGAAACATGCCTGCATCCCCCTTGGGCATCTTAAACATCTGTGCACGTTTTGCTTTGTCTCTTGCCCTAAATTTCAAAACGGAAAAGGCGGCCGACACGAATTCATACCTGAAACTTTTGTTGTCCTATACGTAAGTCAACTTCTGGCCAACCGGTCAAGCATGTGGGTTTACTTTTGCTAAGAATCTCTTCCAAGCGTTGACAAGAGGGAAAACGTTGCATCTGCTTATAAATAATTGGTGAAATCTTGCCAAATGATTTTATGGTGGAACTTCAAGTTCCTTCAATCATTTCCTACACAACACCTTTCCTGCAAACTTGCAAAGAAATCATATCGTCCTGTTTTGGTTGGTGTTCCAGAACATAGGACACTTCTTGACTTAAACACTTCGGATTTTTATAACCGTTAGATCTTCATTTTTCTTTACCTAATCTATAAGTTAAAAAGTTCTTAGTACTCTATATTCCGAAGCACCATAGAAAATGCATGTTTTAGTTCGTGCTTTAGACATTTGATTTTGGGCCTCTAAGGCCATCTCAAATACAGCCCATCTCTTAGCTCCCTTTTAAGGGTTCAGTTCTTTATTTGTAATAATTTATTCAAATTCAAAGGTTAGATTTGAAAACATCAAACAGTAGTTTAATTAAGTTAATCAATCAAATTAAAGTTTAGACTTCAGACTAATAAATCATTGAGCGGCTCTGTGTTTAGCCTTTTCGGTTAAAGATGATAATGAATATGGCTTGACACTATTTATTTGAAAATAATTTTTTGAAGGGCTATAATTTTGGACGGAGTTATATTTAGCTATTTCGGTTAGAGATGCCTAAGGTTTTGGCCGGGCATTGTGTGCTAGCGTGTGGTTTTCCCACGTGCCATGCCCTGTTACGTTAAGTTGTGTAAAACGTGCCAATGGCGGCAGCTTATGTTTTTTTTTTCTGATTTTGCTTTATTGGCGACTCGGTTTGATTCACTCGGGCGGAGGAGGTTCTGTCGCTTTTCTTTTGATGTGCAAAAGTGAGTCCCAAGGCCAGTAGTCCCAATTTTATACGTTTTTGGAAACTCAAAACTCAAAAGGACAATGATCACCTGTTATTTTTCTTCCAAAAATGGACATATTGCATGTTACAATCCTTTCCTCTTTGTATAACTTAAATGGTTAAAAAGGTTGAAATAACTTTTGTGTTATCGTTGATATTCTCTAATACATCTACAATTGATAATTTCTAAAATATAAGGTCTCTTTTTAACTACAACCACAAACGATTAATGCACAGTTGCCACAATGGGTCAATAGAGACACTTACACAATAAATTAAGAGTGAGATTTTGCAACTTCTGATTTGTCTCAAAATAATAATTTCAACAAGCATTCGACCCTAGGAGAACTACTACTCATTTTTGCTTAGGCGGAGTGAACTTACAAATCCCATGGAACATTTATCTAAATTCGTTTAAATCTACCAAATTTTACCTTCATCGCTCAAATCACGTAAAAATTGTGCTATGCGCACATTGATGTTAAATGCATGGCTAAGATTGCTTTGCGATAGGCTAAAAGTGTTTTCTAATCACTTAAAGTGTTTAAACTATGTTTGGTAGAAAAATTTCTACAATAAAAACACTTGTAACACAAAGACTTACGAGCTCGAATGCCTTCGAGTTCCCAATCAGCACTAAAGCTATGATTAATCGATTGTATAAAGTGAGGTCCGTGTGTCCCCCGCGGAGTAAGACTGTTGTCTTGTAAACCACCTTTATAAGTTGAGTGGCCATGGAAGCAAAGGTACTTTTGTCTTTGAAAATTGATGCAATGGTATTTGAATTTTTGGCTTAATTGGAGCTTTGGTTCTTGAATTAAAAATTTATGAATATTGGCCTTCGAGTTTGTTATAATGTGGAGCAATGAGTTTTTACACCAACTCCGTTAGTAATTCCGTCCAAAATAAGGGTTTAAGGGGGCACAAAATGCATGAAAGTTCTAACAGATTTAGTAAAAAAGATCATTGCTCCACATTATTACAAATTCAAGGACTAATACTCATGAACTTATAGTTCACGAACCAAAGTTCCAATTGAGTTAAGTTTGAGGGTCCACTGTATAAGAAATAAGCCTTGTATTATTTCTTTCTTAATGAATAAGGAAAATACAACTCTATTTATATACTTTCCTAATAAAGCTTAGTGACTAATGATGCTTAATCAACTCTCTAATTACAGAGATAGTTACAGAAACTGTTACAAATGAAACTATAACTGTAAAATACAGTTGTACAAAACTGCTAACTATGAGTTATCCCTTTACACCCCCTCAAGCTAATCGGAGGGGAAGCCAAAGAAAGCTTGGATTGAAGATACTTGAATTGTGCCTTGGACAAGGACTTAGTATGAATGTCAGCAATCTGATGTTCAGAGGGAACATACAAAACTTTGATGAGATTTGCAAGAACAAGCTCCCTGATGTAATGATAATCAACTTCGACATGCTTTGTACGAGCATGGAACACAGGATTTGAAGCTAAAGATATGGCAGAAACATTGTCACACCACAATGTAGGAGCATGAGAAAGTGGAAAGGTGATGTCCTTGAAAATCTTGCAAATCCATGTAAGTTCTGCAACCGTGAGAGCAAGAAAGCGATACTCGGCTTCAGTTGACGATCGTGCAACAGTTGGCTGCTTTTTTGCACTCCAACTGATAAGATTTGAACCCAAGTAGACACAATATCCAGAGGTAAATCTTCTATCAAACACACAACCAGCCCAATCAGCATCCGAAAAAGCTATGAGTTGTAAAGAACCCTTTTTAAACCAGAGTCCTTGGTCAACGGAACCTTTGAGAAATCGAAGAATGCGTTTCATTGCCTGAAAGTGAGTATCTCGAGGACAATGAAGAAATTGACACACTTAGTTCACAACAAAAGAAATATCCGGCCGTGTCCATGTTAGGTATTGAAGAGCACCAACAATGGATCGATACTCCTTTGGATCAGACAACAAGGTTCCAATGTGATCCAATTTATCAGTGCCGAGATGAGTGGCACAAGGTTTACAACCTTCCATTTTGGTTTTGACAAGAAGATCCATGATTTATTTGCCTTGGGATAAGAAAATACATTCAGGGGATCTATGAACTTCAAGGCCAAGGAAGTAGTGGAGAGGCCCCAAGTCTTTGACAGGAAACAAAGAATTGAGCTTGTGAATGAAAGCCTGACAATCAGATACATTTGGACCAGTGACTAAGATGTCATCAACGTAGACCAAGACAATCACAAGAGAATGACATGTATGCATAAATAAGGATCAATCTGATTGAGAATGAGTAAAACCAAGAGACAATAATGTATGACCAAGCTTATCAAACCAGGCCTGAGAGGTTTGCTTAGATCGATTGAGCTTGCAAACAAATGAAGATTGAGAGGCATCAATAAAACCAGGAGGTTGTTGCATAAACACATCTTCTTTGAGTGTACCATGAAGAAAGACATTACTAATGTCCAACTGATTTAGAAACCAATCATGTTGAACAACAAGAGTTAATAGAATGTGAATGGTCACTGGTTTGGCAACTGGATTGAAGGTGTCTTTGAAGTCAATGCCTACTTGTTGGTGAAATCCTTTGGCTACAAGATGAGCCTTGTATTTGTCAACTGTACCATCAGGTTTGCATTTAATCCGGAACACCCATTTATAGCCTACAATGTTTTGATGTGAAGAGGGAGGTATTAATGTCCAAGTACCTGTGTTTTGAAGAGCTTGAAACTCTTCGAGCATGGCTTGAGTCCAGTGAGCATGCTTAGATGTTTGGAGATAAGTAGTAGGCACAAAAGTATCAATATCAATTGGGTGTTTGGTGGCAAAGAGAGCGTTTGGTTTAAAGATACCTGTTTTGGACCTTGCAATCATGGGGTGAGAGTTTGTAGGAAGTAATTTGGGAATGGATGAAGAATCTGGCTGCAGAGATGATAGGGGAGAGGTTGATGAGACAGGTAGAGATGACTGAGATGGGGCAATTGATGGATAAGCTGCAGACTGGGATGCAAGGACTGGGGAAGCTGGTGAAACATATGTAGATATAGGAAATGAGAGATTAAAGTCTATGGAAGAAGCATTTGTTGGAGACTGTGGTGTTGATGAGATGGAAGACTGTTGGAGATCATGGAAGGGAAAATGCCCCTCATTGAACAAAACATATCTTGAAATGTAGAGTCTCTAAGATTGAAGATCTAAGCACCGATATCCTTTGTGCTGAAGACTATAACCAAGAAAGACACAATGTTTGCTTTTGCCTTCTAGTTTTGAGGAAACATATGGTTTGAGCCACGGGTAGTAGCTACAGCCAAACACCTTTAATTTGGAATAATCTGGGGGTTTCTGAAAGAGGAGTTCCCATGGCGATTTGTCCAGCCTTGAAATTGGTAGTCTGTTGATGAGATAAAGAGCAGTCAAGAAGGCTTCAACCCAAATTTGTGTGGTACTAGAGAAGAAACCAATAGGATCCGTGCAGTCTCTGTAAGATGCATATGCTTTCTCTCAACACATCCATTTTGTTCTGGAGTGTGAGGACATCTATATTGATTAGAAATGCCATTGTTTGATAGAAAAGAGTTAAACATAGAGCTGGTGAACTCACCCCCTGAATCAGATCTCAAGATTTTTATTTTATTGCCAATCATGTTCTCTAAATAAGCCTTGAAAGATACAAATATAGAGAAAACTTCATATTTAGTTTTCATGGGAAACAACCAAGTATATTTGGTGAACTCATCCACAATCAACAAGTAAAACTTGTAGCCACTGACAAAAGGGACTGAAGATGGACCCCAAACATCACAATGTAGTAACTCTAAACTAGTGGACACATAACTAGTACTGGAAGAAAAAAGGCAGCTTATGATTTTTGCCTATAGCACAATCCGTGCAAAAGAAAGATACAAACTTGGCACCATTGTGAACAAGACTGTGCTTATTTAATACTTTTCGAAACATAGCAGAAGAAGGATGACCGAGCCTGTCATGCCAAGTCTTCAAAAATGGTTTAGTGTTGAACATAGCAGAATGTAAAGGAGGTACATTGGAGAAACCTTGAAATGGATAGAACCCTGTTTTAACTGGTTCGCGAAAAAGCATCCTCCCCGAAGAACGATCCTTGATTTCAGAACCATCAGAATCAAGGGTCAAAGAACAATGATTATCTTTCAAGAATTGATAGGCATAGAGTAAATTGAGTTTCATCAGTGGAACATGAAGAACATTATTCAATCGGAAAGTAGCATGTGGAGTTGGTATGAAAGAAGTACCAATGTGATGGATAGCCATACCTTGTCCAACACCAATGTACACTTTGTCTTCTCCAGAGTATGGACATAGAGATTGAATGGCAGATATGTCATTAGTAATATGGGATGAGATTGCTGAGAGCTAGTGTGAGCACACATAGCATCAAGTTTTGCAGGAGGGATTTTTCCAGCAAAAGCATGATTCATTCTCTCATAACAGTCAATAGTTTCATGATCAAAGGAATGACATATTTGACAGGGAGTTCTTCCACCAGAATTAAAGCGATTTCCACCAAAATTGTGAGGAATGCCAGAATTATTTCTATAGTTGCCATGATTGCCACCAAAATTGTGAAAGTTACCTCGAGGATTGTTGAAGTTCCCAGGAAAATAGCCACGATTATTGCGTTGAAAAGATCCTCGGCCACGATTGTTCTTGTGAAACTTTGGTGGAGCATTGGAATTAAACTATTGAGCGGCATAAGCTTAAGGAGAACTATAGTATTGTGGCGGTGTAGGGAAAAGAGGAGGTTGAGACTACGCAGCAAAAGCTTGAAAAGGCTTAGAACCAGATGAGGCTACACTTTTCTTTTTGCGATTCAGGAAGATTTCCTTGTTGAGCAACAAACCATGAAGTTCATCTAGTGTTGTGGTGGAAAGCCTGAGCATGATGGAGTCAATGAACGACTTATACTCATCAGGTAAGCCGTTTAATGTGACAGCAATCAAATCACGATCAGAGACAAGAGCTCCAGCAGCCATGAGAGAATCAGAAATACTTTTAATTCTTTGCAAGTAATCTGAGATAGAAAGATCGCCTTTGTGAACTGAGTGAAGACGAGAGCGAAACTGATGAATGTGAGCAGCAGAGATGCCACCAAATCGTTGCTCGAGATTTAACCAGAGTTCGCGAGACGATGTAACACCAACGGTGAACGGAATGATCTCCTCAGAGTAGAATTCAACCAAATCAGTATATTCTGATCTTTTTCATACCAAATGTCGAAATCAGGATTTGGAATTCCAGAGTTTTGACCAGATTGATCAAGAACATAAGGCGGCGGGCAAGCGTCGGAGCCATCAATAATTCCGGTAAGTTTGTATCGTCGGAAAATTGGAGCGAAGAGAGCTTTCCAGACGAGGTAATTATCACGCTTAAGCTTCGTAGGAACCATACAACTGATATTCTGAACAGTGATGGAAGAAATTGACGAGATCGAGGAATTAGGGTTTATCGCTGCAAAATTGGGGGAAGGAATTGCAGGATTTGGAGCAACAACTTCAGGCTGCACCGGAGACGAAGTTGAAGATGCCATGATCGAAGATTAGAGATCGAAGAAAAATCGAGAAGAAATCACACTGATCGACGAAGAAATCGTAGAGAGAAGAAGGATCGAGAGGCGGTGAAGCAGAGAGGCTCTGATACCATATAAGGAATAAGCCTTGTATTATTTCTTTCTTAATGAATAAGGAAAATACAACTCTATTTATATACTTTCCTAATAAAGCTTAGTGACTAATGATGCTTAATCAACTCTCCAATTATTTTGTTTTGGCAAAATATGTGCAAAGTTTATTTTTTATTCTCTTATTTTTGCTTTGACTCCATGATGAGAGACGCACAATTACGAAAGGATAGTGCTATTTACACACCTATTTTTTTTATCTCTCACACATCGATGTTAATTTTTTATAATTGGTCTTCTTCAATTTATTCGATCTGACGATCAAAAATTAAGAGAAGTGTGCGAGAAGTAAAAATAAATGTGTGGGTTGCACTACTTTCATGAAATGAGGGATCATGACATTGCTCTAATCAAGGAGATAATATATAAATAAGTAAATACGTTGTTAAGAACTTATGTTGTATTTGTAGGTTTTAGCATTCCAAGTTTCAAATTTTAAGGTATTCATTGTATTCTAATAAAAATAGCAACGGGGGTACTCGTTTGTATTTTTTTATGGGGGAACATTTTTACGAAAGTTTTAAAGTCAATTTTAAAATGTACGGTATAAAAATTCGTAGATGATCTTCTCTGTAATTTTTTTAAATTATTTTAACTTTAAAAATAAATATTTCAAAGTTATGATTTCTTTTACTGCCGAATTGGGTGATGAGAAGGAACCGCACACAATGTATGAATATACGTCCTTTAATTGTTTGATCTACAATACCTAAAAAACCGGGAATTAAATTAAGACTAATGCTAGTAGGCTAAATTTATAGATTAGATTTGTAAATTAAATTATGTGTCGCCGATAAGAAATAAGAACGTTAATCAATACTTCAGTAATAGTTTAATAATCAACTTTCATGTCATATAGTTTACAAAATTTTGTCTACATATTTAGCATTCCTAGCGTTACCCTTAGATTAATTGTGGGAAGTAGTTTATCTCATTATTCTCCTTTTCCAGATTCATGACTTTCTGAATTCACGACTTTTCATTTTGAGTAAGAAAACATGCTAGTTATGAATTGAGTAATGCTAGTAAGACTAAATTTATAAATAAAATTTGTAAACTAAATGATGTGTCACCTGTAAATTAAATGACATGAAAGTTTTACAAATTTAGCCATCCTTTCATTACTTGTATGAATTACGATTCATCTTCCAGTCAAACAGAGTCATGTATATATGCTTGCTTCCATGTAAACACTGTAAAATCTCAGCTTTCTGTCCAAGCATGAAACATGAATTCATTCCCCCTTGACGATCTTAAACTGATCTGCACTTTTTGCTTTGTCTCATGCCCTAAATGTCAAACAGAAAATGCGGCTGACACGAATTCATAGAAACTTTCGTTATCCCATGGGTAGGTTAACTTCTGGTCGATAGGTCAGGCACGGAGGTTTGCCTTTACCTGCAGGCACCTTTTCTGCGAACTTGCGAATTGCGAAATCTTGTTTTGCTAAAAAATTATATAGTGTTTCGAAGTATAAACACTCTCTAATCAAAGCACTTCGAATTTTTTTAACTGTTAAATTTTAAAATTTTAATTTTTAATTAAAAATTCAAGAGTAAAAAAGTTTGTGGTATCTTATATTCCGGGCACCATAGAAAATGCATGTTTAACTTTGTGCTTTGGACACTTTGTTGATTCTTCGCATCTGGGGTTTTGGCCAGGGACTGTGTGCTAGCGTGTGGCTTTCCCAAGTGTCATGCCCCGTTACCTTAAGGTGTGTAAAACGTGACACTTGCGGCTGCTTCTGTTTTTCTGCTTTTGCTTTGGTTTTATTGGCGACTCGGTTTGGCTCACTCGGTCTAGCTGTTTCTGTATCTTTTCTTCTTTCACGAGCAGAAGTAAGCAGCCTCAATGTTATTCGTTTGAGGAAACTCAAAAGCACATGATCTACTGTAATTTCTTTTCCAAAAATGGACATACCCTTTTGTAACTTAAATGGTTAATAGATTGAAAGAACTTTTTTCAATTATCGTTCACGCTTCAAACAATCTAATACATTTATGATAGGTAACATCTAAAATATAAGATTTTTCTTCAACCACAACTACAAACGACTAATTCACAGTTGCTGCAAGTAGACATATATAAGAATATAGCCTCTCATATAGAAGACACTTACCCAACAAATTAAGAGTGGGTTCTAGCAACTTATTCTGACTTACAGCTAGTTGAAATCAAACAAATAATTTCAACAAATATACAACGCTAGGAGAACTACTAATCATTTTTTCTAGGTGGAGTTACATATCCCATTGAGCATTATTATCTAAGTTCGTTTAAATCTACAAAATTGAATCTTCATTGCTCAAATCACGTATAAATTATTAAATTATATTACCCCGTACATACATGTTAAATGCATGATTGAGACTTTGCGATGGGTTAAAAATGTTTTCTAACTACTAAAAATGTTTCAAACCATGTTTGGCAGAAAAAAATCTACAATAAAAATACTTCTAGCACAAAGACTTACGAACACAAATGCTTTCGAGTTCCCAATCAGTACTAAAGCCATGATTAATCGATTGTACGAAATGAGGTCCGTGTGTCCCCCGCAGAGTAAGACTGCTGTGTTGTAAGCCACCCTTATGTGTTGTAAGTCACCCTTATAAGTTGTGTTCTAATTAAAGAAAAAAAAAAGCATGCTCATTGTATTCTTTATGATCATGCACATGAACTTTGGTTTTATAATTTTTTACGAAACTTTTAAAATTAATTTTAATATGTGGTTTTCGTAGATGATTTTCTCTTTGATTATTTTAAATTATTCTATATATAAAAATAAAAATTTCAAAGTTATGTTCTTTTTTACAGTCGGTATTGGGTGAGGAGAAAGAACCGCACACAGAATTGCAGATGCATGAATATGTGTTCTTGGACTGTTTGAGCTACAAAACCCTTTGTGGTTGAGGGTAAGAGAAAAAAAAACTTAGGTCAACCATTACAGGAGGAGTCTAATAAGCGTCAAGCCATTTCTTACCTATAAGCAATTGGCGTCGATGTAGTCAACAAGAATAATAATCAAGTGCTCCTCTCTAATTATACGTTTTAGCATAAACAAACCCCATTCATTGGAGAAAGTTTTGTGCATAAAAAACATAGCTTAGTATACTAAGGGAGGTGTATTCAATTGGGATTTTGAGGGATTTTAATTCTTTTAATGAATCTAGGGGTATTCAATCAAGATTTTAAGTGATTTTCTGAAATTGAAGGTGTATTTAATTAGAATTTTAAGATAGTTTATTAAAATCCTTAGAAATCTGGGTGTATTCAATTAGGATTTTAAATAAGTTTATAACATTTCAAGTGTATTCAATTAGAATTTGATTTTAAAGAATTTGATAAAGTTGAGGAATTAGAGGGAATTTGAGAGATTTCGTAGTGTATTTTAAGCATCCACAAATCTCACTTCTTCACATGAGATTTCGAGGGAATTGAATCAAAATTTGATATGGAATCTCTACAAATCTCACATCTTCTCAAATTCTCAATTGAATACAGAAGTTTCATAATATACGTGATTGAAATTTTTTTTTTTCAAGTATCTAATCACTTGTATTATGATATGGTTGCGTTAGGAAAACCAAATTTTTAAACAAAATTTTGTAAACCAAATGATATGTTTTTTTCATGATTTGATTGTTATTTAAGTGTTGATACATATGTATATTTTGTATTGGTTATATATTATTTGATTTGTAAATTTAATTTAAAATTTTAGTCTTTCTAATATTATCCAATAAATAAAAGGCGGATGATTGCTGCTGCATGCATATATAAAACTGTGCTGTCATATGACGTCGTTAATAATTGGGGGTTGACTGTTAAAATCAGTTAAACATTGGGGGTTGACTATTAAAATTAGTTAAATATTTCGTTTTCACAGCTGATGCCAAGCAAGTGAAAAATACAAGGGTTTGGAACTTTGGATAAAAAGAAACAGTTGACCAAATGCAATTAAGGATACAGCCAATTAATCCTTATGTTTTGGCGTTAAATATGAAGATTAAAGTTTTAATCTTTTTGTTAGAAATTAAAAAATGAAGCAACCTAGTGGGTTCATGGCAACTCCCCAGTTGAGCAGAAAGTCCAACTCTCCAACTATATAAAATGCCACTTCCAACCACATAAATTCCACTTCCATTCTCCTCCTTCAAGATCTCTCCTTTTGTCTCCCCACCTTTGCAAAATTACACAGATCTTTTTTCTAGTTGACAAAATTGAATCATGGGGAATTGCTGGACATCTCATGATCCTCATCCCAACAAATACATACCTTCAACTCCAGGTACAGTTTACTCCAACATTAGACCACTTTAATAAAAAATAAAAAAAAGGGTCCTCAAAATTTTCACAAATTCATGTTCATATTAGGTCAGTTGGCCAGGGCAGTCCATCAGCCTTGCCGCCCTGGTACTCCAAGTTCATATCACCCTCTCGAATATCTAGAATATCGTATTTTCAGACGAAAACGGTCATTGAATATCATACACGGTTCACGCATATTAATCATGTGTTATGTTTTTCTAGGGACATCGGGAACTCACAGCAAGAACATATTATCAAACACAAGCAGCAGTGTAGGAAGAAGTCAGTTTTCAGAAGCATCATCAAGCCCCAAAATTGAAGAATTACAATCACAACAACCCAATGGGCAGATTTTGGAGTCCCCAAACTTGAGAGTCTTCACTTTTGCAGAGATGAAGGCTGCCACCAGAAATTTCAAGTCAGATGCAGTTCTTGGTGAGGGAGGATTTGGGATAGTTTTCAAAGGTTGGGTGGATGAGAAAACACTTCAGCCTTCAAAAGCTGGCACTGGAATGATGGTTGCTATCAAGAAATTGAACCCGGAAAATGGGCAAGGATTTCAAGAGTGGCAGGTATTTTTATTTATTTTTTCAACTTTGATTTATTATTATGAATTTTTAATTAGTCAGGACCAGTTGTTCTACTATTTATTTATTTATTTTTAATTTTTTTTGGTCAAAGAGTATAATTTATCGAAGACGGCATCTTTTTTTAATTTTAATCATAACATGAATTTGGGTTTCATTCGAATTCAATTTCTAAAGATTTTTATATTTTATTTATTTATTATATATCGTACGATTAAAATTATTTTATTTAAAATTAAATATAAATAATATTTAATTAAAAATAATTATACGATGCATAATAAACGATATTCACGTACGAATTCAATAAAATCTCACCAAGAAAATCGAAAAAAAATCTTCTTTCCATAACATGTCATGATTTGGCAAGCCTGCTACCTCACAGTATTTATTATTTTTTCTACTCCAGTGGAGTTCAGCAGGACGTGGGCCCCACTTTAGAAGAAATATCTGTCGTTTTCTTGTTTATTACAAATTAAGAAATAGAAATAGACCGTGAGGAAGTCATGAGGCCAACAGGATCCTCAATCTTTTTTGCGTGGATTCGAAAGATTCGTGAATCGTGTTCATTTATTATATATTGTGTAGTTAATTTTTATCAAATACTATTTATATGTAATTTAAAAATATTTAAAATAATTTCTGATCACATGATTTACTATGAACGGACACGATTATCGAATTCTTGAAATCCTCACAAAGAGATCCAGATTGGTCATGAGGGAAGGGAATAGTTCAATCGTGCTAAGATCAAGCCATGAATTGAGTTCGACCGAACTGAAGACGTTTACTCTTGTCAACACTATTTGAATGAAGACTTTGTCGAAAATGTCCCTAACTTGCATCTGCATTGCAGATTAGGCTTTTATCAAAAAAATGTCTCGATGTGTTGATTAATAGTAGAACCATTCATTATGTAACTCTTGCACTATGCATTGATCATTACATCTTATTTATTCGAGCACTATTTTTAATTCAAAACTAGGGTAAGATATGTTTAAGTTTTGGTACAGAAAGTGAGAAATTTAAACTTGTATTTTTTAGTTCCACACTTCATTAGTTTGGAAAGCACCAGTTTTGTCATGGGAGATCATATTAGTTGGAGTTCATATCTTTCTTTAAAATCCCAATCCAAGTAGGTGGTGTGGTTTTAATGTTACATTGTGATTTGCTATGATGCTATCCTCGTTATACAATTTGGTTCAGTCTGTCATGTCTCATAGCCCTATTTCTTCTTCTTACATAATTTCTCAGCATCACTCTTTCTTTTGAAGCTAAATATGTTTCTCTTCTCTTGATCATATTTGACAATGCAGTCGGAAGTGAATTTTCTAGGTCGGCTTTCGCATCCGAACCTCGTGAAGCTATTAGGTTACTGTTGGGAAGACAAAGAACTACTCCTTGTTTATGAGTTCATGCAGAAAGGAAGTTTGGAGAATCATCTTTTCAGAAGTAAGAAACCAATGTGAAACCATGGAACTTAAGATATTTTGCTTCTATACCATTTTGTTAACTTTAGAATTTTTGTTTCGAGCAGGGAGTGCGGGCATTGAACCACTTTCTTGGGACAGAAGACTAAAAATAGCTATCGGAGCAGCCCGAGGCCTGGCCTTCTTACACAGTTCAGAAAAGAAAATCATCTACAGAGATTTTAAGGCCTCAAATATACTGCTTGATGGGGTTTGTACTTCTACCTAAGCGTTTCTGTCATACATATATATTATGTATACTGCATTATCTTTCTAAGAACCTACAACTGTAACCATCCATGTGATGTAATTTTTTTTATACAAGCGATATTATTCTTTATACTAATCTGAACGGCTGCAGAGCGATTTGAAATTGGGTGCATGGGGAGGATCACATCCACTCCAGCTAATGTGGCTACAGCCACTCTGCATGTATGTGATATAATTAAACTGTCTATTTTGTTAATCTCCTCTTTTATTTATGCAGAGTTTCAATGCAAAAATCTCAGATTTTGGCTTGGCGAAATTGGGGCCAGTTGGTGGAGAATCACATGTTTCGACTAGGGTCATGGGAACATATGGTTATGCTGCTCCAGAATACATTGCAACAGGTAATCAATCTCTAACAAAAAAGGAAGATCTTTTGGAATTTAGATATGAACATTCCCTCTGTTGGTTTTCACAAATCAGCTGATACATATTCCTGACATGTACTATACCCTAAACCAACAGGCCATTTGTACGTGAAGAGCGATGTGTATGGATTCGGCGTTGTCTTGCTTGAAATTCTGACAGGGCTACGAGCACTTGATCTGAAACGTCCCAAGGAACAACAACAACTTGTAGAATGGGCTAAACCACTTCTACTGAACAAAAGAAAGCTGAAAACTATTTTGGATGTGCGGATGGAAGGCCAATATGCCTTCAAGGCAGCAATGCAGACAGCACAGATTACTGAAAAATGCTTAGCGCCGGACCCTAAAAGCAGGCCTTCCATGATAGAAATCGTGGAGCAATTGAAACAAATTCGAGCAATCAAGGAACAACCAAAACAATCCAAACTTACAACTGTGCAAGCCACTTTTACTTTTGGAGCCAATAAACAGTCGATTCGCCGTTCATCGTATGATTCTAGGTTTCATAGCTCTCAATGATAAAGTGTGATAGTGATACTACAAGGTGTATGTATGTTGACGTTCAAACATCAAATTGAGAATGTTTGAACAATCACTTTTCTTTTTGTCAGTTTCCATATTGATTTTTTATTTAATTGTAGCGATTGAATATTGAAATTCATAACAAATTTTGTTCTTGTAATCACCATTTGTGCTGAATTAAAGAATTGTTTGTTAAACCATACTATTAGTATTAGCAAAGCAGTTTATAATATGGGCTCAGATGGTTTCTTTCTGCGTATCGAGCTATTCGGACCGTTCAATTTAAATTTTGCGGTTTTCATTAGCTCATCTTAATGGTCTACTTCACATACAATCTTTCTCTCTAACACCCATACATCTCTCTTGAATTTTCCAGATTACTCGATCCACATGCTCGGGAGAGTGAGATCCGTAGAGGATCTCAATCCGTTTTTTTCCAAAGCAATATTACAATGATCTCGACTCTTAAACACAGCACAAGTCTATCAAGCTCCACGCGTCGATCAATTATTCGTCACCCGTAGGTTAATCATAATTAACAACCACATAATATATAATACATGGAAATATTAAAGTAGATAGTTCATGTTAATTGCATGCTGCATACGAAATTAATATGTTGAGGCAGATAGTGTGACTTTCATAACCGCAAAGGGAAATGATGATCCTTACCAACTGATCAGATGCACTAAGAGCATTTCACGCATGTATAAAGGAGATGCACAACGTTCTTTAATATCAATGATTACATTCGTTAGATATCTAATTGTAGCTACCTTATTATGATAACGTAATTTGTAGAAAATTATTTTCACACATTTTTTTTCTACATCATAATCATGCTATAAAGGAGAAATGTGAAGAGCATTTCATGCATGTATAAAGAAGACGAACAACGTTCTTTAATATCAATAATTACGTTGGTTTATGATAACGTAATATGTAGAGAGTGATTTTCACACATATTTTATCTCCCTATCATAACCATGCTATTTTCTAACTTTTAGAATAAACTAAAAAATAATTAAGTAAAAACAGAAGAAAGTGTTTGAAAATCTTTTTCAAAGAAGACAAAATAAACATCCATTTAACCAAGTCCTCTTTTGAACAAAAACCTAAGGAACAACTGGGACAAAATCAGCTACAAGAACATGAAAACATAACTCATGAGATGGTGAGATCTATTGTTGGAAGAGGTCTTGAATTTAATTTTTGTGATATTTTATTTGCGTTATTACATTAAAAAGAAAAAAAAGACCAAACTTTTAATTAATTATAATGGTTGATCAAATGATGTGACTGTTAATGAATACTTACAGTTATATCATATGGTTCATATATACAGAGTTTGATAGTTGAAGATCTAGACTAAATTCACAAATATTATTTCGTCAATACTTTTAATGCTAGATTCGAGCGGCTTCGATTCATGGTGGTAGCGAAGGGGTATAATTAGGATTTTCATTGTTTTAATTTTTCAATTTTATTCGATATTTACTTTTTACTTTAGCCTTTTTTGTGTTTTATATACGTTTTTAATGTACCATTAAAGTTTACTTTGTAAATAACATTTTCTATAAACATCATTCGTTATTATAAACGTGAGCACTCTTGTTTCTTTCAAATAAAAAAAAATATAGAAAAGAATATCCTTTCTTCTTTGCCATTTGCATAGAAGGACAAAGGAAGCCTCCCTTAAAAAATGACCCCCACAAAAAGCAGAAGAAAATGATAAAAAAAGGGGTGACTGTGCAATGCACAGGGTGCCCTTTCCCTTTCACCTTTCTTTTCAATATTTTTTTGTAACTTTGCAGATTACAGTTGAACTACTGTGTCTGTGTGTTCCTCTGTGTGTGCATATGTATGGCTGTTTTGCTTTGGTTTCTTACTTTCATGCCAAAAAAACCGGCAAACATCACTTTCTTCTAAACTCTTCCAATTTTCTCGCATTCGTATATTTTTCGTGGCTTTTGTGTTCTTCTCAATTATCTTCCATTTTCTGCGATCGATGTTTTTCTTTTAATCTCATATTTTAAAACCAGCAAACATCACTTTCTTCTAAACTCTTCTGATTTTCTCGCATTCGTATATTTTTCGTGGCTTTTGTGTTCTTCTCAATTATCTTCCATTTTCTGCGATCGATGTTTTTCGTTTAATCTCATATTTTTTGAAAGATAATTTCATGTTTTTGTGGCTCAGTGGCTCCCTAACCACGCTTATATATAGGTCTTAATTTTCTTCGATCTTCATTCGTTAGCCAGTGCTCGACTCATTCATCAACATATTCTTGTAAGTCCTTAACACTTTATCTTGGGATTTTTTTTTTCTCTGTGTGATGGGAAATGATTTGTAGGCATCTTTTTTTTCTCGTCGTGTAAACTCTCGTTTATTTCTAGTCTTTGAATCGAATCGAATCAAATATGGAGAATTGATAAATGATTTTAAACAGGGTGTGTAGAGGGAGAAAAAGAGCGTGTCGAAATTATTTTCCTCATATGTTTACTTGTATATAAATGTTTATTTAGTTTCTTATGCGGTGTGAATGAGTTTTAGAATATTTCTTTTGTTTTTGTACTCCATTTGGCTGCTCAGAAAACTGAGGAAGGGAGAAAAAAGTCCCAAACTTTGAATTTTTTGTGTCATTACTTGGAACCTAAAATTATTTTTGACTGCTAACAATAAAGTTCAGTGCTCTGATGGTATTTTTTGGCTTGGTTGAGGTGGGTTTTTTTATTTTTTATTTTTCTTTCTGTTTTTATGCACTATATACTGTGTTTGATATGTAATCTTTGTTATTTAAGCTAATTCTTTTGAACATGGAATTGATAAGTGAGAAATTATGTATAATTTGACTTAAGGGTCATGCACTCCAATTATAATTAGGGATGACCTCTCTTCTGTTTAACAAATTACTTCATCCATAAAGTGTAGGAATTTCTTAGGTTTATTTAGGAAATTAATTAGAGATTTGATTTTGTATTAGGGTATTTTTGGCATTTACGCATTAAGATTTCTCTACGTTATATTGCTATAAATATAATTCGTAATTTAATTTGAGAAACAAATTAGTCAAAGTGTAGTCTTTACGAGTTATATTTTGAATTTCGTTGCTTAGCCTGATTTTCAACATAAAAGTCTATGCTTGTGGACTTTTCTTTGCCTTCTTTTCCATTTTGGTCTCGTGAACATTGCTGAGTACGTACGGTTAAAAAGTCATTATTTCTTAGCTGTGAATCATGTACTAAAATATATACATAATTAACTTAATAAAAGTACAACGCACATCTCCAACGGTGATAGATTTGTAAAGAGGAAGCAATCATGTCTCAGATCTTTCAACTCATTTTCTTTATTTTCTTGTATTTATATGGAGGGTGTTTAAGGTTTCGTGTTCACTAGAGGTTTCATTTCTCTTCAGCGGGATCATATGATGGAGAAAAACAGTGTGATTAGTGAAAGCGAAAGCAGGGCAATTGCAAGCCAAAAGTTGGGGGGTTTAAGCACTTTTCTGAGGAAATGCTTGTTCAGTGTTGTCTCTGTGGGCCCCATTCCTGAACACATAGCCTTCATCATGGATGGAAACAGAAGGTATGCAAAGAGGAGGAACTTGCCTGTTGGGGAAGGCCACAAAGCCGGATTTCTATCTCTCATGTCGATTCTCCGGTACTGCTACGAGTTGGGAGTGAAGTATGTGACAGTCTATGCCTTCAGCATTGACAATTTCAAGAGGCGGCCCGACGAGGTGAAAACTCTGATGGACTTGTTGCAGGAGAAGATTGAAGGGTTGCTAGAGAAAGAAAGCATTGTAAACCAGTTTGGCATTCGGGTATACTTTATCGGTAACTTGAAGCTTTTGAACGAGTCTGTGAGGGTTGCTGCTGAGAAGGCAATGAAGGCCACTGCCAATAATTCAAAGGCTGTGCTTTTAATCTGTGTGGCTTATACTTCTTGTGATGAGATTGTCCATGCTGTTGAAGAATCCTGCAACATGAAAAAGAGTGAAATTCGAGCACAGATTAACGGAACAAAGGGTGGCTGCAATGGCGGTATGGATGGAGAAGCGGGGTTAGATACTAGCGAAGCTTGCAATGAGAAAGTTGAGGGGGAGGAGAAGGAAAACACAAGGGTTGAGCATGTCGAAAAAGATGAAGGGGAATTTCAAGAGAGTGAGAAGCAGCTTCCTGTTGTAAAGGTAGTGGATGTTGAGAAGCACTTGTACATGTCAGTGGCACCTGATCCAGACATTTTGATTCGAACTTCAGGTGAGACACGCTTAAGCAATTTTCTGCTTTGGCAAACTTCTAACTGCCCGTTGTACTCCCCTGCTGCACTGTGGCCGGATTTGGGTATGTGGCACTTGGTTTGGGTAATTCTGAACTTCCAGAGAAACCACTACTATTTGGAGAAGAAAAGGAAGCAGATGTAACGATCATAACGCCGTGGAGACTTGTAAATCATGTGATCATGCTTACAATTCCTCTGGAAGCTTGGAAATGTTGAACAAACAGCTTATATTTTTCAGGATTCTTGACTTATAATATGTATAACAGCGTGTCAATATTTGGTGATCTTAATTAATAATATATGCTTCTTACTTGCCAAACCATTCATGTTATAACACGTGTATAACAATCTTTTACTGCTCGGTTCAGAAGAATCAGAACTCAGTAGAAGATTGGGCCGCGATGATTTTATTATTGTGATCTGTTTTTTCACACTCAATGTAATTCTATATACAGTTGAAGGCGGCTATAGCTTTTGAAAATGATGCAGCAACCAATTCAACTTTTTTATCATGGTTGCTGCTTGAAAATTCAAAACAGAGATAAAGGCCACTTTCCTGGATAAAACCAACCCCCCTTTGGATGGTCTTGATCAAAACCCCAAAATATGTGTTTTGTCGATCGGATGGCAGATATTGAGTCAAAAATTACCAACCAAATGTGAATTTATGGTCTCCCATTGCACAAGACTCCACACTAATTTATGGTCTCCCATTGTATAAGACTCCACGCTAGAACTAGACTTTCATGTAAAATTCAGCATTCTCCAAGTTCTTCCTGCTAGAACTGCCATGGCTCTCGCTTTGCGATTCGATATAGTTCTTCTTACGGTTCTACTTTCCGCCCTCCTCCTAACTAAAGCCACCTCTACCTCTCATCGCCACCATGACCGTCACCACCATCATCTCAAGTCCCTCCACTTCACTCTCTTCCAACACGAAACCATAAACAGAACCGGATATATTGTAGTGAATGGTGTAACGGGACCAGGCGTAAGTCAAACCACTACCCCTTTTGGCACCGTGTTTGTTTTCCAGGATCCGATGACTGTCACAGCCAATCGATCTTCGAAAGCAGTTGGGATAGCTCAAGGAACTTCTGTCACATCCAGCTTAGATGGGCTTCAGAGCATTTCAGTAGCTAAGATCACTTTGCGCTTGAAGAACCACTCTGGTTCAGTTTCAATAGTTGGCGGCACGCATAATGTGAAGCCCGCCGATCATCCTGTTGTGGGAGGCACCGGCGATTTCCTGTTTGTTCAAGGCTACGTGACATCGTCCCCCGTCGATCTCAGGGGCCTAACTGTTGTCTACAAGATTGCATTTCACCTTTACTGGCCTCCATATGCAACTCAAGCTTCTCAAGTGTGATTTTGTATCTCCACTTTTTCTTTAATGTTATCGCTATGTAAGATGGAAATGTAATTTGATTAGATCATCGGTTAAATCCACGATGAAAACCGAAGATAGATGAATCAATCTGAAGTAAAAATAAATAAATGTGGTTTCACGAAACAGGAATCAAAATTTCAATCTCTAATTATTCGTCATAGCGGAGATACAGAAAATTTCAATCTCTAATTAATCGTCATAGCGAAGATACAGAAATTTTCAAGTTACAATTTTCAAACCATGTCCATGAAAAGCTTGAACAAAGCCAGTGGAAATGAATGCAGAACAAAATAATGCGAGTTAAGACACTGGTAAAGGTCGGGAGTTGGGAAATAAAAAAACAAAGTGAACATGAATACACATCTTAATTTGACTTACAGCAACAGCCTCAAGTCCTCCTTTTTGTGATGACGGTGTCATATCTCTGCTGACCGAGACAATGTAATGCCCTTGGAGGAGGTCAATCGCATCCTTCAGGCATTTCCACCAAAACAAAGGAGTAATCCGTACGTAAATAGTTGCAGAAGAGATGATATTGCTTTCATACAAAGAGATCCAACAAATCATACTCTTTTAGGGAACAAACATTGGGAAAAAAGGGTATACAACTAGAACCATCAATAAAGTGTTAATGAAATAGTATTCTGGGTTTGGCTGCATAACCGAACGAAGTAGTAGCGACAACAGTTAAAAAGTCATTATTTCTTAGCTGTGAATCATGTACTAAAATATATACATAATTAACTTAATAAAAGCACAACGCACATCTCCAACGGTGATAGATTTGTAAAGAGGAAGCAATCATGTCTCAGATCTTTCAACTCATTTTCTTTATGTTCTTGTATTTATATGGAGGGTGTTTAAGGTTTCGTGTTCACTTGAAGTTTCATTTCTCTTCAGCAGGATCATATGATGGAGAAAAACAGTGTGATTAGTGAAAGCGAAAGCAGGGCAATTGCAATCCTAAAGTTGGGGGGTTTAGGCACTTTTCTGAGGATATGCTTGTTCAGTGTCGTCTCTGTGGGCCCCATTCCAGGCCACAAAGCCTGATTTCTATCTCTCATGTCGTTCTCCGGTACTGCTACGAGTTGGGAGTGAAGTATGTGACAGTCTATGCCTTCAGCATTGACAATTTCAAGAGGCGGCCCGACGAGGTGAAAACTCTGATGGACTTGTTGCAGGAGAAGATTAAAGGGTTGCTTGAGAAAGAAAGCATTGTAAACCAGCTTGGCATTCGGGTATACTTTATCGGTAACTTGAAGCTTTTGAACGAGTCTGTGAGGGTTGCTGCTGAGAAGGCAATGAATGCCACTGCCAATAATTCAAAGGCTGTGCTTTTGATCTGTGTGGCTTATACTTCTTGTGATGAGATTGTCCATGCTGTTGAAGAATCCTGCAACGTGAAAAAGAGCGAAATTCGAGCACAGATTAACGGAACAAAGGGTGGCCGCAATGGCAGTATATGGAGAAGCGGGGTTTGATACTAGCGAAGCTTGCAATGAGAAAGTTGAGGGGGAGGAGAAGGAAAACACAAGGGTTAAACATGTCGAAAAAGATGAAGGGGAATTTCCAGAGAGTGAGAAGCAGCTTCCTGTTGTAAAGGTAGTGGATGTTGAGAAGCACTTGTACATGTCAGTGGCACCTGATCCAGACATTTTGATTCGAACTTTAGGTGAGACACACTTAAGCAATTTTCTGCTTCGGCAAACTTCTAACTGCCCGTTGTACTCCCCTGCTGCACTGTGGCCGGATTTGGGTATGTGGCACTTGGTTTGGGCAATTCTGAACTTCCAGAGAAACCACTACTATTTGGAGAAGAAAAGGAAGCAGATGTAACGATCATAACGCCGTGGAGATTTGTAAATCATGTGATCATGCTTACAATTCCTCTGGAAGCTTGGAAAAGTTGAACAAACAGCTTATATTTTCCCGGATTCTTAACTTATACTATGCATGACAGTGTCAATATTTGGTGATCTTAATTAATAATATATGCTTCTTACTTACTAAACCATTCATGTTATAACACGTGTATAACAATCTTCTACTGCTCGGTTTAGAAGAATCGAAACTCAGTAGAAGATTGGGCCGCGATGATTTTATTATTGTGATATGTTTTCCACACTCAATGTAACTCTACATACAGTTGAAGGCGGCTATAGCTTTTGAAAATGATGCAGCAACCAATTCAACTTTTTTATCATGGTTGCTGCATGAAAATTCAAAACAGAGATAAGGGCCACTTTTCTGGATAATCAACCAACCCCTCTTTGGATGGTCTTGATCAAAACCCCAAAATCTGTGTTTTGTCGTTCGGACGGCAGATATTGAGTAAAAAAATTACCTACCAAATGTGAATTTATGCTCTCCCATTGTATAAGACTCCATACTAGAACTAGACTTCCATGTAAAATTCAGTGTTCTCCAAGTTCTTCATGCTAGAACTGCCATGGCTCTCGCTCTGCGATTTGATATAGTTCTTCTTACGGTTCTACTTTCCGCCCTCCTCCTAACTAAAGCCGCCTCTAAGTCTCGTCGCCACCATGACCTTCGCCACCATCATCTCAAGTCCCTCCACTTCACTCTCTTTCAACACAAAACCATAAAGAGAACCGGATATATTGTAGTGAATGGTGTAACAGGACCAGGCGTAAGTCAAACCACTACCCCTTTTGGCACTGTGTTTGTTGTCCAGGATCCGATGACTGTCACAGCCAATCGATCTTCGAAAGCAGTTGGGATAGCTCAAGGAACTACCGTCACATCCAGCTTAGATGGGCTTCAGAGCATTTCAGTCGCTAAGATCACTCTGCGCTTGAAGAACCACTCTGGTTCAGTTTCTATAGTCGGAGACATGCATAATGTGAAGCCCACCGATCATCCTGTTGTGGGAGGCACCGGCAATTTCCTGTTTGTTCAAGGCTACGTGACATCGTCCCCTGTCGATCTCAGGGGCCTAACTGTTGTCTACAAGATTGCATTTCACCTTTACTGGCCTCCATATGTAACTCAAGCTTCTTAAGGGTGATTTTGTATCTCCACTTTTTCTTTTTATGTTATCGCTATCTAAGATTGAAATGTAATTTGATTAGATCACGGTTAAATCCACGATGAAAACCGAGAATAGATGAATCAATCTGATGTAAAAAAAATAAATGTGGTTTCACGAAACAGGAATCAAAATTTCAATCTCTAATTAATCGTCATAGCGAAGATACAGAAAATTTCAAGTTACAATTTTCAAACCATGTCCATGAAAAGCTTGAACAAGGCGCAAGCATTTACAGAAAAAAAGAACGACGATAATAATATAAGTCGTTACCAAAAGAAGCAGGTGTTTACATGTCGTATTAACTTTCGTGTATAACTGATCAAGAATTCAAGACTCCATGTGGGGTACGAATCAAAGAATCAAATATCATGAAGCAAGCAGGAAAAGCTTCACAGCAAAATGAATCGGCCACAACATTCTGAGCACAGAATTAAGACCGAGGCTTGTGTAGACGAGGTCTGTTGCAGAAAATACGCCCATTGGCCCTCACGAATGCAGCTATAGCAATACTTAGACCTGCCCATATAACTGAGAAGAACAAGTGCCGTAGATCGTACCTAACTGCAAAAGCATTGGAGACAAAATAATCATTTAGTTGCAGATTTCCAAAGATGTTAACGATCAGATATTGTTTCTCTCAAGAAAATGAACCAACATTATCCCGGTCCTATCCCACCCTTTCACCACCGAAGCCATGATTTCTGCAAATCTATCTTTGTCACAACATGACATGTTTATATTTACCTTGCCTCAATGACAATGTCGCAAAAAAGAACCCCATCAAAACGAAAAACAAAGCCAGTGGAAATGACTGCAGAACAAAATAATGCGAGTTAAGACACTGCTAAAGGTCGGGAGTTGGGAAATAAAAAACAAAGGTAACATGAATACACATCTTAATTTGACTTACAGCAACAGCCTCAAGTCCTCCTTTTTGTGATGACGGTGTCATATCTCTGCTGACCGAGACAATGTAATGTCCTTGGAGAAGGTCAATTGCATCCTTCAGGCATTTCCACCAAGACAAAGAAGTAATCAGTACGTAAATAGTTGCAGAAGAGGTGATAATGCTTTCATACAAGGAGATCCAACACTTGCGTACCAACCTGTTTTGTTCCATCGCAAAAGTTATTATAGTAATAACGTAGGAGAGCACTGACTCCATCCTTAGCGATCCCTTGCATTGTCCGCTGTCCGCATCTAAGATCCAGCCGAATAAACAAAAATTACCACACCAAAAAACTAAAACTTTGTATCTTCTTCTTATGTCAGTAGCAAAACATAAACATGCTCCGAAACCTTCCAAAAGATTTTTCCCCGGCTTCCTAAGTCAGAATCACATTTTCTAGGGTAAGAATGCATTAGATGTATGAGTAGATCCATGTATAAGTACCTTACAAAATCCCCCTTCAAAGCAGGAGTTCCAGAATACTGAATGCTTACATCATCCCCATGATTAGCCCACACTGGGAAAACAGAAAGAAAAAAAACAATAAATCAGAAGCAATACGCACCCGCAGACATGGTAAGCCCTCTAATCACAACCTCTATATGCTAGATAGAGAGAGAGAGAGAGAAAGAGAGACGGTAGAAGAAAAGAGAAAAGGATGTACTCACAGACTCTAAAGCATTCATCTAAATTGGGATGTGATTTAATAGTTTCTTCAGCAGCAAAAATTCCAAGCCTTCTAAGTTGGCATTCCAACATATTTCGGGCTATCATGCTCTGCAACAAATCATACTCTTTTAGGGAACAAACATTGGGAAAAAAAGGTATACAACTAGAACCATCAATACAGTGATAATAAAATAGTAGTCTGGGTTGGGCTGCATAACTGAAAGAAGTAGTAGCGACGACAGGAAGAAAAAAAAAAGGAGAAAGATAAAGGGTTTGGCATTTTCTACAAACAATTTGCAGATCATTAACTTACCTGGGTAACATTTGTACGATCTAAGCAATCAATGCAATTGGTCCTTACAACTCCCAGTTGCTCCTTCATTTTCTCACCCTTTTCGTTCAATAGAAGATACCTGGATTTCAATCGTGGTGAATAAGCAAATAAGGGTTAAGATGACATCCTGCAATTGTTAGGCATTGAGTACGTAATGGACTTATGATAAATGCATCTCCACACAAATACACAGGAGAGCAAATAAGTATAAATCAAACATAAGCTGCGTAAATTACTTCATCAACTTTGTTGTTGACATTAGCTTGTTGTATGTCATCCCATCCCTGACCATTTAAACTTTTGAGGTGTACTACTTTTGTGTTATATGGGTAGTCTAACACTTAGTAAATCGCTCCTTATTGCAAAATATCACAGAATATATCTTGAAAAAGCTTATCTGTGGCGATACTCCTATTAATTAGAAAACGATACCATTGCCAATACGTTCCTCTGCGTGATGCAATGCAAGTGTCTAGGATTAATCTACTTCTGCTGAACTCACCCTCAACAAGTAAAATGATATTTGAAAGGGAAAAATGAATAATGAAGCATTATATACCAAAAGGCGTGTCAAGAAATTAAACGCTTATTACAGTTTGATGGAAAACATACCCATTTCTGTCCAGGAAATCTACAATTTGCTCATAAAGTATAGAGAGGCGCTCAAAATGGACATGTCCACAGATATGGTGGAAATCGAAGTGCCAATATCTACAATATTCAGAAGTCTCAACATAAAACAGATCCATACCAAAGAAGAAGAAAAGAAGGGTAAAAGGGTTAGGTGAAGGGAAATTCTACCTCAGATCCTCACTAACAATATGCTGCATTGCACTTGCAAATTTCTCACTCAAGCGTCCTTCACCTCCATGCTGACAAGATAATAAAGTATATTGAGACATAACACCCAAAATTGTGCGCACACCCACATATAGAACATCAAAGAACGAAAAGTTTAATAGCGTGCAAACCTAAGATTACACTGACAAGTGCACATTACACAATCTATACTTAAATGCATATATACATGCATTCGTGTGGATAGTCCTCAAGATTGCCTATTGGCTGGGTATGATCAGATGAATTATTCCACAAAGTTTGGGACAGGAGTTCGCACCGTGTTAACAAGATCAACAGCTAATACAGCCCCATACTTTTTTCTTAAATCCAGAAAATGCCGCTCTGCCACTCGAGGCTGCATAAGATGTAGTATGCCAGTAGTCAGATGAAGATAGAATGAAATAGAAAGAATCTTAGGATTTAAAAACAAGTAACCACCAACTCACAGCTTCCTCAAGTCGCACAATTTCAAACTTGGGCTTGTATGTTAAATCAACAATTTGTTCCCAAAGCAACGGAATTGACCCCCTAACCTGCAAAAAATGAAAAAAGCATTAATGATGCACTAAACTATTTAGGACAGTTAATCAGGGACAAAAAATAAATAAAACCACGTAAACAAAAGTCCATAACATAATTATACATGCACAGCTATACAATTTTACCTGGACAAATGATGAAGTAAACCCATTCAAGTGCATAATCTGCTCAGTTTCCACAAAGTTCGCTACATACCCGTCTGAATCAGCTCCTCTTCTCCACATCCGGGTGCCTTCCAAGAAATGAAAATTAGTATTGACGAGACTCACTAGAGTAACAAGGACATAAGTCCTATTTCCGATGGATATAGTGGCCCTAACTTGATAAGATATTATAAACTCTACGATTCCCAAATTTAGCATGAATGTTATTCTGCTGGAAATGCATATACTCTTTACATAGATGCACACCAGAAAATCACTGGACCTTCTACTTCCTACTGCACCGAACAGTTGCAACAGAGTTGAGTTAGGCAAATCACCCTAGATGTTATAGTACTTTCTACCTGTACCATTCAACCGTCCTATTTCAATGTTACCTACTGAAATGAAGGGTAGTTGGTCCATGGCTCAAACACTTGTACGTCCATGCAAATATAATTTTTTAAATAGACAAATCCTTAGTTCTCCTCATAGATGGTATAGTACTAAAACCAACATCTGTATTACCCACATATCTGCAATTGTATGATAACTGTTAAAATACAGAGCATGGCGATAAACAAACAACTGAAAAAGCAGGGCAATATTTGAATACCATTTCTCCTAGTGCATCTCCTTGCAATCAGAGTAACATCGATAATATCTTTGCCAATGGCTGCTTGAAAGTGATGAAAGCGTGATGATCAATTAAGGAGAACCTTTCAATGGAAAAACAGTTTATAAATCGAACACCACCACACAAATGAACTAAACAAACTAAATAATACATAAGTATGAAATGTATGCATGTATGCAGGCACACAAGCACACATGAGAAACAGCAATAAATTGAAAGGAAGAACGAAATAAGGATATTCCCTTGAACAATAGGAAGTAGGTACGGATCGAGCTGCAATCAAAGACCATATAAATGCTCAAAAGTTAGTAAACGGTAATTAATACTTCGTCAGAAAACAGAACAGGTAAAACTAAAAGGTTGGCAAAGACCGGACCTTGTTATCTATCATCCCTTCCAACATATAATTGTTCCAAAGAAATCTAGGCTCTGCCTGTGGAAAAACATTTGGAGACATGAGATTAAAACCATGAAGATAAACATAAAACATGGCTATGTGAGTTTATACATAACTTTGGCAACAAGAAAATATTAGGAAACAATTTCAGTCTTCAATTGCAAAATCAAGGGATACCTGTCTCCAAAGTGGAAGCAATTTAGATTCATCGCCCAAATCATGCAATCGCTGTGCACTGTAATTACACAAACTTTTTAATATAATGAATAGCACGATTTCACCTCAACTCTTAAATGAAACCCTTGTTCTTGTTTATCACGAGGGCATAGAGGGTGGGGGACAACTTAATGTGGAAAAAACTTCACCTCAGTGTTAAATTGGTCTCATACGAGAAATAAAGACCAGGAGTCTTCTCTGCTATATTTAGCAGCCCAGAAAACTCCGTCTCCATCTTTTTCTGCCAAAAAGGTACAACAATATAAATTTCATGTCAGTAGCCACTACTTGGTTAAGGAAAGCAGAAAAGTATCAATAGGCACTCGCATAAGGAAGACTAAAGCAGGGGTGAAGGGTAGAGCAACAATGGATTCACCTGTTCTGCCGGGGAATTCTTCAAAGAATGGTCACAGGGAAAAACCTTCAAAGATGAAACTTTAAAGATAGGATGCCCCAAGTAAGAACCAACATGTTCACAGTCTGTTATAACCATTAGATATGACCCTGAAATCATAATGAACTAACAACATCAATGAAATGGAGAAGCTGCAACTCCAGGGCTAGAAAGGAATACACAATTTCTCATCCAATACTTTAAAATTCAAAACCGCCATATTATAATATGTTATCCTATTACGCTTCTTAAATTGTAGAACTTTGCAATTATATTAGATTTGGTAAATCTAAGGCCTAGCCTCAGCTTCCACATTATGTAATGAATTGGTTTGTGTATGATGTCGATTGCGAAAAGATTAGGATGCCGATCTCAAATACACAAGATGAAACGTGAAGGTCTGGACTCTGACTGGTTTGAATAAGGCAACGTTACCTGCCAAAAGCTTTAGAATCCCAACCACACCGAAAATAGTTCGAATCTTAGGAACCCGAACGGAGCTGGAATCTGGAAGCTTATCTGCAAGGCCGGAAAACCCAAATACACAAACAGCAAAATGACAGTAAAATCTGTAGCATTTAACCAAAGAAACAAAATTAAAGATTGTTACTTTTACACAAAGAAAACCCACCAATGAGCTGCATAGAGCCGTCGACCCTACTGACTGCCAAAGAGGAGCCCTGAGAGCCATCAGTGGGCTCGATCACATACTGATCCGGAAACTCCCACAGCCTCATTCGTGTGTACAGCTTCTGCCCAGAGTCTGCCTTCTCCATCATATTACTTGGGTAAAAATCCAAATCACTGAACCAATCCAAAATTTCAATTTCATAAATTTCAAACCCGAGAACAGCATTAAAATTCAATCGAAAGAGAACCCAATATTTCAAATTTCATAAATTTCAAATCTTTATTCCAAAAAGTAAGAAATAATCAAAGTCATGAACATTGAACAGCATTACAATTTACTAAAGAACTACCTTTTCAGAGATCACCACGTGCACTTGGCGTGGGAAAAGTTAAAGAGCAGAAATTGAGATCCAAATCTCTCTCAAAATTCTTGTGAAAAAATGGAAGATCAAAGAGCAAAGCTAGAGCCTTTTTGGGGTTGGTCTGAGAATTTGACAAAGTAAAAAACAGATGGGGTTGTGAGGCAAAGGCCGTGCTTGCGTGCGTGTCTAATAAAACGCATAAGTCGGTAACGGACTCTCTCTCCTCTCTCTCTCTCTCTCTCTCTCTCTCTCTCTCTTCCAAAGCTTTAACGGTATTTTGGGCGGAAACTAGCAACTGTTTTTGCCCAAATCAGTGCTGGAGGTAGGAACTTTCTCCAATAAATTAATCAGAATATTAACAACAAGTCAAAAAAGCGAACGTGGAAGATGGTGATTGGGCATCACTCTAGTACATGGGGACCCACAGACGTAGTCGTTTGTTCTTTCTTCTGGGCAAAAATGCGGTCGTGTATTGGAGCTTGGATTTGAGACCGTTGGATCTGCATACTATTTGCTGATCTTGGACGGTTATAAAGCCAATTATTTTCTGTTATACCATTTTATCTTTTTTCCTTCTACAATTCAAGTGTTAAATGTTAGAGGAGAACGATCGGCGGGATTAAACTAGTACTAAAATTACATGTATTATTGCTTTAAGACGATGCTATAAATGGTCGTCTGTTTTTATGTTTAAGAGTGCTTTTATATAGGTCCATGTTTATGGGCATCTATTGAGAGAAATTTTTCGTTGTGATCGGAACACGAATGGTACACCATGTATTTTTATAGAAGTAATGAGAAATTTTATTTTTTAAGTTATTAATTTTTTAATACACATATTCCACTATTTATATAGTGATACGTGTTGTACCACCATGTGTTCTGGTCACATTGAAAAATCTCTCTTGTAAGACCAAAGAAATTTTCCATTGTGAACGGAACATAGTGGTACACCATGTGTTTTTATATAAGCGGAGGGAAATTTTTTCTTTTTTAAGTTATTACTTTTTTAACACATATATTCCATCTTTTATATCGTGGTACAGTGAGATACTATCTCGTTTTTCGATCACATTGAAAAATCTCTCGTAAGACCAAGCATTAAATCGAAGATCACAAATCGATACGAAAATTCATGTAACACATTTGTGGAACAATAAATGGCAAAACTTCTAATAGTTATGACCGAAGATATTTTGATACTTCTCAAAAATAAAAAATTTGCATGTTTTTCAAAAAAAACGTTGACTAACCATCACAATTTTAAGTCATAAAATCTATTTGATTTCACTATCACCGTACTGTAAGGTTTAGAAAATCCACGTAAAACTTTTTGTTGATATTCTTGAGTTTAAAATTCATTTTCAGCAATGTTTTCGTATCACTCTATTTTTTTTTCATTTATTTTTTTATTTTTTTGGCATACATATTACTTTGAAAATACATTTGTGGCTCTATAAATGGTAATAGTGCTACTAAATTCATCCCATTGTCCTATTTTTCCACCTACATTTTAATAAAAATGTTAGTAACATATATATCCTTTTATAAAAAGACTTTTAGACCCCTATTTACAAATGGGTAGTTGACATATACAAGTTGAACCACCATCAACTACCATAACCATTTCAATGGAAAAACTTCTAGACACCCGTATAGATGTGCACCAAAAATATTGTTGCGTTCTAGGGTTTAGGTTGGATGAGATTCATTGAAAACCCAGATGACGATGGGAGTTGGGGGTGTCTAGAGAAACGATTATGGGTTGGCTATGTAGTTGGAGAATGATTTGGTTGTGCATAAAAGGGGGGACATGTTTGGGTGGATTAGTGGTCTTAGGTGGTGGAGGCTCTATTTCCACGATAAAGTGTGCATGCGAAGAAGAACGAAGGTTCAGTCAATAGTTTATCATTTCATGGTTTCGGTTGCTGGGTTTTTGGGTGGCGGAGAGGCAGAGATCAGGAGAGAGTGTGGTGGTGGATAGGGGAGAAACATGTTCTTTGGGAGGTGGTGGTGGATGGGTTGCGAGCTGAGGGTGAGTGAGCGGGCGGGTTGAGGCTTTGGCTGTCGCCATGAGTCACTGTGGTGCTGCCATTAAGGATGAAATATATATATAAAATATTAAAAAATTTAAATATATATTAAAGGTTATTTTAAGAATAATAATGGGTGAGAAAATAGCATTTTAATTTTTTTTAACTTTTTATAGTGGGTAAAATTATAAAATGAGTGGGAAAATAAGACAATGCGGTGAGTTTATCAACATTCAATGGTAAAACCACTTCCAAATTCCTTTTAAACCATGACGAAAAATATTTCCAAAAAACTTGGCCTTTTTCTCAAAAAATGTGGGCTACGCATCCCTTTTTTTTGCGGTTTTGTAAAATAGTATAAAGATCGTCACAAAATCTATATGCTTTCACCTTCACCGCACCGTTAGGTTTAGAAAATTCATGCAAGACTTTCGTTGATAGTCTTGAGTGTGGGATTCCTTTTCAGCAATGTTTTCTACCCACTATTACTTTTTCCATTTATTTTTCAATTTTTGGTTGAAATATTATATTAAAATACATTTGTGGGTCAATAAATGGTAAAAACGCTTTCAAATGTCTTTCAAAAGTTTTACGTAATCGTTACAAAAAATATGCTCCCAAAAAAAAGAATTGCAAGTTTCTCAAAAAAAATATTGACTAGCCATCATGATTTTCAAGCAATTTTGCAAATTTTGTACAAAATTGTCATAAAATCTATTTGCTTTCATCATCATTGTAATGTGAGGTTTAGAAAACTCATATAAGACTTTTCGTTGATATTCTTGAGTTTGGAATTTCTTTTCACCCGCACCACTACTATTTTTTCATTTTTCGACTTAAATATTACACTAAAATACAATTATAGCTTCATAAATGATAAAACCGCTTCCAAATTATTTAGAATTTTTTTTAAACATGACCAAAAATATTTTGAAAAAAAAAACATTTTTCTCAAAAAACGTGAGCTAACTAGCACGATTTTTTTGGCAATTTTGCAAAACAGTACAAAAATCGACATAAAATTTATATGTTTTCACCTTCACCACACCTTGACATTTTGTAAATTAAGGTAAGACATTTTACAAATATTATTGAGTTTTTGTTTCGGTATCGTTTTCTTGCCACTACCATTTTTTCCATTTATTTAAAGTTTTTGGTTAAATATTATATTACAAACACATTTGTAATTTAATAAATGATGATAGTGAGTATCGTCATCACTTGAGTGTGATGAACAAAAATATAATAATAATAATAAAATAAAAACTCGGGTACCCTTTTCCCTTTATTTGGGCTGACTTGGGCCCTCTGTTTCATTTTTCTGGGCGACTTTGGCACACTTAGAAGTGCCAACTTAATTACTTGGCTCCCTTCATTGACAAATCGTGGGTCATGCTGAGTAACTGCCGAGAAAAAGGGCACTCGATGCAACACTGTTGAGAAAAAGAGTGCCAGCCTGATGCCCAGATTTCTAGTAGTGTTTCTCTCAATTTTCATCACTGGAAGTACTAGATTAATTATTTTCAAAGATATACATGTGTTTGTTTACTAATGTAATTTTCATTTAATTAACCCTTCTGAAATCAGTCCTAATATGTTCAACACGTCTTCAACGCATATGAAACTTAATCGGGTTAAAAAAAACGCATATGAAACTTAAATGAAATTACTTGGAAAAAAAAAAAAAGGTAATTATCATTTGTTTGATACTATATTATTATTTAATTGGATATTTAATCAAAGGTTTCTACATATTAGGGGCAACCCATCATTATGTTTTCTTTTCTTCTTATCACTTATGTTTCATCAGTTTTCAAAGTTCATAATATCCATCCAACTATGTATATAGGCTTCAAAAGTCACTGTATGGACTTAAGGAAGCTCCAAGATTATTAAATGAGATTCACTAGCTTTTACCATAATTGGGGTTCAAAGCTTCTCAAGCTGATCAATCCTTATTTGTTCAGCACTCTCCAAAAGGCATTATTGTCTTGGTTCTTTATGTTGATGATGTGATTCTAACTGATAGCTCCTCACTGTTAATATCACATGTGATTATAGTACTTACTACATAATTTGAAATGAAGGATTTAGGCACTCTGTACTATTTTCTTGCGCTGCAAATCAGTTACACACCAAAAGGGTTGTTTGTGTCACAGTCAAAATATGTCAATGAGTTAATTGACAAAGTTGATTTGCATAATTGTAAACCCTATGCTACTCCATGCATGCCTACCATATCACAGGGTTCTTAAAAATGATGGAAAGCCATATCATAGACTTGAATATATAGAAGTGTAGTTGGAGCACTTCAGTATCTCACATTCACAAGGCCTGACATAGCCTTCTTTGTGAATCGAGCTTATCAATTTATGCATAATCCTATGGAATCTCATGTTATTATAGTGAAAAGAATTCTCAGATACCTTAAGGGCATTTCAACTTATAATATTCATTTTAAACCATGTCCTATACATTTACAGTCCACTAGTGATGCAGATTGGGCTGGTGACCCAAACGATAGAAGATCCACCTCAGGGTTTGTAGTACTTCCTGGTTCGAATCCAATTTTATGGACATCAAAGAAGCATTACATTGTTTCAAGATCATCAGCAGATGCTGAATATAGAGCCCTTGCAATCACAACTGCAAAAATTGCTTGAATAAGATAGTTGTTCTGTGATGTTTTGTGATCTATATATTCCTTTTTTTTCAACCACCAATAATAACATTGTGATAATGTCTCAGTTATAGCTCTATCCACTAATCCTATAAGTCTAAACACATTGAGATACACTATCACTTTGTCCCAAAAAGAATTACTAGAGGAGATCTTTATGCGCAACATGTTTCATATGTAGATCAATCAGCTGATACACTCACTAAGGGTCTTCTGCGCCTTTGTTTCAGCAAGACTTTGGCAATCTCATGCTCATTTCACTTAAGCATGAGATTGAAGGGGATGTAAGAGTGAAGACAAAGACAAAGACAAAGCTAAGGATCCAAGTGAAGATATATCAAGGGTCTAGTTATTACCACTTGTCATAAGATAAGATAGGGAGTTATAAAGATTGTTACAAAGTTCTTATAGCTTGTCAAGAGTGGTTAAGGAAGTTAGAAGAGAATATTATACATAGTCTTAGCTTATATTACAAGCCATGTAATAAACCAATACATATAGCTAAGTGTAAGATTACTTGACAATCAAGGAAATACATTTCATCTTCCAAACTCTCAAGCTCTCTTTTGTGCAAACTTTACAGTTTCTTCTTCGATTTCTTCAAGCTTCTTCTTCAATCTTCATAACCTGCTTCCCTGATCCTAGTCTAATAGGGTAACCATTGTGTGATATGCACGTCAAAGACGGTGTCCTAAAGCCATTGCAGCCTCCCTATGTGCAAGTACGTATACTTACAACTTCATGCCCTCCTTGTGCTGCAGCTGCTTATTCTCAGAACCTTTCTAAGCTTCCTTGTTATAGGTTTTGCTAAAAAAAGGTTTTCAATTGTTGTTATGAATTATTTAATGGTCTGGGTTTGGCCTCATGTCGCCCCCCTGACATATTGTATTTTTTTGGTTTATCAATAAATTCTCCTCAAAGTCTCTTCCCATGATAATAATGTTGGAGTGGGACAGACCTTGTGGCCAAATTAAAAAAAAAAAAAATAGTAACGTCCACACACTAAAATGTAGAAATTAAACTATTGGTTATGTTATTTGAAACTCTCATATTCCTCAAAGCATTGTGTAAATAAATTATCAGTTAAACATCAAATTAAAACAAAAACCAAACTGATAATTCGAACTAAAAGAATTATATACCTTTCAAATTACAACAGCTATATATAGCAACCTCCTTGTTTCATTATCCTAAAACCTTTCTGGAGCTAGAGGGGGTTTAATTAGTCTCTTTTTTCTGCTTGATTTTGCATCCTTCTTGTGTACGTTCGACACCACCTTTGATTATTTTCTATTTGTTTCCTGTTCTCGGATTCCCTTCTTAACTATCTTGTATGGATTGCAGAAATATAAATCTTGACAAAAAAAGGAAGAACATAAAAAGCAACCTTGTGTGAGAAGATAGAGCTCATAATATATTACAGAGAGAAAGTGTTTGTTACAATACAACCAACCGACTACAAAAGAGATAGGGAAAAGATATTTATACGAAGTATTTCGAAGACTACTTAATTCTAAAACTATTGCTGACATGGCAGTTGCCTATGTGGCATGAATATCCAATATCCACCCCCCCCCCCCCCCCCCCCCCCCCCCTTTCAATCTTAACAGGGATAGTCCAGATTAATATGGTGACGATGTTAGAGAAAATCAGGACCATGAAGTCCTTTTGTAAGGATGTCAGCCACTTGATTATGTGTAGGCACACATTGGACATCAAGATCACCCCTTTGCACCCATTCTCGAACAAAATGGAAGTCGGTTTCCAAATGCTTGATCCTTGAATGATGAATAGGATTCATACTTAAGACTATGGCTGACTGATTATCACAAAATAAAAGTGGAGGATTAGGAAGAATAGCACACATATCTTTCAGTACAAGTTGAATCCAAGCTATACCCGCAACAACATGTGCAAAGGCTTTATATTCAGCATCAGTGGAACTTCGAGACACAAAACTTTGTTTCTTGGATTGCCAGGAAATAGGATTGTCACCAGCCCAATTCGAACCACTATATCATTTACAATCAATCCCACTGCCAATAGTAAATGTTAAACCACATTTCATTGCACCATGCAAGTATCGAAGAATTCTTTTAACCAAACCAAAATGTATATCAGTGGGAGCATTCATAAACTGAAAAACATCATTAACTACAAAAGCTATGTCAAGCCTTGTGAAAGTAAGATACTGTAATGCTCCAATAAGACTCATATATTGTGTTGGTTCTGACAAGGCTTCACCCTCAGCAAGAAACACAGAAGTACGAGGTTTACAAGGTGTGGCACATGGTTTACAATTATACATTCCAACTTTGTGAAGCAAATCCTTAACATATTTCTCTTGATGCACAAAGATATCCCCATTTGATTTGTACTGTATTTGCAAACCGAGAAAATAGGTAATCTTGCCCATATCTTTAAGATCAAACACACCTCCTAAATCATCAACATCAAATTGAATCAAAACAGAATTGGAGTAGGTAAGAATTATATCATCTACATAGGGTAGTAATATAATGACATCAAACCCAACTTGTTTCACAAATAAGCTAGAATTTGAAAGAGAAAATTGAAAACCAATCGCTGCCAGATAACTTGTAAACTTGGCATTCGAAGCCCTAGGAGCCTATTTAAGACCATAAAGGGATTTCACTAGCTTACAAACATGTCTAGGACATTTGGAATCAACAAATCAGGAGTTGTTTTATATAAACCTCCTCATGTAACTCCCCATGCAAAAAAGCATTTTTTCACATCAAGTTGTCGATGTGACCACTTATGCGTTGTAGCTAAAGCCAAGATCATTCTTACAGCAGTGTGCCTAACTACTAGACTAAAAGTCTCTATATAGTCTAAGCCCTTTTCTTGACTGAAACTTTGGGCAACTAATCTAGCTTTATATCTAGAAATAGTTCCATCAGGATTTCTCTTCAGTTTATATACCCACTTACAACCAATAATGTTTTTATCAGGTGGAGAAGGTACTAGAGTCCATGTACCTTCTGTTTGAAGGGCACCTTACTCTTCTTGCATAGCCACCTGCCATTGTGGAATCTGAGAAACTGTTTTAAAGGTTGAAGGCTCATCAAAATCAATGATATCTGCAACACGAATTCGAGATCCGAAAAAAAAATTCCCAAAGCAAATTGAACAAATCAAGAATCCAAAAATTGAAGAAAAGATCCATAAAACTTTGCCGAATAGAGCAGTGGAAAACCCAGCCAAGATCAACGTGCAATCATAGCTGGCTCGATACCATCTTAACTAATCTTGTATGAATTGCAGAACTATAAAGCTTGATAGAAAAGGAAAAACATGAAAAGCAATCTTGTGTGAGAAGATAGAGCTCATAATATATTTCAGAGAGAAAGTGTTTTTTACAATATAACCAATTGACTACAAAATGAGAGGGAAAATATATTTATATAATGTATTTCAAAGACTACTGAATTCTAAAACTATTGCTGACATGGCAGTTGCCTATGTGGCATGTATATCCAATATCCCTCCCCCTTTGGAGGTTCATTGAAGCTTCACCATCAGCAAAAAAGAAAAACGAATCATGCATCGTGCATTCCTTTTCAATTGTAGCAGCAATACTTGTTCTTGTTCCTACCAGTGTTTTAGGACATTCTACTCACCTAAGCTCAACTTTCTACGATATTACATGCCCGAACGTGACAAGCAATATTGGTGCTGTGGTGGAGCAAGCCCAACAGAATGATACTCGGGTTGGTGTCAAACTTATTGGTTCCATTTTCACGAATGTTTTGTAAATGTACGTAATTAATTAAGAAAATTGTTTTGATGCTCTAAATATCATTTTGTGTAAAATAACTATATATATTTTTTAAGAAATGCTAGGAGACTTTCTCAAAGTGGAACACTCCATAAACTTTCGGTCACCTCATGTTGTTGGCAGTGGCGGATCCAGGATTTTAAACTCGGGGGGTCCCAATAGTAAAGGTTAAAAAATTTATAGACAAAAATAACATTGAAAAGTTAAATATAATACATTTTATTCAAAAATCATTTGCATAACAATATTACAAGCTATAAAATCCTAATTCAAGCGTCCACGACGAGGTTTCATGGTCTGAAAATGTTCCATGATAGCTTCATTACCAATAGTGGTGGCTTGAAGAATTGAAACAAGTGGAGGTATAATATTGGAGTAATGTAATTATAGTATGGGATTGGGTGGGATTAGAAATTTAGAGTTTTGGGTGAATATAAGAAAGATGGGGGGATTAGGGGGAAAAGCAGTGGAAGGAACGGGAAAAGGAGAAATGAAAGGGACGACAGGAGAAGTGAAAGGGTGGACCAATTTCAAACGTTGATTTCATTGGTTTAACAAAAAAAAAAAAAAAAAGGGGCCAAAACACTGCGTTTTGGACCAATTTTTTTAATGCCCTGTTTTCTTTCTTCTCCCCTGTTTTCTTCTTCTCCGTTGCAACCTGCAACCTACTGCTGCAGCAACACAGACAGTCTGCACAGCAGCACAGGCCTCGTGTTCGAGTACGACTGTATAGATGATGCTCTTAAGATATTTAGCAGGATGGTGGAGGTTGGTCTGCGAGTGGTTGCTAGTCTTGGTAAAAGGGTGTTCGATGAATTGATTAAGAACGGGAAGGCAGTAGACTGTGCACAGATTTTGAAGAAAATGGGAGAAAAAGATCCAAAACCAGATGCCAGTTTTTATGATGCTGTGATCAAGGGGGTTTGCAATGAAGGTGTGCTTGATACAGGCTGTGATTTACTGGAAGAGATGTTGAGATATGGCATTGGTGTTCCTCCAGAATTGCAGGCTGTACGAGGGGTCCTCCGGAAAATTTCTAGCAACATTTTAGGATGGCCGAGGGGTCCTGGGACCTCCCAGGACCCTCTGTAGATCCGTCCCTGGTTGTTGGCACAATATTTTATATGTTATTAGCACAATATTTTTTGTGGAGCACACTCCATAATTCGAATCATCTATCATTTAGAAAATCGCTCATAGACCATCCCTACAAAAAATTAGACAAATCCAAAACCATTAAGACATTCATTTATAATAAAAAAAAAATAGACGAATACGGTTCTATAAATAACCCAAACCCCTTATCCAATAGTTACATAGTTTTAGATTTGGATGATTTTTGGTAGACATGATCATTGATGTAAGGTTTAAAGATAGATGGTTCGGATCATTAAAATACATTACGAAATGAGCCCCACAAAAACAAGCGTAAAAAATTGTATAAAAAAAATGTAGTGTCACGAATTTGTCCTATATATATATGACGTCCACTTGTATTAGAAAAGTTCTAACATATTGGCTAGTAAAACTTGTTCAAATAACATTATATTCTAATGCTTTTATCAAATATTGTTATATAGAATGGAGGACCACCGTGGGAAGTTCAATTGGGGAGGAGAGACAGTAGGACAGCAAACCGAACAGGTGCCGATCATGACATTCCAACCCCTCAGGATAACCTTAAGCTAATTACTGAAAAATTTCGCAACAAAGGATTAGATTCCACTGATCTGGTTGCTTTGTCAGATACATACATTTGACCACAATAACATTACAATTTTTGTTGTACAATAAAAAAAACTTCAAATGAATAACCTAGCAATATGGTATCTATGTATAAGTAACATCGAATCATCGGTATGCATGCACCAGGTAATATGTCAAGCTCATGCTATTTAGACCATATTATTTACTAACCGCATTGCTCATGTATACATATAAGCGAGGTTCCCATCTATTGGAGAGTATGTAAACATTGTACAGTCTGCTCGGAATACGAGGCAGTGCATCAGATATACGTCATTATATAAGTTAAGAAAAGTTTTTTTCTTCAATTGTTCATCTACTTGTATAATGACATATGATGTACCGCTTCTATACTTAGCATGCTGAAAAGTTTATCGTGGTGTGGGTGAGGGACAAGGATTGTATGCCCTCCCACTTCCGATGCCCTCTCGTGCCCTCATGTTTTGTGTGGTCACGGTTAAGTCATGTCAACATTTTATATTGTTTTATTTTATGAAAATAATAAGACAAAAATAAATAGTAATATAAAATGTTGTCGTGACTTAACCGTGACCATACAAACAGGAGGACACCGAAAGTGGGAGGGCAAACAATCCTTGTTCGTGGGTGAGTTAACAAGAGGGGTGCATTTTTGCTCACCACCCTCAAGTGGTGGTAATGCATATCACCCTATTTACTACCGTTGGATGAGTTTAAATTTCGAGATTGGTATCTATCAACTACATAAATCTCAAAATTTAAATTCATCGAACAATAATAAATAAAGTGATGAGTAAGAGGGTGATGAATAAAAATAGGGGTTTTTGGATCTAGGTCCAAAAACTTAGGTAGTTTTTGGGACCAAGTCCAGTTATCCAATTACATATTTTGATATCAATTTTGCCCCTTTAGATAAAAATATTTAAATTCTTTAATTTTTTTTTATCATTTATTCAGTTTTTAAATTTTGAATCTTTAAATACTCAAACTAAAATATTATCTAGTAACTACCTAATATTTATGAAGAAAACAAGACCGATATAATCTAGTAACTACCTACCTATTGTATAGGAAGAAAATGGTTTATACCTACAAAGCAGATATAATCTACCAGCAAAACAAAAATAAACTACCTATTGTATTGGAAGAAAAATGCTGGGAACCTACATGGCGGAACATAAAAATATAAATATGATATAATATACCTCCATTAAAGGAACGAATTTGGAGGGAAGAACACAAAAATATCACCCATGAAAAGAAGAGACAAAAAAGAGGAGGATTGATAGAGGGAATTGTTTGGAAGAAGGAAAAAAGGAGGGATGAAACGGACTGGGGGTTGAGGTGATTATATGGCTATAACTAATCCTACAATTAAGGGATTAGTTAAACCACAAATCATCTCATAATTAAGAAATTTTGTATATTTACTACGATTCGAAAGTCTAAGGGGTAAATATGGTACAAACCACAAATAAACATACATGGAATCTCAATTATTGGACCTATTTCAATGAAGTGGACTAATTCTACCAATGGCTCATAAAATTGGATCTATATCAAGTTATCCCATAAAAATATAACAATAAAAATTTGACTTGGGTACCCATTTCCCTTTTCTTGGGCTGACTTGGGCCGTCATTTTCTTTTATCTGGGCGACTTGGGCACACTTCGAAGTGCCGACCTGTTTACTTGGCACCCGTCATTAACAAACCGTGGGCCATGTTAAGCAAAGGGCAACGAGGCAACTGTGCCGAGAAAAAGAGTGCCTGATGCCCATATTTCTAGTAATGTTTCTCTCAGTTTTCATCATTTTTCAGCAACAGGTTAATTATTTTCATAGATATAAATGTGGTTGTTTAGTTTCTTAGGTGCTCATACATTTGGCCGGGCAAAATGTAGATTTTTCATCGATCACCTCTACAATTTCAGCGGCACTGACAAATCAGACTTAACCATAGATGCCGGTTATATAGAAACCCTACGCCAAACATGTCGTCAAGGTGGCAAACCAAGCACCTTAGCCAACCTTGACCAAGCAACTCCTGATGCCTTCGACAACTACTACTACAAAAATCTTCAAAACAACCGAGGGCTCCTTGAAACAGATCAGGAGCTGTTCTCAACAAGTGGCATAGACACCGTTCCCATTGTGAACCGCTTTTCTAATAACCAAAGCGACTTCTTTGATACATTTGCTCAGTCCATAATCAAATTGGGGAATATAAGACCTTTGACAGGGAGCGCCAAAGAGATTAGGTCTGATTGCAAAAAGAGTGAATAATTAATACGAAAACTAATGAAAAGGGTTTGAAAACTTTGAGTATAAAAGGTAAACTGAATAGTATTAGGATTGACTTTTTAGTGTAAAATGTGGTTTTTCGTTAAAGTAAACAGTACCGTGTGCTTTTCGTTAAAACTCTCATAATTAATAGTTCACCAAGTGCCCTAAATTAATTGTAATGTGTTAGCTTGAGGTTTAGGTACTTTGTCATTTTGGTCTGGTTTTCTTTCCTCACTAATTATATATAGGTCACTAAGTATTTTGTCATTCTAGTAATTTTAGAATTTCTTTTCATATTACATAATGAATAACTAGCCAATTATACTCAGGTCTTTTTCTGAGTAAAAAATTTCCGATTGATTACCAATTGGTTTCTAAGTTCCATTCGTACTTTATTTTTACTATGATCTGTGTATATATTGTTTCATCTTCCTCAATGTCTTCTAATTTGTTAAGTTTTCACCCCCAAGGTTTCAAATCCTAGCTCTGCCTCTAGGATTAATATCTTGCTCAATCTCTTCTAAATTGTTAAGTTTTTACCTCCAAACTATGAATCCTAGCTCTACCCCTGAAATTAGTGTCATTTAGTAAAGTAAAACTCCCAATTAATTCATCCATAGAGAAAAAACCTTAATATCCATTCATATTATAAAACATGAATTAATTTTGTCACGGTGTTGTGTTGGCCTACAGAACCAATCACCAGTTTTATTTCTTAATTAATAATTAACCAGTAAAACTTATCATTTTAGTCTTACATGTTCGAACTAAGGAGGAAAAAAAAATTGGATTAATATGTCGACAAATGTCACATTTTTTGGTCTTTTTGGTTTTTGGTTTATAAGAATAATTGTCCGGTTTAGTTAATTTAATTAAGAACAAATGAATCTCTCTTTCAATTGACGTATTTTCTGGTCATACTAGCACTTGTCTTCTTTCTAGTTTATCCATCTCATACTCTTTGCATTAATAGGTACATGCATATGTTAGTATTCACCCTTTGCGTCCTCACATACATATGGATTGTCACACCCTTGCCATCATATGGTCACAAAAACTGTATATTTCTAATTTGAGACGTAAACCATTCAGGTTGTCTCAACCATTTTTAATTCTAATCTAGAAGTGGGAGAGTATCACCATGGATTTCATGTACAAGTTCCTTTGTGCACATGAAGGCTATGATTACATTTGGGGGATCATCGACCGACTTATTTATATATACTTTGAACTGCTTGACGGAACTCTTCATCAGAAAAATTGTTCGACTACATGAAGTGCCTACCACTACTATTGTTGATCGCTAATTAAGACTTTCCTCAAACTTGAACATCTTTTCAGTAATTTTTGTCACCACCAATTCTTCTTCTGTGAAATTACTCTATGAAGCTAATGACTTGCAAAAATACATACATATATGCATAAAATCAAATCCTTATTGAAAAAATATAGGCAGGTAAGTTACTATGTCAATCTTAAATAAAGGCGTCTAATCTTCATCCTTTCACATCTATTTCAAGCCAATGATTTGCAGTAATACATATACATGTGCACATATTTCCATACTTATAGATGATATTTATCGGCAGCTTTCAACTCTTTGTCAAGTGTATAAGTCACTCAACTATTTTGCATGATTAAATGTGAACATAAGAATGTGAACATAACCTATTTTGCATGAATAATAAAACCTACTCCGTCCACCCTTGCAAAGTTTGAGAAGAAAGTCACACTCATGCCTTGACATTCTCTACCCAAAAACAGCTAGCTCAGAAATTGAGACAACCTTAAATAATATTTCAGAGTCTATAGGCGATCATACCATGTTAACATAAATATGAATCTCTAAAGAATACAAAGATTAAGAGCAAAACGGAAGAGTAAAGGATTCTCAGATTTCTTAGTAAAATGAAGAATTCTTACAAGACTATTCTTACTTCATGAGGAAGATTAAATGGCTATATGTACTAACAAATCACAATCACAATTACAATATTACCCTCTAACCTCCTTACTCAATTAACGTTTAGTCCTAATAAACATAAAAGTGTGAGACAAAAAATTGACCAAATATCGATGAAGATCACTTCGTTCCTACTTTTCTTTCTCATCCCTTTGGTAGCGGCTGACCTTAGGGTCAGCTTCGACAATGTTACCTGCCCCCGAGCTGAGTCCATAGTGTGTCAATTTGTCCAGAAAGTGTTTGAAACCGATTCTTCCATCACTGGGGCGTTGCTCCGGATGCACTTTCATGATTGTTTTGTCATGGTAAGCAACATTTTACATTGAAACGCATATTTTAATCTTTTATTTTTCCTTAAATACCATTTCATCGAAAGAGAAAGAAGGAAGTTGATAAGTACGTGCACAACTAACCAATGCACTTTTATACGTATTGCAGGGCTGTGATGCATCCATACTTACAGATTCAACAACAAGGAAGCCATCTGAAAAATTGGCAGGGCCAAACTTGACTGTACGAGGATACGAGCTTATTGACAAGATTAAGAAAAGCTTGGAGGCTGCATGCCCTTCAACTGTATCCTGTGCCGATATAGTACTAGCAACTCGAGATTCAGTGGTTCTTGCAGGAGGGCCAAACTATGCTGCTCCAACTGGACGCCGTGATGGGCTCGTATTAAACCCTAACGACGTTAACTTGTCTGATCCATCATTTTCAGTTTCTGAGGCATTGCAAGCTTTCACTGCCAAAGGAATAACCCTAAATGACATGGTGACCCTATTGGGTGCACACACGGTTGGATTTGCCCATTGTAATTTTTTCCAAGATAGGTTCTCAGATTTTCAAGGGTCAGAATCTCTTGATATTAATCATCTCATGAATCCATTAACTTATTCTTTCAAATTCAAGAATGTGTTGTATACATAGGGGGCGTTTGTTGCACCGGACTATCTCGGACTGGATTAGCTTCAAGGACTAAGCTGGACTGGCTTAGACTAGACTAAACTGGACTAACTTAGTGAAGCGTTTGGTGCAGTATTGGACTAAGAAGTTGGATAATAACAAATTCTAATATTATATTATTTAATATTAAATTATTAATATTTTATTATGATCTTATCTTTTTCTCCATCTTTTCCTACCATTTCCGTCCCACTCTCTTCCTCTTCTCTCATCGTCCCTCCCTCTCCCTTTTTTTTTCCTCTCAGACCTCTCAATTCATGTCTCTTTCTCATTCCTGGTCAAACTCCTTATTGATTCCAGTCTCTATTTCTCTGTCCTCCCTCCCTCTCTAGCTATGCGTTGTTCGAACGGAACCTCACGGCTCCAATATTCCCAACGAGTTGCAAGTTTCCCGATGTGTTTTCCAGCTAACCCTCGTTAAATTGGATGAAGTTAGCACCGTCAAAAAATTCATCACCATCCCTGGACCGAGATCTTAGCTTTGCATGCTCGAATCTGTCATGGATTTGAAGAAGCCCAAACAGGCCGAGACTTCCAGGCCATTTTCCGGCCACATTCGACCACATTTTGGCCTCGATTCAGGTAAAATCGTAATCTTGTCACTCCCAGCTTCAATTTGGTATATTTTATATGAAAGTTGGTTGTGAAATGGATTTAAAAGAGAGTCGGAAAGTTAATGATTGATCTAGGTGACCAGAGATGACGAGGAGTCTGTTGGGAGTGGTCGTTGAGCATGACGAGGACGAGAAAGAGAGGATAGTCTTAGCTAGTCCCATGGTTATTGAGGGGTCTCGCTAAGACCTCTTAGTGAAGGGTTTTGTCCATGTTAGTCCCCTTTAGTCTCATTAATGTTAGTCCCAGCATGGAACAAACACGGTATTGGACTAATAGCTAGTCCAGTCCAGTCTAGTCCGACTTAGTGAGGGCAAACAAACGCCCCCATATAGAACTAATAGAAGGATAGGAGAACGTTTAATTATACCTGTTGCAGACTTGTAGTTGGTAGAGAATAGAGATGCTAAACTTTACAGAAACTAACCTCAAGAATCTGGCGCCAGCGCCACCCTTTCCAATCCCAAAATTGTGCGACTGCGAACTACAAGTCTACAACACCATACAGAAAACCCTACATTTCATATTCAATGAAATAAAAACAAACCAACACAGCTAGAACAGAAACAAGCCACTGGAACTTTTTTAACATTCATTATTTACTTCTTATTTTTATCTTCTTAAGATTGAGTGCAACTAATCATGGATTTGCAAGTTTAATTTGAAGTTCACATCAAACCTAACGGAAGACAAAATCAGGACATACAGAACTATGCAAATATTTGGGTGTGGGAACTGTTCTTACCAGAAAAACATATTATCTTCGAATGCAAAGTACCACTTTCAAATAACGTTCAATACAACACAAAATATAAAAGCAGAAGCTATTAATTAAAAAAAGAAGAGCATTCCCAAGTTGATATACCTTAAAGCACAAATAATGTCATTACTCTTGCAATCCATACTAAAACCAGGACAGAAACAATCGAACACACAAACCACCAAGACTGGAAAAGAAAACAAATCACACACACACACACACACACAAAGACATGACCAAAGAACAAAACCATAAAGTCTTAAACTTTCTAGGCATAGACCAGAAAAACAAAATTAAAGAACAAAACCAGATAACAACAACAAAATCCAAATATAGTAGTGATGTTGAAACTAAAGAATATGACAAATTGAGAAGACTGGTCCATCTATAATACGACACTAACAAAATCCAATGATAATTAACTTAACCATTACACAACTAAGAAGACTGATCCCAAGTGAGAACCATCTACATATATATAATTGGTACCATACTACCATTAAAGTAGAACACAGTTCCCCCCAATTCATCAGCAATACATGAGTTTGTATGAACATAATTGTGAATTTGTGACAATAAAAATTTATGAAAACATTGTTAACCTTAATATGAACCTTTGGAGTAAAAATTTAGTACAAATTTTGCTTCTTTTGCAGGTACGAAAATTCAGCTCAATTAAGTATTAACTCTGAAAACACCTAATAAACAAGCTAAAAAAAAAAATTATCAGAAAATCCACCAAATTAGCAAGAACAAACATGAACATCCCAATAGATTGAGCACAGATTACATACATGATACATCCCAATAGATCAAATCAAAGTTCAAACTACAAAGTTACAAACATTAGAGATTAAAGAACCTATAAAAATAAAAAATAAAAAATAAAAAAAGAGGTTAAAGAATTCACCTGAACTGGCGACGACGATGGAGTGTTGGTGATCGCGACGGCGGTGATGTCGTCGGGAAGGAGAGAAGGAAAATCGAGAAGATGGGTGGTGCGGGTGCTTGGGTTCTCTAGGTCTGGGGTGAGATGTCGTCAAGGAGAACAATCGAGAAGAAGATCAGCCGTGGTGGTCGTCAAGGCCCATACTCATGACGACAGTGATGTTGGGGGTGGGCAAGGAGATGACTAACGGGGAGTGACGGAGTATGGGTGGCGGAACCGTGGAAGGGAGGGGCTTAGGGGAGGGGAGGGGACGAGGTCAAAGACGGAGAGGTCGAGGTCGAGAGACGGAGAGGTCGAGGTCGAGAGAGAGTGAGACTCACTCGATCAGATTCAACTAGGGTAAAAACCAATGGTCATGATTGGAAGGTATGTTTATTTTCAATATGGGCCATCCATTTCAATTACAAACGGGCCGGTTTGGGGTCCCGTTTTTCTATACATCTGGAACCAGCCCGACCTTAAAATGCCATTGCCCTGGCCCACCTCGCCCCGTTTCCCCTATTTAAAAACAAGACCCGCCCCATACCTGCCCCGAACCGCCTATACCCGCCCTTACCCATGGGCTCAGGGCCTGTTTGTCCAGCCCTAGAGCATAATAATGTAACACGCATCATGTTTAAATTTATTTAGCTACTCGACATCAACCTTAATTTTCGCTCCGGCTCTACAATAGTTTACATTAGCAGCTGCGAAGTATTTTGTGCCTGCCTTTAATACCACATGATCATTTCATGAGCCATATGTGATTGTATCACCATTATATATGTCACAAATTTCATAAGAATGCTTGTCTCGTATACCAGCTATGAAGAGAGTAGGATCTGTATATTTGAAAACTATTTCCAAAATCGGCAAAACAAAAAAAATAAGTAAACAAAACAAAAAAATTTATAGCTAGCTAGTGATTAATCTTGAAAACAAATAATTGAAACGAAAAGCAAAGTATATACCTTACCCAAAACATCTCCAGTCTTGAACTTCTTTCCATCAGTCCAGTGAGATAAGTTAGGGTCAACTCTCCATCCTTTCTCATCTCCCACTATATATTCTTTCCCATGGACTTCTTCACATTGGAGCACGGAGCACACCAGAAGTGCAATTCCAATCACCAAAAATTTGTTCATTTCAACTGCCACCTTTGATCCACAAACAAATATTATAACCTTGTTAACCTTTCTCTAGATTGGGATCAGATCAACTCCAAATATCCAGCCACATTGCAGATCAATTTATAGGCTGTTGATCTTATCCTGCATTACATTAATCATTTCGATTTGTTTGTAAAAAAATCATATTCAATTTCCATAGATGGTTATCACGTGTGTTTAACGAATAATTACAGTGAATTCATAAAATTGAAATCATTTAGAATGGTTGATTTGTTTCCTTATACTGCTGAGGTTTTCTTAAAAAAAAAAAAAAAAAAAAAAAAAAAGCAGTCAAAATGGCTGATTTATTTCCTTGTATCTTTGTTATTATTCATAACTAGGTCCATCATTGAATATATATACGAAAAGTTTCGATTAGGTCAATCATTTAGATCATTGATTATATAAAGATTAGAGGTGGCTGATTTATTTCCTTGTATCTTTGTTATTATTCATAACTAGATTCATATATATATATATATATATATATATATATATACACGAAAAGTTTCGATTGGGTCCATCATTTAGATCATTGACTACATAAAGATTAGAATGTCATCAAGGGAGCTTCCAAATATACTTATCACCGTAAATCGTGTTCGTTCATCATACATCGTGCAGTCAGTTTTTATCAAGTACTGTTTATATTTAATTTTAAATAAAATTATTTAAAATGATTTCTGACCGCACGATATACAATGAACGGATATGATTCACGAATCCCCAAAATCCTCACAAAAAGGATCCGACGAGGATCCTGATTCCCTACAACATAGGATGACAAGTACAATTAACTTATGGCGGAGGGAAAAAATTAAAATTAGAAATTAAAGTCTATGATGTAGGTAGATAAACACCCTTAAAATGCTTGCACATGTAATTGTATTTGATAATCTATATCACATATTAGGAGGCTAAGAGCATAACTTATGATTTCATGGAGAAGAGTGCTTTCAACAATTTTAAATGCAATTTCAAATCAGCTTTGAAGATTCGAATTCAGATTTGATCCTACAATTCCATGCACCATAATGTACTTTTAAAATTTTGTATGGAATGATAAGTGCTAAAATTAGATGACGTAAGTACGTAACAAGCATAATAGTAAAAAAAATGGAGAAAACATATATATCATCAACAAAGATATATTCAAACTTCCCACACATGAATCCAACTTAATTTCATAATTATCATTAGAGATTATATAAACACTTCATTAATATCGGAATCTCATACTTCTACCGGCCTTAACCCTAATTCCTGCCATTAATCACCAAAATGCGCTGTCTTACTAGTACTACAATCCATGATATACTATATATAAGTAATTTTCTAAGCCTCAGCAGCACCACCAGCGTCACCACCATCCACGTTGTCATCAGGAACACCATGATCATCCTCCACCGCGGGCATGTTCAGGTCGAATCCACCGCCGCCTTCATTGTCCTCCTCCACATCGACGGCTTCGTTGAGATCGAATCCACGTATAACATTAGCAGCAGCATTACTTGCTTCCTCTACGTACACAACATAAACAATGTTGATATAATTATATACCAATATCATCATCTATGATACAAGCAAATTAAACAAAAAATGAAAAGTTAATTTCGTTGCGACTTAATTGTTAGATTAAGGGCAAACTAATTAATTACCTTGTTGGTGTCCTGGGGGTGGGAAGGCGCCCCTATAGCCACGCTCCGGGTGGCTACGCAGATGCCCAAACAATGCTTTCCACGAACTGAAATCCGACCGTTTGCACACGGGGCAAGTCGGAGTCACTCCTTCCGGAGCATTGACTTCGGCTTTGCGCTTGCCTGGCTGGCCACCGGCGGCCGTGCTCCCCGCTACCGCAAGTCCCCCTCCTAAAGATATTTCAACGCTGACGGGAGCGAAACTACTCCCACCAATTTGAGTGATGTTTCCCGCTGCAGAAGGAGGGGCCGAGGACGACCCTCTCCCTAAAAAAGAGGGCGATCCTCTCCCGCTAGGAGGAGATTTTTCGCCAGAGGGTGATCCCCTGCTGGGACTCCTCCGGCCACCAGAGCGTGCGCCCCTTCTTGGGGTGGATGTCCCCCTACCAGGAGAGGGTGACGCACGACCAGGAAGTCCTCTGTTGGGTGTAGAAGGAGTCAGAGAGGGCCCTCCGGTAGCAGACCCTCCTCCCACATTGAATTGACCAGAGGTAGGAGGAGTACGAACAGGAGGAGACCCAGAGGACCCTCCGACAACGAATCCACCGAACCCTCCTGATCCCACATTGACTTGACCAGTGCTAGGAGGAGCAGGAGTCGGCGCAGGAGGACTTGGTGGTCCAGTAGGAGCTGCCCCAGTAACGTTGGAACTAATGTTCTCGTTACGTGGTTGCTGTCCCTCGGCGGAGGAGCCCTGGTTGGTGGCGGTGGTGGTGTCCTTGGGGTTAGTCATACTGATATTTGTCACTTGAGAGAGAGAAAGAAACACTGTGTCCGAACGGCAAAGTGTTCATCATGTCCAGCGGATGCAGTTTATATAATTAGGGTTCTCGGAAATTCCAGATTGGCACTGTTCTGTACAAAAAGATGCGTCTCAATCTTCGAAGGGCACTCACTGCAACCTGCAATGCATGCGACTCTTCGTCTCTGAAAAATGGTAACTTCTGGGAATCATATGCAGCGCGCCATTTGCACCAAGGGTCGTGTTTTTTGAACATCGGACGTTGATGTTCGTGTGTAAACCCATCGGACGGTGCTCGGTGGTTTTCATGCATGAAGGTACCGCCACATTGCATATCACGATTGGGTGGCTTTCCAAGGAGCAGGGAACTGTACCGGTTGGTGCGAGAGGGAACGAAGCTTGAGTAAAAGAAATGACGATTTTGACCTTGAGGTCCGAGTCCTCCGACGAACCCAAATATATTCATTGACATTAGGGCAAATATGGTACGACATGCAAGAGAAAACATGAAAATTTAATCATGAAACGGCTTCCATATTTGTTCATATGTGAGCCAAAATCTAAGCTGGATTATTTTTTTCCAACAATCTAGGATACATTGCACCTCTAATTCAAATTCGGGAGATTGGTGAGAGCATGTAATTTTTTTATTTAAAGAAAATATAGTTCTAATTTATGGGAACATAGATTTAAATTTGAGTGCAAAGCAACGGTCACTCTATCGTTATCAAGACCTAACTCGTATTTGTAAATGAGTAACAAGCGCCTCATTTCGAAAATCTCATTGGTGGACACATATATTATCCAAATAAAAAAAAAACTTTGGAAATAATGAGGTGGCTAAATTCAAGTACAATGTACGACTAATCTACTGCATGCAATTTCTTATAGAAAATCTACTACAACTCATGTTTGGTTGAATTGGATTAGGTCGTTAACAATTCGATTAGCTTAACTAACTAGGATTAAGTAAACATAGGAAGTTGTTGAATTAATTCCATGTATTTCTTAGAGAGAAGAGCAATATTATTTACACTCAATTAATATAACTGGATTTCACATACAATAGCATGGCCTACCAGAACAAAATGGTAAGATGGTAATTCAGCCTTACCTTTATCCACTTAAAATTTATAAAAAAAGATGGTAGTTCTCTAGCAAGGTACTTTGATCCAAGTCCAAATATTTGAGCTGTTATTAATTTTTCGTTAATTATTTGAAAATATGACTAAACTTATTTGTTGACTGAATTTGAAATTTTTGTGATTAAGAGTTAAATTTAATATCAATGTCAAATTTATTTTAATTAATCTTAATAGTGAATCCTTTTATTTCACCAACATTTTACCCAATAAAAATTTTATTTTAACAAATTTATTTTTAATAAATACAACCATTTAAAGCTCTATATTAATAAGAAAATAATATTTGACAATTCGATTGAAGAAATACAAAATTTGATATAAGACTTCAAATTGCCACACATGTGCATCATTTGTAATTTGTTTGTTGGAATTTGACATTTCCTTTGGGTAAGAAAGGGGGGAAACACAGGGAAATTTAAGCAGTTACGTCTACAAGTACTTGAAAAGGGTATCGAATATCTCCCAAAGTACACAACTTTGCCAAACCATTCATGTGATGAATTTCTCTTTTCACCAGTATGTACACTCGGGACAGCCAGCCCTCCGAGGAAGGAGACCATAATCCGATGACCATAGATTTGCGCCGCCACTAACATAGGGCTCGTGTAGTCAGAATACAGCGTATTCACACCCGAAATGGGCACTCAATTACATCTCAGGTCTAACATGACTAATCTCGGCAGCCACCACACGGATAGAACCAGATAAATGGAAACATTGAAAATATAACCTATCTGCCCAAATTCCCCAAAAGCCGCACGACTGCTGCGTGGACATTTCCGGCGGTGGCCATCAGAGCCCGTATGTTCTCTTGTCGGTCAAAGAAAGTTGGGAAAGCTGCGCAGCATAGAGTTCTTCCGGAGGCACTGAAATACACGGGATAGAATTAGTACAAAACACACAAAACAAATCCTTCTATATAAGAAATGAAAGGTAAGTACGAACCATCAGGGCGATTGGGAACAGCCAAGCTGCCAGTGCTAAGCCCGCCAAACATGTTCATCAGTGTGTCTAACCCCATGTTATTGAATAATCATGTTTCAACGAATGCATTAACATGCGACCAAGTACCACAATGAATATCCTTAAAACAGAATACGCGAGTGTACTCTTTTAGATTAGGTTGTTACCATAACCTGTTTCTGGAATCTCACTTCCAGCATGTTTTTCATTCATTGAAAATCAGAAACGATAACCCATTCTGTCCCAAGTTTTCACCAAACCCATAGTGCCCATAGTTCGAAATAAAGACAAATAAAATGGATATCGACTTGGATACCTGTTCCTGCACCAGTCTGACCTGGCTCCCTGCAAGTAAACATGGATTTAGTACAACTCGATGAGAAAAAACCAGAAATGACAGCTAATCAACACAAGCAATGCGAAAACGAAAGCCTAACCAATGAACATGCACTGTTAGTTGTTTCTTATTTCCAATTGGAGTTGATTCAATGACCCTGCGCCAATATTTCTAAACTATTGACTGCATATGGTATTGTTCAAGCAGTGAAACAATGACCATTTCCCAACTTGTTTAACAACGAAATCCAAGCCAGGACACACCAAACGTCAGTAGCAATCCAACACTTAGTAAGGAAGAAATTAAATAGTCTAAATCAACTGGCCAAGAACTCTTGACGTACAGTTTCAATCTTCGATCGAGTTGCATAACTGATCCATAGTGGTCTATATGGAATCCTCAGGCAGCTAAGGGAGATATATCAATTCAGGCTATATCTATCAGATGTATCAAATAAAAAATTATGTCACTTCTTACTGGGTTGACTGTTGCTGTTGCCGACCAAGTTGCGACAGAAGTGATTGCTGCAAAGTCAAGAGCATCTGCAAGATAGAAAAGGAAAAACAAAGGCAATACAGAAGAAAAAATTAAATAGGTACCACTAATCATTAAGACATCCAACGCACCTCATTACCCATGCAAACATTAAGGACATTGCCTCCCAAATTAAAATTATTCAGAACCACAACGACAATAATTACTATTGATTCATATTGACAAGATTTGAATAGGGCAGCTTGGACAAACAAAAACTTCAAAATTCAAAACATTAGGCACCCTGAATAAATATACCTGCATTGTCTCAGGAGAATCCAAGTGATGAAGAAATTCCGGGCTTTGCATCATTTCTCTTAAAGAAGAATTGGTATCAAGCATGCTGCGTAACTTTGTGCCATTGACTGAGAGAGGAAATACCGCATCTCTATCCGGACAACATAGAATGACAAAAAAATCAATTATGCCATAAGATTGTGCACTACGTCCCAACAACATAAGGGACTCAAAGCAAACAAAGTTTAAGCGTACTGCTCGAAAACATTGCACAATAGAAGCAAGTGAGCAAGCGCTTACTGCCTGCAGAGGACCATGGGTTGGGAAGTGGGTTAGTATTTGGAGCAGGTGAACCAGTTGCTGAATCAGAACTAACTGTCGACTGGTTAGTGGACTGAGCTCTGGTTTGGTTGCCAACTTGGGCCCTCGAAAGAGTTGCAAATGGGTTTGAACCCTCACTTTTAGCATCCCCAACCATTGTCGTTGCATCCATTAACGGCTCTTGTATGTTCTCATACATGCGTCTGAGCATGTTAAATCCCTCTGGAGTGGCTTCGATGTTGCTCATGGCTCTGTCAGTGTTGCGCATCATCTCACGCATAAGCTCGGGGTTTCTTGCCGCTTCAAGTGTCTGACGAAGAGTGCTTGGATCATTAAGTACGTTTGGTAGCTCGGGATTTCGATCCATAATTTCACGCATTTGAGGGTTGTTCATAATCAAGTTCCGCATTATGTCCGGATTGTTGATAATATTTTGAATGGCAGGCATGTTCATTATGTCTCTGATCACATTAGGGTTCTGACTCATTTGTTCAAAGTCAGGAAACCCATCTCCGAATAGACCACCAGTGCCACCCATCCCATTTCCATTAAGTCCAAGTCCAAGGAATGGCGAGCTCCAAACCCAGACCCTCCCAATGTCCCACCGCCTTCACTAGATCCAACACCCCTTGCTTGGATAGAATTAGCAGCTCCACCATTGGTTGCAACCCCAGTGTTTGCTGAGGCAGGTGTTGCAAAACCACGAACCATATGAAGAGTGCCATATGACTCCAAACCTATTTGAATCAAACAAATAATTCACATTTGCTCCAATAAGTCTTATTTTTCCACCCATATTTTAATGAAAAAGTTAATGACATATTTATCTTTGTAGAAAAAGACTTTTAAATCCCTACCCATTTCTCTCCACCACCGTCTTTCTTCCCCGTTCTTCTCTCTTCCATTCCATCTCTCTCCATCCGAGAGAAAGATCCAATTTTTCCGGCAGCGGAAGAAGTTCAAGAATCTGCCGGCAGCTAGCATTTCTCATTGTTCGTTTCTGTGATTTCTAGGGCTCCAATTCCAAATATGTTAATCAATTTGTAGTGTTTTCCAATAAATTTTTAACTTTTCGACATTTTAATGCAATTTTGAATTGCATCTTTAATTTGATAGCTTCCAGCTCATTTGAATCAAATCTTAGCTTTAGGATTTTTTTACTATTTCTGATTTTTTTACTTTCACTTTTTGGATTTAATTCTTTCGATTCAAACAAAAAGCAGTACCATTAGAGATTTGCAATCTTGATTTTGGTGTAAAATTAGTTAAGGGGAAGGGACTGGTGGTGGAAACAGAACATTGGAGGTGTGCTGGTATAAAGGTTATTTTAGGAATAATAGTGGGTGGGAAAATAAGATTTAAATTTTAAAATTTTTATGGTGGTGGGATCGTAAAGTGGATGAAAAAAAATAAGATAATGAGATGGGTTTAACAACACTCATTCTATTAACACCCCATAACCCCACACCTTAATTTTTTCACTTAAATTTCCTCCTTTACCCCTATTTAATTTAAGTTAGCAGACAAAGAGAAAACCCCAGCCACCTAACTACTCCTTGTCAGCATCAACACCTCATGCAAATATAGGCAAAAAAGCCCAACCAGTCGTAATTTCTCATCACGTGAGCACAACTCTCTCTCTCTCTCTCTCTCTCTCTCCCTCCCTCTCTCTCTCTCTCTCTCTCTCTCTCCCCCCTCTCTCTCTCTCTATTGCATTTGCATCTGATACTGTAGAAGAAATGTCTCGCTTTTTTTTTTTTTTTTTTTTTATGTTCTTTTGAGAGTGACAGACAAAGAGGAGCCACGACGAGGTGGCCTGTGCGTGACGACGACTTCGACGATGAAGGTGATAAAGGTAAAGGAGTATCCAGGCTGGTGAGTTGAAGTGTTGGATTGTAACCAAAGAAATGGGAGTTTCTAGCCGATGTTTATGGAGGCAATCAGATATACTTGATTGTCGAATTGGGACTGCCGAGTGTGCTTTTTGTTTTTTGGAGTGGGGATGTGGGGTAGCTTAAGAAGAATGAGGGACAAAGTTGGAATTTTCGATTATGTTTTTTTAATTTGGGGGTGTTTTCATAAAATTATGAGGTGTGTATAAAATAACTCAATAAATAAATATAAAATAAATTACATATATAAATAAATTATTTCCTATGAAAGCAAACAATTGCAACATCAACTCGTGGATTTCGATATTGTAATTTTTGTTCTACTTTTGATTTCTCTAGGCTGTCCCAAGAAGATGAAGTTCTAAATGTCATCCCAATTTTTATTTGAGTGAATACAAAGCTGAATATCTTCTTCTCAATTGTTTATAAACATAAATTATCATCATCATTGTATGTGAAAATTGAATCTCGAATTCGATTTACTAAAACCTACACAAGAATCATAGAGGCACCAAGTCCATCTCTTGGTTAGACGGAGCCAACAAAAACCAAATTAATGACCGTGGAAAAATGAACGACCATGACATATCTCATGTTTTGATTTTATTTTTTAACAAAAATTGTTATAATACAAATAATTAAATATTTATAAATAAAAAATTCAATCACTTATATTATGAACCTTTTATACCAAGCCATGTTCTAGTACAACTAAAAAAAATTCTCCGTGTGCGACCTTTTAATGTGACATGTAGGCTTGAAGGGAAAAAAAAAAAACAAAACAGAGCCAAGTAAGCATTTTTATATCTATAAAACTCAAAGTGGGACCCGCTCAAAACAACAGTAGAAGATGGGGCGGTGACTGCACACGCTCACAGCTAGGTGGTCTTATCACTAGGGGTTATAAGAGAAGCCAAAGAAAATTGCCCGAAAAAATTGCTGCTGCTGCTGCTGCAACGCACAAAAAAAGGTGCCAGAAAGCGCGCCATGATATTCATCTTCCATGGCGATGATATCTCCGCGAGGCTCCAACAAGTTCTTGCTATCTCGCCTCGGAGTCCTAATCACGCAACAGGTCCCTCTCTCTCTAACCTTTTACTTTCTTTGAGGCATTTCGTCGAACATTTGGTGACTGGGGTTTCCTCAATGCGCAGAGACTCGTCCACGCATTGTCTGAGGGAGGGTTGCAAGCTCAAGTTCACCCTAAAACCGTCCCGGACTCGGTACCGGACCAAGGTATGTGCATTAAAGTCTGTACATTTGTGTAATTTGAAAGGAAAGGTTGATTTTTGTTATAGCTATTAGCCATTGGCGTTGTGTGTAATATGCACTTTTGTTGATTTATGAATTGGGTAGGTTTCATTGATATGTATAAGTGGAAAAAGATCGACGCGAGGGCCCTCGGGATAAAGCCCTCCATGATTTCGCATCCCTCTTGGATTGTGTTGAAACTTCTTCAGGCTGAAGGTAACATCATGTTCCATTTTCTATCTCATTGTTGATGTACGTATGTTGTTGTTGTGATTGTGTAGAGCAAAGCATTTATATGCCTCATCGAAGTCCAGTAACCATAGGAATTATTCAGTTAAGGGGGTTATTTTGACTGGCTGAATTGGATGGTTTGCTTATCTTTTATTATATGCAGGGTTTGAGGCCTACTTAGTGGGTGGATGTGTTAGAGACTTAATCCTCAAAAGGATACCTAAAGACTTCGATGTGATCACTACAGCTAATCTTAAAGAGGTTCGTAACGCTTTGTTTTAAAGTTTTCTTCTCAACTCCTGTAGATTGTGATAAATTGCTAGGCGGGGAAATTCAGACTTCTTTGGTTGTTTAACGCTATTACAGATCAAGAAGAAATTTCATCGTGCAGATGTTGTTGGGCAACGGTTTCCTATATGCAGGGTGCATGTTAAAGGCACTGTCATTGAGGTTGGTTGGTGAACCTTCTAATTATAGTATCTTCTTGCGTGACTATTTTTATTGTTTGAGATATCATTTTCTTATGCAAATAGTATGCAGCTGTTTCAACTTGCCCTTAGTATCCTATCTTGATGTTCTTTTGTTCTTCCTTTGACTCCTGTAACAGGTATCGAGTTTTGAAACAGTGGCAAGAGATGCAGGTAAAAAGAAAGAGAAAGAGAAAGATAATTTATCTTTTAGGCCGCCTGGCTGTGATAAGAAAGATTTCATCCGTTGGAAAAACAGCATGCATCGGGACTTCACTATTAACAGGTACCCTTATCTACCATTTTTCACTATACCATGTGCTATGCTAGCATTATAAATACTCTCTCTATTCATTTGACCTGTGTAAATTCAATTTCATTTAACAACACAATTTGTGAAATTGTGTAAGCAGTTTATTCTTTGATCCTTTTACGAATAAGATCTATGATTATGCCAATGGAATGGCAGACTTGAGGCACTTAAAGGTAACTCCCAATTTCCCTTTGTTTATGGAAATCTTCACCTTCCTATAAAATAGTTTTTTTTTTTTCCCTCAATATGTCATCTGAAGTTTATTAAGATGAATTATTTTTTGGGTGGCATGGACTTAGCTACGGACACTAGCCCCTGCCAAGTTGTCATTTGAAGAGGATTGTGGTAGGTGTTCCCATCTTTTATGCAAACTATTGATACCATTTGAATGCAACAGCTATGTGAGTGTATCAGATTAACATTACTTGTTAATATTCAAACTCTCTGATACAGCAAGAATCTTGAGGGGATTAAGAATTGCTGCTCGTCTGAGCTTGTCAATTTCAAAAGAAACTGAAACTGCAATGCATAAGCTTTCTTCATCCATTTTGAGTTTGAGTAAGGTACCTTCTGAAAGAACTTTATTTGCATAAGATTGCATGCTGCCTCGGTTATTTTCCAATTGTCTTTGGGAGGGATAGTGTCTGATACCACTTGTTCAAACTGACATTCTTTGTCCATTCAGTTCAGAAAAATGATGGAGATGGACTATATGCTTTCTTATGGAGCTGCTGAGGCGTCACTATGTTTGCTGTGGAGATTTGATCTGATCAGAATTCTGTTTCCCTTTCATGTACGTGCTCATTTCATATTATAAAATAATCCTTTATCGTAATGAAAAATATATTACAAATATTTTTTTCATTACAAATAAATCCATAGTCATTAGGTGTATATCTGACACAAACTGATACCATTGCAGGCAGCATACTTTGACCAACAGATTGAAAACTTGAAAGGCGCTCAGAGTTCCTCGATGTTGATGGTAAAACACTACAAAAAGTTTCTTCAATTTTAATATTTAACCGAAAGAGATTTCTTAAATCCATAATCCTGGAGAGATTGTGCAAGAAAAAAAGGATTTATATAAAGCAATGCATTGAAAACTACAGAAGGATCTTTTTGCATCCCAAATCAAGTGTGGTTTGATTCAGTATCTTTGCAAGAGCTCGAAGAGGAATCATTTACAGAGATACTTCTAAGTTGGATTCTTCAATATTATGATCTAGAAGGGTCTCAATTTTCTTTTCTCAAATCAAAAATCAAAAAATTATTTTTTAATATGTTAAACTGTTAATAATGTTAGAACTTTTGTCACATCTCTCAATTAGAATTTATGGAACAAGGGCTATTGAGAGTTTTCTAATTTTTCTTGCACGACAGTTTTGTGTGTGCTTGTGGTATTACTCAAAATGTAGGTATCTAGTCTTCGACTCTTTTTCATTTGATGTGGAGCCAAGTTAATTTATGCCCAACGCAGCAATTTAGTTAGATTTTGATTTTTCTTTCTTTTTCAACAGAAACTATTCTCGAATATGGATAAAGTGGTTAGCTGTGATAGGCCTGGTCACTGCTCTTTATGGTGAGATAAATGTTTATTGTTTCTGTTAGATTGTAATATCCAACACATCATGGCATTTCATTTTATTTATTTTTATAAACTTGGTTCTGAGCACTAGTTTAAATTTTTTTAACCAGTTTATATGATAATTAGCCTATGCTGGCTGTGCCCCGTGCCTTACGTCTAGTCACATTGGGAATTCAGTCTTTTATAAATAGTTGGGTTTCAGCTTTCTATATGTAATGCAGATGTCACTGCTGATTAATTGTCTTTACTACAGGGTCGGACTGTTGGCATTTCACCTGGCACTAGTGAATAACCCACAAGATGCTCTTGTAGTATTGACTTTTGCTTCTGTTCTGTATCATGAAGAATGGGAAGAAGGTGTTAAATTTTCCAGAGACAATGCTGCATCGATAGTTAACTATGTACCTGAGATTTCAGGCTCATGTGGATTTAAATCAGAGGAACAACTTGCAAAACAAGTTTCCAAGTTAGCTTCTTTTATGCTAGATCATATTGCCGCTTTAACTGCAACAAAAGATCCTGATGAATCAATGTCCAGATATCCTGTTTTGCCATTCTCTGAGTTGGTAAGTACATCTAATTGATATTCAATTCCTGAGCTGGAATTTGATGCGTCTCTCATATCACTTATGTGCATTTTTCTCATCCCATAAGTAAACGCTGTTATGGAATTTGGTATTTATATTCAACGGCATTGCACAATTTTTATATGAATTTTTGTTCCCTTTTACTGTTTTACCATATCGTGCCTTGATTTTGTATCACAGGAGTATGTCACAAATCCTTGGATTATAGACTAAGTGTTACCTTTGACAGTTTTACCATATCATGCCTACTATGTGCTGTTACTGTCAAATCCCATTTAGCAGTTAATTTTAAAATATTTGTTTTTGTGCTTGTATAAAGTTGTTCTTTGGTTGGAGTACTTATATATTGTTTCACATGTGCCTAATTCGATTAAAACAAATGTAATTCGTTCAGGCATTTTTACCCAAGAATATGGCTAAACATGTCGCCGCAATTGTTGAAGTCCTGACCAACGACATCGAATATTACAATCAAGGAAGGAAGAATGTTGAGATTGATTACTACTCACTTGGGAAAGGTCACATGCGCGAGATTAGGTTTGTTTTAGGAAAAGTTATTCTAGAAACCATGGACAGTGGGATTTTGAGAGCAAAGGAAGTCGTTCAGGGGAAGGAGGACAACTACCACCTGCAGCAGGATATCATTGACAAAAATTTCACTAAGGGTAGAAAACGTGCAATTGATGCCCCTGAAATAAAACAAGAGTTGTCCAAGAAACATAGGGTGAAAGTAGTTTTTGATCCAAATATTGCTACCGATAATCAAGAGGTTGTTGAAACAACTCAATCACCACAGAAGGAGTTGATTTCAGTTCTGGGAAATATGTTAGAGAAGAAAAAACGTCAGTTACCAGAAGAGGTGACTGAGAAAAAGCAAGAGCTTTCTGAGAATGATAAGTTCCAGACAAAGGAGAAGAAGAATACTAAGAAGTGTAATTCAAGTCACGAGGAGACTATTAAGCTGGAAAATATGTTAGAGCAGAGAGGGTATCCTGTAAAGCAGAAAGTGATCTGTGAGAAGATTACGGACCTCAGACAAGAAACAGACGAGGAGAGAGGCAGTCCACCTCCCCTCTCTTGTATTTTCAGCAGGGGTGTTGAGGAGATTCAGAAACGCAAACAAGTAGCAGAAAAGCCAATATCCAGTCTCCGTCGACTATCTAGTCTCTTCAAGTGAAACTATTGTCGTAAACTAACAAAAATGACATGTATGTTTATTGTGCCTTCCCCTCCCTCCCTCCCTCCCTCTCACTCACAGTTTTCATGAATAATTCTTCCTTTTCTTTCTGCATTGCAGGTGTATCCATAAAAAGTCCTAGGAGCTGGAGGAAAAGTCCTCAGATATACCCCCAGGTTTTGCACATTGTAACATTTTGCTTCCCCCTCCTCATTTCCCCTTCATTTATCGGTTTTAACAATTTTGGTTAGCCTTAGGCATTACGAAATCATGTTGGTTAAGGAGCAGTGTGAAATAGTTTGTGCTACAAAATTTGTATTTATTTAATGATTCGTTCGAGGTTCGAGGATCGTCTTTTGGATGCGTATGGGTGACCATTAACAACGTTGGAAAGCTTTAGGTATCGCCAATATTTTTTTCTACACAGCCCTGTTTAATTTTAGTTCGATTGCATGAATCAAAGGAGGATCAATCGACCAAAAAAAATGTGTTTGCAGGAGAGAAGGGTGGTGTGTAAAACTCAATTTGCTTTTGAAGTATAACTTCAAATGGCTGGATCTCCTGTTAGCAAATTGAGTAACATTTGAGGTATCGAAATAAATGTTCAACTTTGGATTCTGACTTGTGTAGTTATTTTGTAGTAGACCTGGCAATTTTATGCACGATACATTAACTCGATATGAAACAACATAGAAAAAAAAAGTTTTGGATCGGAATTAAGAGGCCGGGTGTTTTATCGGTTCAACCCATTAAGTACTCGTTAAATCACAAGTTGATTGAAGTTTACCCGCTGTTAATCTTTAATAATTTAGTATGAAGTTTTATTTATTTGATTATGTATTAAAGTAATATATTGTCCTTAACGGGTAAAACGCGTTGAATTGGATAATCCGTTAATTTAACAGTTCAACTTAGGGTTTGAAGTTTAAAACTTATCATTATAAAAGGTTTGACATAACATGATTCATTACGATAACAAGTTTGACACGGAAACAACACGAACACAACAAACATGATTCATTTGCTACGTCTACTTCGCAGTGATTGAACTACTTCATGTTGTGCCCCTCAAATTAATTCTTTTTGCTTTTTTATTTACAAAATCTATACTAAACTAATTTGAATTACATGAATTTGTTTTTATACGACGACATATTTACATTAAGGTTTAACAAAATAAATTGGAATCTAATTCATCATTTACCAAATTCAAACTAAAATCTATCACTTGTAAACGAAGAAAAATTTGAACTTAATTGCACAAATAAAAAAGAAAATATTCCATTTCTACTGTTCAAATTTGGCAAAATTTATGTTACTGCGCATGTAGGCCCACTGGTACATACGGGGCCACATGGAATAATAAAAAAAAAACCAGTACGCTCTCACTCTTGTTTCACGATTAATTGTTTGGTTAATATTTGTTTTAACGCTTTCGCTATTATGTTATCTTGTTACCTATTTCCCCTATTTTGTCTTGGATTTTATATTAATGGAAAGTATTTAATGTGCCACCAAAATGTTCACATCATAATTTCTTACAGTTCATTCATTCATTTGAGCAAGACACATAAAACTAACTTCATTGCTGACACACTCTTTAATACAGTTAGGTTTCATCTCAGTTATAATAGTCTGCCAAATCATTATAATGTTAATTTTTGCAATGATCTCGTGTGTTAGCAATTATGTCAATTACTTGTTCAAACTTCCTTAAATGTAATTTTGTTTGCCAAATCGTTATAATGTTAATTTTCCAAATTAATCTAGCAAAAATTACCGTTAATGCTTTTATAAGCAATTCCCACGGTCTCTCGAGTTATTCATGCTCCTACAAACCTTCCCGCGATTCTTCTCACTCTCCCCCGTTTTGCCACAAGAGTACATTGAGAACGTTTTAATAAAAGAAACACTCAACATTAGCTGCTTAGCATCATAAATTAGAAACTTTGGCCCAGTAGACATTTAAGCAACGTTAAATATTGTAATTTGGAAATAAATACAAATTTATAATTTAAACAAGATAATATTTGGTCCGCCCAACAAATAAGAAGCCACACATAAATTTGGTTAGATGGTAAAATATCCAAAATTTACTAATCTTCTAAATATAACCAATCTAATTAGGTAACCATTATCCTAATTTGATTTAATAGTACCCAAAAAAAATAGAAGGATCCGGTGGGCAGGAGCGCATAGGATTTTTAGTCCAACCCCCAATCATTGGATAATTGATTAAAAAAAAAAGTGAAAAGAATTTGATTAATTTGAAATCCCACAGGCCAACACCACATGCGAAGGTGACCGTTGTTAGGACATAGGGGTATTACATAGAAAGTCATCTGAATCCGCATGATCTAACGGTCACTTTTCACTAGCCGTTGTATTTGAAAAAAGCAGAAGGGTAAATTTTGGGGTCCTCTCTCTCTCTCTCTCTCTCTCTCTCTCTCTCAGGGGACAAATACCCACTGATTTGTCACTTTATTATGTAGCTCAGCTCTGTCTTTATTTCTACTACTACTCACTGTATTTTACAGAGATTTCAGTCCCTCTCCCTCTCCCTCTCTCTCTCTCTCTCTGTCTCTCTCTCTCTAGATGCTCTCTTGGGGAGAAGAAATTTAGGGTGACTGAGAATTCTTAGCCTCTTTGCTCACTTGGGTGTGATTTGGATTGATTGATTTTGATTGTTCCTTCAGGAAATCATAAGCTTAAAATGGTTATTTCTGATGAGAACCGTTCTAATCTGATCAGACCCACAAATATGCAAGGTGAATGAAGTCACTGCAATGGGGTTGATTTTTTAAATTCTGGGCATTTGGATTTTGAGATTTTGATGATGAAAATTTCAAAAGATTCTGACTCTTTTTGCTTTTCGAACGAAATGTAGGAGGACTAGAGGTGGGTACCGGCAAGCTTGGACAGCGGCAGATTAGGCAGACCAGGAGGGCTTTAGGAGTCATTAATCAAAGCTTGTTAGGAGCTCCAGCATACCCTTGTGTTGTTAACAAGAGACCCTTTACACAGTAATTTTCAAACACTTTTTCGCCTTTCGAATTTTTCATCTTTCACGGGCATGGTTTCTTGAATTTTATTTATTTATTTAGTTTTTTTGTTTTTGGTTAATCTCAGAAAACATGAAGTTTATGAGAAGAAGCAGGCAGATCCAGCGCACAGACCAATCACCAGGTTTGAATTTTACCCTTCTACTGTTTTTTCATTTTTTATTTCAATTGTTGGGTATGAAATTCAAAATTTTGATCTTTAGATCTTAAACCAACGTGAAAGTCAAATTTTTAATACGTATTTAACCAAAATTTGATGTTGATTTGCGCTTTTTACAGGAAGTTTGCTGCACAAATTAGCACTCAGTCATCTTGTTTCGAGGTACCGCTATCCGCATCCAGATTGATTTTTAACTTTTCTTATATGTTTTACCTTATTTGATTGATGGGGTTGGTGTGATGGATATCATCAGGAAGTCAAGATCCCAAAGGTGCCAAACAAAGCAGATGAAACCACCAACTCAGCTGGTTTTGGAGATTGCATTAGTATATTCGTAGACGACGAATTCAAGTCCCCTGAAGGCCAAGCAGAAGCAATGACGGAGGACGCAGAGCCCATGTTCTTAGAGCAAGAAGAATCAACGCCGGAAGAAGCAAATGATACGGTATATCTTTCTGAAAAACATGTCGAGTTTTTGGATTGTGTTTTGTTGGAAAAACCCAATTTTCTGATTTCACATAAAAATTTGATCTTTTAGAAAGAGGTTGAAATGGAGGACATTGTGGAAGAGCCTCTTGTGGATATTGACGGCGGCGATTTGAAGAATCCCCTTGCAGTTGTAGACTATGTTGAGGATCTCTATGCTTACTATAGGAGAATGGAGGTGAAAATTGCTCACTGTTTTATTACTGAACAATTAGATATAGCAAATTCATTGTCAAATGATCATAGATACGAAATTCTTCAAATGTCTCAAGATATATGACCTGATTGATTCGCGCGAAAGCGCGCTGAAGAAGTTCTTTGCGTGCCGCGAAGAACTTGCTACGTGCCTGTACTGATTTAGTAAATTACCTGTCACATTTAAGAGTTGCATATCTCGATTCTCGAATGACAAGTAAATCTGTTGTGGATCTCTTTCCATGGCCATTACAGAACACCAATATCTGCAAATGGAAAGCATTTATGTCAGGTCTTAAATTTTCGTCTAACAAATTGTCTGGCATTTGCATTTTAATCGACATCTAAACATTTTCTGTAAAATGTTTGTACATTTTTGTCACAGAGGAATTTGATTTGCTTCCTATTTAGCAAAAACCATTAATGAAGTTTTCCTTTTTCGACGAAAAACAAAAGTGGGACAACATCCATTTCAACCAAAGTGTGACTAACTTAACCAACATTCATATTTGCAGGGTTTCAGCTGTGTCCCACCTAACTATTTGGAGCAACAATGTGACATCAATGAGAAGATGAGGGCTATACTAATTGACTGGCTTATTGAGGTATACTTTTCTTTCATAAATCGATCAATTTTTCGAAAATGGCAAATGGTTTCTCTCGATTAATCATCAGTGCAGTTTGTTTCAATCAACCTCTTTTACGAATTACAAATGACTAATCTGTTTATCTGAATCAACAGGTGCACGACAAGTTTGAGCTACTGAAGGAGACATTGTTTCTTACTGTGAACCTTATAGACAGATTTTTATCCCAGCATACGGTTGTAAGAAAGAAACTTCAGTTGGTTGGTCTGGTTGCCATGCTTTTAGCATGCAAATATGAGGAAGTTTCTGTTCCTATCGTCGGGGATTTGATTCTTATATCGGATAAAGCTTACACAAGGAATGATGTCCTGGAAATGGTAATTCATTGTTCTTTCTCGGGCGAGGGCGATTATGCTTAACTGTTTTGCACACTTTGGAAATAAAGTTACTTGTTGAAGTTGTAGTAGTTCTAATTGTCCTTCCCTTTCTGCTGCAGGAGAACATGATGCTCAACACATTGCAGTTTAACATGTCAGTTCCAACGCCGTATGTTTTCATGAATAGATTCCTCAAGGCTGCTCAATCCGACAAGAAGGTCAGTAGTGATTCATCGAAGGTCAAAACATTTTTCTCACGCCAACGAGATTCTGATTCCTTTTTCTTTGATGTCCCCAAAACAGATTGAACTCCTATCGTTCTTCTTAATCGAGCTCTCTCTCGTGGAGTACCAAATGCTGAAGTTTCCACCATCTTTGTTAGCTGCTGCTGCAGTCTACACTGCTCAATGCACTCTTCTCGGGTTCAAGCAATGGAGCAGCACCTGCGAGTGGCACACAAACTACTCGGAAGAACAGCTCTTGTGAGTACTTTTACTTATTAGTTTCTCCCATCTATAAAACAATGACTAAATCTTAATCAGTCGAAGAATTTACTAACAACTCGCTAATTTGATGGTAACAGAGAATGCTCAAGTTTGATGGTGGGATTCCACCAGAAGGCGTCTACGGGGAGGCTGACAGGGGTGCACAGGAAGTACTGTACATCCAAGTTTGGCTACATTGCAAATTCAGAACCAGCAAAGTGTCTGGTGCAGAATCAACAACTATAGCAGGCCCATATACTCACTAACAAACATTACATATGATGACTTTGTTAATTGGGGTTTAATTGGGTAATTTGGGAAGAAGAAGAAGATTAATGCACTTAATAATTCAGCAACTGTGGTTGCACACCTAGGAAAGTTGGGTTACCCTAGATTTCTAGGATTTGCAGCAGCCTCAAGTTGTTTGCTTGAGAAAGCAGATTAGTGTGTTCTAATTGAACATGCTCCATTTTTCATTTCAAATTTTTACCTTGAACTTCAAATAAATTGATGACACAAATGGATTCCATTTTCTCAATTGTTGTTTCTCATAGTTTATGTTTGAACTTTTTTCGATAGTTGTTGATGACATAATATAGAGAGCAGTTACTGACGCTTTTGAAAATCATTATGACCTTCGTGCCTGTAAAAATGTATAATAACTATTTTTGGACCGCTAGTTAGTAGTTACATTTCCGTTTTTATATAATATCAAAATACCAATTTGTCCTTGTAAAGGGTTAAAATATCCAAACATTTCTACATGACGCACTAACCTACCTTGACTTATGAGCCGCCCCAACTTATACTATTCAGAATTTGAGTACCACGTCACTTCACTTAAACGACGTGATTCTGCTCATTCCAAGTTTTCCAACATTTTCTTCACCAACCACAATTTTGTTTCTCCTTCACCAACCACAATGATTTGGCAGTATCGCTTCTCCGTTTCGAATATTCAATTTTACAGACTTCCCCTAATAGTTAAATTATATAAATGCTTACTTTTATTTAACTTTAATCCCTTAACTCTCGTATTAATTTCTTCCGTCTTTTAATTTAAAAACTTGTACTATTGATCATTTTCACAAATTCCGTCTATTTGTTCCATTTAATTGGTAAGAGATTGAATTATCGGTGAACAACTAACAAACGAGGGCATTAATAAGGTGGGATAAATTTTCTAATATACTCTTAAATTTAACGAAAAAACAAATCCACAACATTAGTAAAAAAGACCAACGGCACACGTATTGTTAAATTTGAAAGGACCTAGAACTAAGCCTTGTATAAATACCCCCAGCAAGGTTAAGATCTTTGCCACCACCACCCCCTGTCTCTCTTAGCTTGGTCTGAAGCAGCAACACCGACACCATGGAAATGGCAACCACACCTCACTCGCTCCTCCTCCAAAACCCAAACACCAATTTCCTCAGAAACTCCAAAACGACCTTCGCCACCATCCCCATGACCTCCACCCGCCTCACCACCACCACCCCCCTAAACCCCGCCAAACCCATATCCGTCAAATGCGCAGCCACCGCCACCCACATCCAAGATCGCTCGCCGGGCCTGTCCGAATCCCAAGATCGGGTCTTCAACTTCGCCGCCGGACCCGCCATTCTCCCCGAACACGTTCTCCGCAAGGCTCAATCGGAGCTCTACATCTGGCGCGGATCTGGGATGAGCGTCATGGAAATGAGCCACCGAGGCAAAGAGTTCCTCTCCATAATCCAGAAGGCCGAGTCTGACCTCCGGACCCTCCTCAACATCCCGGACGAATACTCCGTCCTCTTCCTCCAAGGCGGCGCCACTACCCAGTTCGCCGCCATCCCTCTCAACCTCTGCAAACCCGACGACGAAGTCGATTACTTGGTAACCGGGTCGTGGGGCGACAAGGCGTTCAAGGAGGCGCAGAAGTATTCGAAGCCGAAAGTGATCTGGACTGGGAAATCCGAAAAGTACACAAAGATTCCAGCTTTTGAGGAATTGGAGCAGAGCGAGAACGCCAAGTATTTGCATATATGCGCCAACGAAACAATCCACGGCGTCGAGTTCAAAACGTACCCGAAAACGAAAAACGGCCTTTTGATCGCCGACATGTCCTCCAATTTCTGCTCCAAGCCGGTGGACGTTTCCAAATTCGGGATCATCTACGCTGGGGCGCAGAAGAATGTGGGCCCATCTGGGGTCACCATTGCGATCATCAGGAAGGATCTGATCGGAAATGCTCAGCCGGTGACGCCGGTGATGCTGGACTACAAGATTCACGACGAGAACAAGTCGTTGTACAACACGCCGCCGTGCTACGGCATTTACATGTGCGGATTGGTGTTCGAGGATTTGCTGGAGCAGGGCGGGTTGGTGGAGATTGAGAAGAAGAACAAGAGGAAGGCCGACATTCTGTACAATGCCATCGATGAGAGCAAGGGGTTTTACCGGTGCCCGGTGGAGAAGTCGGTGAGGTCGCTGATGAACGTGCCTTTTACGCTGGAGAAGGCGGAGTTGGAGGCGGAGTTTGTGAAGGAGGCGGCGAAGGAGAAGATGGTGCAGCTGAAAGGGCATAGGTCGGTGGGAGGGATGAGAGCTTCGATTTACAATGCAATGCCATTGGCTGGGGTGGAGAAGTTGGTTGCTTTCATGAAGGAGTTCCAGGCAAAGCATGCTTAAAACATCGATTTTGTTTTGAAACATTAATTTCTACTAGATTTGTTTTTGTTTTTCCCAAGTGTTTGTTGTCTGATGTTTATGAAATTATTGTCGTCTGGGACCAAGTCAATGTGCCACAAGTTTTAGGGATTTAGACCAATTTCTCATGTTTAATTTTTGTTGTCATAAGCTGAGAGTAATGAATAATACAATTCTTCAGTGAGTAAAGTTTGTCAATTGTTTTTACTTTTCGAGCGGTGCTTTAAATTAATCTAATATTAAGAACTAGGCAACTCGGACCATTCAAACTAAATTCGACAGTCTCTATTAACTCATTTCGTCGGTCCACCTAACACAAACCATGAGTTCTGATATCTCTTTCATACAAACAAGGAGTCCGGATTTTTGATCCTCCGGAGTCTGGACGGTGAGATCAGAAGGAGATCCAAATTCCGAGTTTAAAAGTAGAAAAACCACGCTGCCCCAGGCAAGGTAAGTTGTTTGCTTGTCGAGTTATGCCTGCTCTTCAATAGTGTTCGGTGGTCTTTCCCTTTGTAACCATTCTTTGGTTTTTTCTTGTTCTCACGTAGCTTTTAATCTTTGGTAACGTTGTTGACTTTCTATCTTTTGCTATGTGAAGAAAAAAATATCTAACACTGGAAAATTGCAAAAATCTTTGAGCAAGTTACGCCGAAAGGCATAGATGTTAATGTTCTATCTCGGATATCGGATATTCTTAGAGTGGGAAAAATGATGCATGACCCACCCGTCGAGCACGGACAAAAGTCGGCCCGAGAGATCTGATGCTGATCTTAATGTCCTGGATGCTCTTCTAGCTCAATTGCCAGTTGTTTAAGAGCGTTTACTTTTGTACAGTATCACAGATGGAGACTGCATATTTATCGTGGACAAGTCCCATCCTCGCGTACCTGCCCCGAACCACCAGATGGTGAAATGGATGGTCACAACTCACAAATTGATTCACAACCATGGAAACAAAAACAAAGAAATGATCACTTGGCTGCTTAAAAACCAATGACATGCAATTGCTGTGTACAAGAGTGCGAACTGAGGAAACAGAAACGACGAGCTGAGCTGAATAATGACACTACCATCTCACTAGCAAAGATCACTCGTAATATCAGATGTCGAGTAAAACCGCACGTTCAAATTTCCGATATCATCTCCAAAATCATGCCTTTGCTTCTGTTACACTCTACAATAAATCAATGGGGAAGGGGGGCTTCCTTCCGGATGGAATAACCCGGCACGGCCAGAAACTGTTCACTCCATCTCTCGCTATCTTTTCACAATGTATATGGTTCTGTCGTACTTTACATTTAACGTTTGCTGTTATAAAAGAATACAAGATATACTACGGCCGCACCTGCACCGCCTCTGAATCTGGAGGCAACCAGTTGTTTAGCTGTCGCAGCTAGTTTCCTTGCAAAGAATTCTCTACAATCGTCATGTCTACGGTTATGAAAATGAGAATCTTGAGAAAAGAGAGACACCGGATCCTGAAGTATCACTAGCAGGGCTAGGAGGAACGTCTGCCGATGTGCGGTATGCTTGCTGACACTTCTGCAACTGCATTAGTATATAAAATGGATAAAATTACAATGCAATTGATAATCTAGTAAAATGACACAGGAACCCTAACAATGCCATAAACAGGTAACTATACGGCATCAAGTAGGAGATCAGAATTTTACCTCATCCGGACTAAATTGAAGAAGCATGGCAACTACAGGTAATAGAGCCTCCACTTCACCTATTTGAATAATAAAAACATTCAGACTTTCCAATGCCACTCGTATGTTCACGTCTCATTAAACGATTGTTTGAATGTAGCAAAAACAAAATTACATAACAAAAAATATGGACTTCGGTTGTTATAAAAACCTTTCATAAAAATACCTGTTTCAAGAAGCTTTAAGATTACATTTTTCAGGTAGGTCATATCTACTCCTTCCCTCTTCTGTGATCTTTCCATGTTCCGAAGCTCAGCCTTCAACATGGATTCCTACATATATGCATGACATTCATCAGATCAATATATATTAAGAAAAGCAAACAAATATGTTTGGTGATACCAGCATTTTCCTTTTGGATATGCTAAATTCATGATAAATTTACTGACTGCCCACATTCTATAAATTTACCAAAATTACAAAAACAATTCCCAAACAACTTGAACTCAACCAAGCCAAAAGAGTAGGGCCAAAAATCTGCAAAAACCAGGCTTCTCGGTACCTGTTGGCTGTGCAGACGATTCTCACGCTCCAGCTCCTCAATTTCCTCCTGAGTTGAAACAATAAACATATATCAGAACTACACTAAAGTAAAGTAGCAATCAAGACGGGGGACTACACACTTGAAGCGCTAAAATGTGCCGTTGGGACTGTGCTAGCTCTTCCTCTCTTTGGGCTTGCTGCCTTGCCAAAATCTGAAATTCATATTACGCCAGCACATGATTATTTGGATCCACAGCACGAAAGGGAGAAAAACAGTTTACAAGTCTTCAATATTAATAACTCATATACCATCAAGTTCATCACAACAAAAAATGAATCACATGGACACTCTAATTTGATCGAGCCCACTTGTCTTAGTTTGTAGAACAAATACAAAATCGCTCGCATGGCAAGCCATGCTAACAAGGTTCAATGAAAAACCCAAGTTCTCCCTAAGAATGTCCCAATATTTTTTCGTGGTAAAAGAAATCAGAAACTATATAATTACCAGAATCTGCTGTTCTGCAGCAGCAGTGCTTATACTTGCTGCGTCCTGTTTATTCATGCCTGAGTACACCAATGTCAAAAAATAAGTTGTTACGTTAGAACTCCACTAACCCCAGAAGGTCAAAACTGCCATAATTCCAGTAATACAGAAACTCTTTATCTAATTGGAACAGATAATAGGAAATTGTACTCAGGATCCATCTACCTGTGTTATAGTTATCATTGCGATCAGCCTGAGGTCATATCAAAAAACACCATCAGAACAGTAAAGTGTAAAGATTAAGATTGGATGTCAGTCGAGAAAAAGAACGTACCCGTGGTCTTGACTCCAATGATTGATGAAGATTCTTATTATCATCCACAAGTCTAGAAATTTCATTGTCCTTCTCCTCAATCATTCTATCAGCAAGATCACGAAATGAACTGTGCTCCTCCTACAAATGGTGAACACAATTAAGAGAGAACAAATACTCACATTGTATCAGGACAAAAATATGAAAGATTATCACAACTTACCTTCAGCTTTTTATACCGTAATTTGAGCTCTTCCAATTCTTTTTTGATATCATCTCCAGAAGATGATTCATTTTGAGCTCTCAGCGTGTCACATCTTACTGAAAAAATGATTATTCCATGAATAACTGCTCTCAAACTTTGAACAATAGGTATTTCCTAGACCAAGGAATAGGATAAGCATAGAAAGTGAAATAAAAGAGAAAAAAATATATGTACGTAGATTAGCATGGAGATATTACCCCGCCAAGTTTCTTCCAAACTATTAAGGTTCGCTTCCCATGCTTCTTTTGCTGATCGGTAATGGGCATTAGCAGATTCAAGCTTTGATTCTAAGCTCTTGATCTGCTGCATGGCATTGTAAAGAGCAGCATCTCTGTAACAAGGAACTGAAAGATCAAGATCACTGCTTAAAACTTCACAGAAGTTTATTACCTAACTCTCTGCAGAATCAAACAACGCTCCATGAAAATTGGAAGGCTTTAAAGCAACAAACAAGGTTCAAAGTTCAAACAACATTGAGGAGGAACAGCCACCATGATTAAAATAATTCTGGTCATGAAAATGGTGAAAAATTGGGTGCAAGTTAAAAACACTGCAATGTTGAAATTGATCGTGTCAGAGCAGTAGTATGGACTCCTGGTTAAGCACACGGTGCTTTATTTACTTACCTTGTAATTATATTGCCTTTTGCATTGGTCTTATTAGGAAATTTTGAAAACAATCCCAAATTTGGCAAGCTCACTGTAGCAGATTATAACTTTACCTTTCTGCTATTTCTTTATCATGGTTCTTTAAAGCCTCCTTAAGATCTTGAAGGGCCTTATTCCTTTCAGCACTCACAAACGATACTTCTTTTTCAGCATCCTACAGAACACAAAATATATATAAATATATGTGTAATTAATAATAATTCTCAGATGAGTGTGTCAGATCAAGATTTTTCTTCATGCTACAAAAATAAAGATTAATTGCAGGAACACACTTTCAGTGCTTCTTCAAGAGCTTTGACTTGTTCTGAGTCTTTAGCTCCAGCTAACTCTGCATCCTTCTTTTGGAGAAGCGCATGAGCACGGCTTTTGTAAGAAGAAAACTCACGTTCAAGGCGGTTGATCTGCAGGAAATAATAGGTCAAACATATGAGGACAGAAGACAGATCAAGAGATATTTAAATGCAAGCAACTTCATTTTCAACAACATATTACAGCAAAATTTGCAGTAAAGTTACGCAACAACATAGCCCCTGAACCAGGGTTGCAAACTATATCCATGTCGGAATGGAAGATTCCAAGAATGCATAAGCATTTAAGTAGCTGCTGTTAGCTCTAAACTAAACGTGTCCCAAACAAACGATGGTTATCCCGCTTCTGTAAATAAGTGTTATTTACTAAAACTATTATTATTACCATCAATCTATTCACTAAGTTTAACCCCATTGAAAATAAAGGAAGATGGGAAAGGATAAAAACATAAACTCTATGCACACTTCGACAGTCATCAAATGTTAATGGAAGAGAGGCGGATTCCAAAAGAGTAAATTCAAACCTCTTCCTTGAGGGCTGCAAGTTCAGCATCCCTCGCATCAAGCTTTTGTGTTTGTGCAGACACCTCTGACTCCAGCTGGCCTGCCCAAGAAGAAAAGTATGTTACACTGATATACATATATACAGACATCTTATCTAAACAGATGAAATTCAGCAAGGAATAGAGATATACTTCTCATTTTGGCTACTTCAATATCAGCACATATCCGGTTGCTCTCAGAAATTTCTAGCTTTGTTTTCAGTGCTTGGGTGGCAGCTTCCCAGCTCTCCTTTTCTTTCTCCTGAAATAATAATAAAAATTTTAGGATATAAAAAATTAGAAGCAGCATATCCCAAAAGGCAGAAGCTATAAAGTAACCGAAGGCAAGGCTGATAGTAAATAAGGAACACATCATGGTCTGCCAATAAGATCTTTTTTTCACAAAAAAAGAAACAAAATTCTTATCCTGGCAGCCATAATGCAATAATCCATCTGCATAAGTTTTTACTTATCCTAAGTTCGAGTAGTACATGTTCATGTTTCAGGTGAGCAAGCTCTCCTTTAACAGTTTCCAACGTGGCTCTAAGCCTTGCTGCCTCACCCGTTGATGCTGCTTCCATTTCTGCAATCTTAGATTCTTTCTCAGCAACTAGCATCTGGAGAATTACATTCGCTAATTAGTCTGATCCCTTTACAATTACAGAAACATGCAGTCAAACTATATAATGATGTAAAACTATTATCCCATATTGATGCAAAGATAAAGGATAAAGAAGCTAGTAATCCACTTCTACTTTATTGTTTCTAAAGCCAACCTTCCAGCTCCTTGTATATCAAGTGGGATTTTATAACATTCGATTATAAAGATAATAATAATAAAGAGCTGCAATTGAAAGGAGTGGAAGACTCGAGCTTGATTTAACGTGTTTATGGTTTTTTTCTAGACACAATCTAAGGTTCAGCATGCTACACTGTTCCTAGAAGACTTGTGAATGAGAAATAGTTTTCAAAAAGAAAGTTCAGACCTATCTATAGAATAAGTTGTCAAAGATGGAGTGAACATTACGATTAAAGCTCTCACCTGCAGTGAAGAAATGGTTTCAGTTGCTTTATTTCTATCAGTCGAAGCTTCAGCAAGCTGGGCTTCGTAACTCTCCAAATTCTGAAAGAAACAGAGACAAAAGGTATTAAAACAAAATTTATGAGTGCATGTAATGGCAGGGACTACAATTATAAACAAAGAGGACTGCTAATTAGGCATACAAATGCAAATACACCTTTTGATGTTTAGCAGAGAGTTCAGCTAATGAAGCTTGCCTTTTTTCTTCAGCAGCCTGCAGCATCCCTCTCATGTCTTCCAACATCTGAGACAAATGCAAGATAGCAATAACATATATATTCTTTTTGGTTTCACATGGACGTTACACTAAGGCCCAAGCACATACGCAAACATCCATAGACGGAAAACAAAAACAAGAGGATAATCGACTTCTTGATCCATCAACCGAATAGTTTTGCAGTCAGAAACTGAACATCCCAAAGGATAAGCACAAACAATCATACCTGCTCCTTATCTGAAACTGTTTGTTGCAATGTCTCAATAGCAATTTCCTTTGGTTGCAACTGGTTCCGCAATTCCTCAAGGTTGTCTCGTAGTCTGAATGTCGGCAGCATAATCACAGTTAAGGTGAAAAAAATAAGAGTAAAAATAGGAACAGTTACGATTTTCTTTAGATATACACGAATTGGTCACGGTTGGAAGTTAACTGAAGATTTACTTGTTGTTTGCACTTCTCAGTTGTTGCCTCTCTGCATCAATTGCTTTCAGTGCGTCATTCGCTTGTTGCCTGGTTCTGTCCAGCTCTTGCTGCAATGCCGTCTGCTGAGACAATGCACGCTCAGCCGCTTCATTTACTTCACGAAATCGAGCCTCGAGATCATCTTTTTCCTGAGGAAAACAAGAAGAAGACAATATCGAACCAACATAGCTTAATTCAAACGGCAGTTAACACAACAAGAAAAAGTTCGATAGAAATAATCGAGATAATTTACCTTTTGAACATCTTGAATCCGTTGCTTGGCTCGTTTGTGAAGCCGGGTGAATTTCGAGTCGAGATCGGAGTACTTCTCTTCCCGCTCTTTTATTTCTTGATCCAACTTCTGTTGAGCTACACAAAACAACAGCAAACAGTTCCAACATATGCAGACTCCGAAAGATAGTGAATTTCGGAAGTAGCTAAATTTTCCAACGGAAACAAGAAATGTACAAATGAAGAAGCACAAACCGACCTTCAGCGAGCTTTACACAGAGCTCTTGAGCTCTGGAATCTGCTTCAAAGTGCGATTCCTGAAGATGCTTCAGAGCCACTTCCGCCGCAGCTCGCGTTTGCTTCTCTTCCAAAAGCTCCACATTCAGCGATTCAATCGTTTGCCGCAGCTGCTTCACCTCCTCCGATTCGCCAACTTCCGGCTCCGGCGGTTGAAGATTCCGAAATCCTTCGAACTGAGACTTGAGGAATTCGTTCTGCAATTTGAGCTCCATGACCGTCTGGACGAGCTGATCGTGAGTGTCGCCGGAGTCCGGGCCGCCATTCTCCTGCGCGAGATCTCCATTGCTGTTGCTTCCGCTCTTCAGCGGTTTCGAATCCACATTCGAATGCTCTTCCATTTGGCCGTCGACCTCCGTCGTCGACATTGTTAAACGCTCCGTTTCAATCCGAGAGAGACAAACGTTTCAGATCCCAACCGAAACAAACAGCGGAGCCAGTTCAGCGAAACCGGCAGTGCTTATATCCGAAGCGATTACTAAACGGTACCGTCTTGGTGGTCGGAGAATTGGAGATCTCTCGGCGCAGGGCGGAGAGTGGAAATGGAGATCGCCGTTGTTGCTCGGCTGGGGGTCCGACTCTAGCCAAGCCAGGCACACAGAGTCGCAAACAGACACAGCGCGGGGCTGATAAACGGTGCCGTATTTGGACGGACTTGCATATGGTAGACTGCTATAGCCTATATCTCTCACGGTGGACCGGGAGGACGTGGCCGATGTCATCGTCGCGAGAGACGTAATAATTTAAGTTGGTAAGGGTGTTTTAGTAATTAAAATGATAACCCAAACTATCCTTGCACCCGAATCGCAATTGGATGTTTTCACTTTCAACCATCAAGCCCAAAGCTCTGAAATTTTCAGGCCCAAATACCAAATTTTTTGTATTCTTAGTAGGGGAGTTAAATTAATAGGAGGTATAAGTAGACACAATGTGTTGTGTCACTCTGACGAACAAGACAAAAGCTCATTTGGAAGTGCTTTTAGAATGACTAAAAGTGTTTTTGACGAAACTAATTTTGGCGCCTTGGAGAATCTGACTCCACGTATAGAAGAACCAAGCAACAAACCACTTGTTGAATTGACGAGGGATGGGAGGGAGAGGTTGGATGCAGTAAGGGAAAATAAACAAGCTGATCAGCCAATTACAAGGGTCGTGGATATTTTCGTGTTTGTGTTGCATGTTTGTTCGGAGTTCTTCAGGAAGATTGCGGTAAATTAATGAGCCATTGTCACATATGGAAAGATTACATTGTTCACCCGCCAACAGGAAAAAATATGACCGACTCAGAACTCCTATCGGTTTCTATTCTTCTGATGCATTCAATACAGTAATGCAGTTCAGTTTGACTACGATAACATAAATAATCGACCCTCAACTACCTTCGACTTCTCCTCATCCGATCAGGGGATTCATTCTTTCTGGATAATCGGTAAGAAACTTGCTGCTGGTTCTCGCTGTTTGTTTTGGTAGAAAAAAAAAAGAAGTTAACCAGGAGCTTAGATTAAAATCCCCAGTACTTTAAACCGCTCGTACAAGAACCTCAGCATCAGCATAGGTAGCAGAAGGGTGAACATGCTAAATGAAATTGTATACTTCAAGCTGATAAAATAAGTCATCTTCCCCTCCGAAGACCACAAACCGCCTTCACGCTAGCAATTTAGGAACGAAGATCTACGCCTAACTACATATTTCAAATGCTCCCATCAATTCTTCCCGAGCTCTGACCCCCTGAAAACAATTACCAGATCTTGAGCGGCAAAGAATTAATAAAGGGAGCAGTTTCTTGAGGGCCTATAAAATGAAAATTATCAGCCACACGAACCAGCAGGTCTTGTATCTCTACGCTGCACAGCTACATGTTCGAAAAATTCTTTGGTAGCATCTGCACATACAAAACAAGAAAATTTGCATGTGAGACATGATAATCATGAATATGTGTTTGCCTTCTAACTTTCTCGCCTTAATCTCAGTATCCTAATTCTAAATAAAACGTATACCACAAACGCTGAATGAGAACAATTATTCATAGCTTCCCAACCATATGACATACCGTGCTTCATTGTTAACGAAGGATCTATTTCGTCTACATATCCAATCACCTTTGCTGGTATTCCCGCCACCATGCTTCAGTACCAGAGAAAGAAATGTCACTTTCATGATTGTAAATGGAGTAAATATTACATATTCAGGAGCATTAGTTACATTACTGTACTGAAAAAAACCGAAATTACATTCTACCTGTGTGAAGGGACATCTTTCAGCACAAGCGAACCAGCAGCCACCATTGCTCCTCGACCTATTTTGATATTCCCAAGTATAGTTGCACTGGCTCCAATCAGTGCACCGTCACCTACTTTTGGATGACGATCACCAATTTCCTTCCCAGTTCCCCCCAAAGTCACACCCTGTTGATAAAAGCAGAATACATAGTTCTTCGTTATCAACAAGTTCTTTTCAGCACAACGCAAACCAACCCATAAACTGAAACAGAAACGAATTATGAAATTGACTTACGTGCATCAGTGAAACTCTGTTTCCTACAACAGCAGTTTCGCCAATAACCACACCAGTACCATGATCCAACAGTATTCCCTCTCCAATTTTTGCAGCTATAGAAAAACCACCAAAGAGAAATTATTATAAAGGTTAGTTTTACTGTCTCCTTTAGATGCAAATTCTACAGACGACAGCCATTTTCGGAAAACAAATCAAGTTTTGTGCTTAAGTTTCAATTACTATATCGTGACAAACTTAACATCATGATGCCTACAGGTTGCAGAGAAGAAATGAGCATACCTGGGTGAATGTCCACTCCAAAGACCTAGGATAAAATGGTTTATAGATTAGGAGGAGAACAGAAAACCGCAAACCTATAAAACAGCTAGTAATGCTCAACAAGGATACCAAAAAGGAAACTACCTCACTAATTCGGCTTTGCAATGCCAAGGCCAATACTTTACGTCCTTGATTCCACAACGAATGAGCTACTCGATGTACTTGCAAAGAATGGTAGCCCTGCAAAAGTAAAAGGCGAAAAAATGATCAGAAATTAGAGTGATGGATGCTTGATTATATCATTCATTTTCATTTTCTTCGACGACATAACTAAAGAGCAAGAGCAGAATACCTTGAGATACAATAGGGCTGAACAATATGACAAGCAGGCCGGATCACGGTCTTTAAATGCCTGATGAAAAAAAATTGTAAAACAATACAACAGAGTTTCCATTAGTTATCCAAACAGAAACATAGTTAACCATAACATTTTTGAAACAAATTTGAAGTTACCTGCACATCTAAGCGAATGGATCGCTGAATATCTTCATCACGCAGCATCACATCATAGAATATATCCATCAGTTGAGTTGCCAAAAGCGTCGGGTTCTGCAGTCTGTTGGCGAGAACAAACCCCAACGCCTGCTCTAAACAATCATGTGCCAAGATGCTGGCATACAAGAAGCTACTCAAAATTGGCTCCTTTTCAGCCTGAAATGTTTAAAATCCAAAAAATCACTAAAAACCCACCAAACAAAACTAAATTTGAAAACAAAATAGTTAATGGGATTCCATTAATAACTTAAAAGCTTCAACCTGTCATGTTTGGGACTGCTTTCAAAAGCTAAAAGCGTTTTTGAATGCGTTTGAAGAAAAAGTTAGAAGTGCTTCAGTCATAGAAACGCTTTCTGAAAAAGCACACGACAAATGCTCATTTAGAAAACACTTCTAATTACTTTTTCGGGAAACACTTGAACCTCAACATGTTTTCAACGAAAGCACTTATGAGCATAAGCATAAGCGCTTACGAGCAGATGTTTTCCTGTTTAGCAGAGAAGTGCCTGAGCATTAGAAATGCTTTCTGAAAAAGCACCTGACATACGCTTATCCAGAAAATACTTCTAATTTGCTTCTTTTTTTCCCGGTAAGTACTTGAATTTCGACGTATTTTCAGTTAAGCACTTCTGAGCAAAAAGTGCTTCCAGAAACAAACTAATTTTCGAGTTTAACTAAAGAAATTGCTTTGCAATTTGTATTACCTCCAACTTGGCCTCTTCCCTTACTGCATCCCAAATCGGGTCGCCAGAAACGGAAGCGGGTCCAACAACGGAGTCGGACGCAGGCTTCGAAATCCCCAATGCATAAACCGGAAAAACCTTCTCCAACCGGTACGCTGTGGACTCGGACCCGAAAAACCCAGGCTCCTCCTCCTCCTCGTCGCGGCGGTCGTCTTCCCGGAGATAGAGGCGGTCGGAGAGCAGTTTGGGGAGAGGGACCCAGCTCTCATCGCTCACGCAAGCCATGAGAGAGATTGAAAGAAAGGACGGCGCTTTCAGGAAGGGATCGAATCCCTCATGGAAAAACAGAGTGGGGGTAGAGAGAGAAAGTGAGGAGAGAGAAAGTGAGGGCGGTGTTTTGTGTGTGTGTGGCGGAAAGTCGTGGCGTGGTCCTCGTGGTGTGATGAAACTGCTGCGTTTTTTTGTTATATTTTTTTGGATATTTTTGGCGTGAAATTGTCGTGGATGGAAACGAAGGGAGGAAGGGAAGATGGAGAAGAAGATTGAGACGCGGAGGGTGCGAGCGTTTCTGATGAATTCTTTGAGAATGGATGGTTCATATCATGTGTGGGTGTGGGTTTTAAATAATGTATGAACTTGTTTTTGAAAAAAAAAAAGTAAATTTATGAATATTAATTTCTTTTTCTTTTGGGTCAAGTGAGAACGTTATTAGGTAAAAAGTTATTTGGTAGGGAAATGAGAGTAGGTGGAGATCGAATCAGCATAAAAGTACATAGGTCTAAATATTTCTTTTAGTGTGATAAAGTGTCATCTGCATATGAATTATTAATTCATAAACGAGAAACTAAATATAAGTACAATATTATAAATAAATAAAAGAAAAAAGAATACCTTGATAAGTTAGTAAGCTATTATCGATTATTTAATATTTCCAGTAAATTAATAGACTTCTTTGATCCCAATACTGTTAATTTATAGAGGTTTAACTGTATATAAGTATGTTGTAGGGCTTATGGGTTGAGTAATGACTTTCCGTAATTTTGTCCATGAGAAATGCTGATGAGACTTTCTCAAGGGTAAGACTCTCGATAACTCTCTGTCATCTTATGTTTTAACATCAATACTCGTGTCAATATTATAAAATATTGTGTTAAAAACATAAGATATTAGAGAGTCTATGAAGAGTTCAACTTGAAAATAGTCATCTTAGACCATCTCCAACCCTTGGCCTAAAACCTAAAATTTTTAGCCCAGAAAATTTAGGTTTTAACCTATAAACAGCTTTTCTGCTCTAACCATTTTGACCTAAAATTTTAGTCCCAAATTATTAAAGAATAAATTTAGGCTAGTTTTTTTTCTTAAAGTAACTTTTTTAAAAGAAAAAAAAAATTATGTAGACTACCCTAATTTAATTTTATGAATATTTTAACCTCAAGATATTTAGATTCTGACAAATACTAAAAAATCACTAACCGACACCATGAAACTCGTTAAACACAATGAAAAAATATGAAACACATAAAAGATTTTTTTTAATTACTTTAGTCATTAGATTTAAATTTGGACCGTTAAATTTTTGTTTTTACCGTTGAATTTCATCAAATTAGATCTTAACCGTTGGATTCAATGAATTTATAAATATAAAACTAAATAAAATATACATATATGGTGGACCAGCCCAACTAATCCTGAGCTAATTCCGGCTTTGTTTTCAGTTTTGGGTTTTTAGGTCCAATTTTAAGCTTGGGTTGGGTTGGATTTGAGGAAAAAATAGAAGGTAAAAAATAGGTTATAAGTCAGGGTTGAAAATGGTATTAGTCTATTCAAGCAAAACCATGTGTATTAACCTTAAAAGAAGGTTTATGTATGATAATTAATTAAGTCAATGTATCTTTCATTGCGTCTGAAATGATTCATGCATAGGAGGATTAAGGTTTCCAAATAAACTAGTTACTATAATTGTTGAGGAATTAAACCATTCACCAGTACATGCGTATATATATGCACACGTCCTATACACGGTATACCTTACCGATCTTGCTCCCATTATTTAATGTGGTTTGATAAATACAAGCCCTTTAAGGAAAAAGATCTTCATTTAAAAAAAAAAATAGGGATTAGTTGTTGGATTTACTTTACATCGAACTTTAATGATCCGAATCGTCTATTTTGTAAGTCTCAATTCACAGGTCATCCTTACAAAAATTCAATTCAATATGAAATTATTTGCTTATTTAACTATCACAATGAAATTTCATTGTTTGCTATAGAACAAATTAGTAAATTTATTTTAACTCAATTAGATGTCTCAAATCTTTCCGAATTGGCTAATATTTTGCAAAGATGATCTAAGAGGTGCAACTTGAAAAATATACTGTTTTGGATCGTTGAAGTTCGATGTAATATGGGTCCACAACTAATCTCCATTTTTAAGGAAAAAAAATGAAAATATCTTCCCTTAAATGCCTCCTTGATAAATATATGCAAACTTTGAAGATTTCATCATTTAGTCATTTAATGAACTAGGGTTTTGATTAAACACCCCTATTCTCTCGTCATGATTAATTAAATGACAAACGATTTTCAATTCGGTATATCTTTTTCAAAAATGAACTTGAAAGATGACCTAAAAAATTAAAAATAAACAATAGTTATTATCTTTATGAGGAAAGGGGAAGGGACAAGGAATGTAGCTTATAGCTTCTCTGGACACTTTAACATAGTTCAATTACAATAATTTAAGAAAGGAAGAGTTTTGAATCCGGAGACGCATGAGTGAAAAACGAACACCATATCTACTAGAATATTAGATCACATACCGAGTTGGATTTGAAGGCATATTGCCAACGAATTTACAGTTGCCCATTAACCACTCAAGCATGGACCTAAGAAGAATCAATTCCAGATTTATTAGTAATCCACGGTCAACTTCCTTTCGCCCTATCCCCAGGGGAAGTCGAATTCCCGCTGCCTCTATTTAGTATTTATTGAGACAATTCATACTAATGTATGCAACTTATCTTTGGTGGAATTTTAGTCAATTTGCTTCTAGCATAAAAGATTTGCCAACTTCAAGTAGGTATCGAAGAGTTGAATTCCACATCTTGACAATGATCTTTCAATATTGTTTTCAACCCAAATTCATGACGCATTTTGTTCAAGAAGTTGCGTTTACTAAGTCCAAATCTCAATAATTTGGATCTTAGGGAATGATGGGCAATGATGGTCCACATCTAATGTATTTAATTTATCATTAATTCTTGCTGAAATTGATTAAGGTGTTCAAACAACTCATACAAGATAGTGATCGTCATGTTGGAGAATAGTCTTTTTATTTTTTTTAAATTAAGGGGTAAATTATGTCACCGATGTAAATGAATAAAACAAACTTGATGAGTGTTGGTGTCTTGGTGACGTGTTTTGGTGACGAGAGGCTTTATCATTTCACTAATTTATTGTGTGATTATATACATATATATATATATATGTATATGTATGTATATATATATTGAGTGGATAATATACTGTTTGAGCATGTGACTAGTATTTATTAGACGTAATAAATATGCATTGCATTGGAAATTCTATTTCTAGTGAAACTGGATTTGATAAATTATTGTAAGAGTGACAACGCTTTCTCGCTGCAAAACACAAGGCGACAAGTTAAGTGAGTGGGACGAGCGAAGTCTCCACAGCTGAGTTACTGAATAAGAGTAGGATTCTTTCCCATTCTATTATCATCTCATTCCTTCCCCTCCTTTCAAACTTTTCATTTTTGTCCTTTTCTCTATATGAAAAAATTCAAAGCAAGATGTTGACGTGACTTAATCCAACTCCTACTGAATAAACACAAGGTAACAAGTTAAATGAGTAGGACGAACGAAGTCTCTGTGACTGTATTATTGAATAGGAGTAGGATTATCTCACGTGATATTATCCTTCTCTTCTTTATTCTCCTCTCACACTTTTCTTTTTTATTTTTTTATATATAAATAGTTCAAAACAAAATGTTAACGGACTTAATTTTACTCTTACCTACTGAATAAGCACTGTAGAAGAGGCACGTGAATTATTAAGGCCGAAAAGCAAAGGCACTAAAGGGAATCAATTGGGACACGGACATTCCCCAATTGTATATGGCCATGTAAACGGCCAGGGACATTCCCCTCTCTCTCTATATATTCATTGTTCAACAGATCATTTGATCTATCAGATGAGAGAGTACTGGTATTTGAATTGAATTCCTCATACGAATATAAAAATACATATGAGCTAATGCATTTCCGACTCACCCACGGAAACTTGTCAGCATCTATAGGCCCAAAAAGTTGAGAGGATTAGATTTTTATATTACGTATAAAATTCAACTCTTCTTCTAATATCGTTTGTATAAATAAACTAAAAAAAACTATATGAGATTAAGAATAGAATTGAATTCGTATTATCTTATCAAATCAAATTTATTAATTATTTCTTATATGGGAGAGGAGCTCCTAGCTTTAATTATTATGAACAAAATTAGATTTTTTAATTCTATTGATTCTTTATTGTTATGGCTTCATAGATTAGAGCGTATGATTGGAGTTAAAATTTCATAGGGAGTTTCTAAAATAATTTTGAAGCCTTCTTAGTTAAAATTTGACTTAAAAATGGAGAACCTACAACCATATAATTCCTAAATATAGAGGCAAAAGGTTTCTAGTGGGTCGAAATTGAAGTCCTCAAAATATCACAACATATAGAGACTTGTCGGATACCTCAAAGAAACCCTCAAATGCAAGGACTATATAAGAACTCAAAAAGTTGACCCCTTGTTGATTTTGAGTGGGAAAAGAATACTGCACAACAACTACTCTTTTTGGTTTTTGAACCCATTTATGTTGGATTCTCATTTTGGATTTTTTCCTGCGGCTTCCTTTTTTTTTTGTTTGAACTGTTGGAAAACCAACGGTAGAGATATCTTTTGGCTCTTATCAAAATGGCTACAAATACAATGCTCGACGAAATGATTTTTTTTTAATAATTTAATTCTTATATTTAGAGATTACACTACAAAGATGTCCTATTGCTGACAATACTTTTTAGGGACTACTCCTTTAAAGTTCCCAAATGAGTCATCAAAGTTAGCAGTGGTAGTTTCTAAATAGAAACTTCTATAGAAGATGCTCTTACTACGTACCTAAGGTGCAGGCAGAGTGTGACTTGTAAAGGTCCAACCAAACTCATCTCTTTTTATACAACATATCATTTTATATAATAAATCATTTTATTATCATATTTAATTATTAGACTCGACCTCAACATTAAAGAGTACCTCGAAAATGAAATTAGACTTTTTTTATTGCAATGTCTTTATGTTTATGGCACTAATGAATAAAGGGCACCCCAAATGATGAACATTCCGAATAAAGGATTAGTCAATACGAATCTCCGCAAAAGTGGCGCCTTTTCCCTCGCCAATTCTCTGCCCCTGCTTTCCCTCCTCGTCGGCCTCCGCTCTCGGTCCAGCCGGCCCCCCGTTCCCGGTCCCACCATCATGAACGGTCCTCACCAATTGTGGCCCACCATCCTCTAACACTTTTCCCATTTTTCTCTATTGAACCAGATTCATTTTGTGAGGATTCTAAAATTTTTTTAAAGATTTGGATTGTTTGTCCTCCTCATTTCATACTCTTTTCATCCCTTCTTATTTCTGCTGTCACGATTAAACCACGTCAATATTTTATATTGATTTTTTTATAGAAATAATAAAACAAAAAGCAATGTGAATATAAAATGTTGACGTGACTTAATCGTGACCACCAAATATAGGAGGAGATGGGAAGGGTATGGGATAGGAGGGCAGACAATCCAAGTCCATTCTTTAATTATGTCTGGTTATCGTAAATCGTACGATCAGTTTTCATTAGTTACTAATTGTATTCAATTTTAAATAAAAATTTTAAAATAATTTCTGACCATACTATATACGATAAACGAACACAATTAAAAAATCTCCAGAATACCACAAGAAAGATCAGAAAAAAAATCAGTTCCCCATTAAATTTAACAAATTAATTTTTAATTAAAAGGTAATTATTCTCCAGAATCTCATAATTCTGTCACTCTCTCTCTCTCTGCTCTTTCTGATTCGGCATAGAGACATCACCACCATCATATCACGACTTCTCAAAACGAACCCCACACCCTCTCCCACCTGGTCCCTCGAAGTCGCCGCCATGGCCCGCAGATCCGTGCAACTCCTCCGCCACCTCCTCCCGAAAGCAACCGCCCCAACCCTCTCCCCCACCTCCAACCCAAGCCGATCCGTAACCTACATGCCCCGCCCCGGAGACGGCGCCCCTCGCGCCGTAACACTAATCCCCGGCGACGGCATCGGTCCTCTCGTCACCAACGCCGTCGAGCAGGTCATGGACGCGATGCATGCGCCAATCTACTTCGAGACCTTCGAGGTCCACGGCGACATGCCGAAGGTTCCGGATGAGGTGATGGAGTCGATCAAGAAGAACAAGGTGTGCTTGAAGGGCGGGCTGGCGACGCCCATGGGCGGCGGCGTGAGCTCTCTCAATTTGCAGCTGAGGAGGGAGCTCGATCTCTACGCCTCCCTCGTCAACTGCTTCAATCTGCCGGGGCTGGTGACGAAGCACGAGAATGTCGATATTGTCGTGATCAGGGAGAATACTGAGGGCGAGTACTCTGGGCTCGAACACGAGGTCGTTCCTGGCGTCGTTGAAAGCCTTAAGGTATCATCAAATCACTGGGATTTTTGCATTTTTGCATTTTTAATTCAATTATATTTTTGGGTTTTGTTGTTATTTGATTTATTGTTTGATTATTTCATTGAATTTTGTCGTTTTCTAGTTTAATTACCTATGTTTAACACTAATTGGGAATGTAATCATGATTAATATATAATGTGAGGCATGTAACTTGACACATGTTTGGCAAATGGTAGTGAGTAAAATTATACTCTCCTGTGACTGATTGTTGGTATTGCACCACCAACCTGTGTGGGCCCCTCCCACATTGTGGAACAATTGGAAAGACTGTTGCTTGACACCATCCTAGCTTAGGATTGTTATCCATCTCCGAAATATATCTTTATGTCAGTGTCTCACTCATCACTTGATATTCAATGTTGTCTCGCGTCATAGTGCTATTATAGGACCTCCTCTCACAATGTGTGCGGAGCCAACATGCGTTCTTGATGGGTTTATTACTATTTGTAAATGCCCTTTAAATTTCTAGCCATTTTGAAGGGATTTTCTTGGTATCCCCTCCATACTGCATAGTCTGGGATATATTCGTCACTTATACTTACTCTTGTGCTAGGTGATCACAAAGTTCTGCTCGGAGCGTATTGCTAGATATGCGTTTGAGTATGCTTACCTAAACAACAGAAAGAAGGTGACTGCTGTGCACAAAGCAAACATTATGAAGCTTGCAGATGGTCTTTTCTTGGAGTCTTGTCGTGAGGTCGCCACAAACTATCCTAGCATTGCGTATAATGAAATCATCGTCGACAACTGCTGCATGCAGCTTGTTTCGAAGCCTGAGCAATTTGATGTCATGGTATGCCAATTACATTCATTCAATTGTTAATCTGTTTTATTTTATGCTGCATATCTATGCTATTATTCACTGGAAAGCAGGGCCTTCAGTTACCGGAGCACTTTTCAGACTCCATGGTGCCTCAGAAATGAGGCATCTGTTGTGAGGTTTAGAAGTTCCGTTGTTATATCATAGACAAAACTACGATTTTGCATGTTACTGCATTCTTTCTGTTAAGTACTTGATTGTAATAAAACATTGTCCCGTGTGGATTATTGTGGGAAAATGATGCCTGTTTTGAATTACAGAAAGTACGGAGTGGGTTTCGCTTTAGAAATGAAGGTGGGAAAATTTAGAGCGAACCACTTCAGGAGGAGTAAAATTAATGTTCATGTGTGAATTTTCTTTCTAATTTTGACAGATTCTTGTTTTTTAACAGATCTTCTAGATTGAAATATCTCGGTTTTGTCTTTGAAATCAAAGAGGCGAGACTGTTTTTTGTGGCTAAAGCGTGCTGATTTTGATTTTGCAGGTGACACCGAATCTTTATGGCAATCTTGTTGCCAATACAGCAGCTGGTCTTGCTGGTGGCACTGGAGTTATGCCAGGAGGTGAGGTCTTCTTTTAAATTGCCTGCCCTAATGACCTCTCAAATTACAGAATTATAGGGAATATAAACCCATCCATATGTTCTGCAATGTTTTGCTTGGTGAGTATCAGGCTATTATCGATGATGGTTGTGGTCTTTTGGTTGCAGGCAATGTTGGGGCTGATCATGCTATTTTCGAGCAAGGCGCTTCAGCAGGAAATGTTGGAAATCAGAGAATAATGGACCTAAAGAAAGCAAACCCAGTGGCCCTCCTTCTCTCCTCCGCCATGATGTTGAGACATCTGCAATTTCCATCATTTTCTGATCGACTAGAAACCGCAGTGAAACGAGTAATATTGGAGGGTAAGTGCAGGACAAAGGACCTTGGAGGACAGAGCACAACCCAAGAGGTTGTTGATGCGGTCATTGCTGCCTTAGATTGACAGAGAAGAGAAGATAAGGTATCCATTCTTCAGCTACTGTTCATCGCCCCATATCATTTTTTTCAATTTGGCACGGAAAGTGTTTACCTGCCATAAATTTTGAAACCTTTTAACATAATTCTTTGATTTCCTCCTCTAAATATTTCACAAGTTTTGTTTCATAATAATTTTGAAAGATAAACACCGATTCTGGTGTTTTTAATACAAAGTTCCGATCTATCGTGTATATGCTCAATCATCTGTGTCCATGCTTGTACTTCCATCTATGCAAATACAATTGCAGTTCTCAGATAACCAACTATATGCGAACTTCTGCCATACACACACAGCTCCAAGGTATGAAAACTGAAAAGGCAACAATAGATACATATTAGTGTTGTGTTGAGACAGGTACTCGCTACGCTGATGGCAGAACCTCCGGCGAATACCTTCCACTAAGACTGTTATCATCGTTGGATACACTGGCGTGCCAACGGTGGTACTGCTTGGACTCGCCTCGGTCTTGTTCAAGCCCCCACCATATTCACATTCATCAGCCTGACAACGATGCAGATACCGCCTTTATCGGCATCTCTTCTTGCGATTTGAATTCATCTCTCGCCTCGCCAGTTCTAGTCATCTGTTCTGATTCATCATTATCTTCTTCTTTAGTGATTCTTTGCTGAGCATTGCTTGGTGAAAGGTGAGCGAGTGCTTAACATTGAATTAGGCAGTGAACTGAGCTCCGGAGGGCAAAAAAGTAAATAAATAAACAACTAAAAAGAAGGGGGAACAATGGGCTCTTCTAGTCATCTTGTTGGGTTCACCGAGATTGGGTACCCAAAAAATTTTAATTGGGCGAAATTTTCGACCATCATAAAGTAACATAGGAAATTTCTCAAGAAAAAATAATTTTACCATATAAAATTTGGTATGATTTAAAATTACAAAGGTGTGGGATAAGGAATTTGAAGTGTATGAATATAATCTCTCGGATGAAAATTACCAAACCCTCTAACCATTACCCAAATCCGGACAAGAAGTGAAAAGGTTGAAATGAAATGTGGCAAAGGTGCCTAGCACTCTCCGCAAAAAAAAAAAAAAGGTTATTTTTTGACACGCGACTAGTATTTGGCACTGAAATTATGCATTGGTTGCAAGAGAATCACTTCTTGTAAAGGCTGTACATTTTAGACGATAACGTTACTGAAGTATGCACTAGTTGCAAGAGAGAATCTCTCCTTGTAAAAGCACAACAATAAAGAATTAGGACTTACACTTGAGTTATAACCATAGGGGACAGACTGTTTGTGCATTTGTACAAGAAATGATTAAGTTCTGCCTGATCGTTTGCCTCATTACATGGCTCCCCGGACAGTCATTTTCGATGACATACCAAAAACCGCACCGGAAAGATTCAACGTTTTATTCTGAGAGAAAAAGCAAAGGCATTGGGCAGCCTCTCTTGAACAAAGTTGTAACAAGTGTCACTGAAAGGTATCTTTTCGTCACCTTATTGCATGTAAGCAAGGCAAATCTACATAAAACCGAACACTACCATTGCATCTTTCGTCTATGCTTAAGTCCCTCTACTGAAGCTACAACACCATTCCATACGTGTTGAAGATTATATCAAGGGACTGGGAGTCTGGGAATTAGCTCATGTGGTGGCATGTGCAGGAAGTCGATCCAGATCGAGGCGGATAATGTAGGGATAGACGACGGAACCACAGTAGAGGTACTTTCCAATCTTGATCCCACTTGTAATGAGAAACAACTCAGGATCAGAGTAATGAGCAATCGGCTCCCCATCCAAATTCACAACAAATACGCCAGCGTTCTTCTCCAAATGTGGCCAGCCTCCTGCATACCGCTTCACGATCGCTAGGACTTTCCGAATAAATGGATATCGAAATGCTAGATCCCAGTATGGTTTAACATCCTGCCAATTTGTCATAGAAAAATGTCAAGAATAAAATGCGTCCAAGAATTTGTGGTCGAAATTTACAGACCGGGATTTGTCTAGCAATAAAACATTTACTCGAATGATACTCTATTCATTACTAACAGATTGATGTGATTCTTCAAAAAATAAAGAAGAAGAAATCTTACCGTGGCCAGTGCAATCCAGTAGTGGCCTTCTCCATCATATCTGATATTATCAGGCGTGCCCGGTAACTGGTCGATAAAGTTTTCTACACTCCCTTTTTTACTGCCTTGCAGGTAATATTTCCTACACCTTCTCCTGCAATATTAACCACGTAGCATAGTCTAAAACTTTGTCACATACACTTAAACAGAAAACAACGTGATTTCCGCACTCCCCTTTTCTCGCCCTGCACTTTTCATTCTTTCTTTTAGCTATAGATTGAATATACATGAAAGCATAAAACGTTTGAGAATGTGAGAATCACTACCGATAAAAAGCGTAAGTCTGAAAACATACATGACAGTTTCGCAGAAGATGACATAGTTTTGATCTGGAGAGACTGCAACTCCATTAGCAAAGTACAGGTTGCGAACGAGCACTTTGGTCTCTTTGGTCATCGGATTGTAGCTCAGAAATCTACCGTAGGGTCTACCTTCCAAAATGTCCAACATGAACTCATCCAAGCTGTATTTGTATGAAGCATCTGTGAAATAAATCATACCATCTTTTGCTACATCTACACAATCTGTCAGCTTGAATTTTACACCCTCGGCCTCATCTGTCAGCAGTTCGATTATTCCCTCCTCACTTATCTTCAGTAGCCCCTGATAAAAACCCAAAAAAAAAAGAAGTTAACGTTTGTTGATGGAAAATGATTTTCGAACTCTTTTTGTCCTCTCACTACTTTTCCTTTGTAACTCTTCGATTGAATCAATAAAAATAGAAGAAAAAAAAAAATCAAGGAACGAAAATAAGATGAGGGGTTCAAGTGAAAACAAGCATGAAAATCACTACATTTGGTATAACATGTACCCAAGAAATACAAACTTATCATCAAAGTTTCACAAATTCAATTACATTTCTTAACTGAGTGTGTTATTTAACTTATTTTGTGATTCAACAGCAGCTTATACTAAGTGCAAGCATTATCTCTTTACGTACACGCTCTAAATTCCTATGTAGGACTTCCAAACTTCGATATCACGTTGGTAATTTGTTGATGAGAATAATAATACGTTATCTATGATGTATCAATAGCCTGCTTCTTTAATAAAGAACAAATGTCCGCTTTATAGCTCGCCTAACTATACTCTCTAGTTCATGAAATTTCAACTATTCATCCAATCATGACTTATGTTTTCTTTAAAAATATTTTTGACAGAATTCAAATGTTAGCACCTGTTAGGTTTCTCATAGTATTGGACAGTTCATTGATGTATAATGATGCACTTACATATACAAATTTGGGACTTGGTATTTACAACAGAATCCAAAGTTCAAAGAACATACAACGAACCTACCCTAATACATAGTAGAAACCTAACCGTTGCATCAATGAACTATCCAATTATAGCTTTTCTACATCAAACTTTTTCTAATATTAGGTAAGAGGTACTTATCTACTCGGGTTATATCTAGTAAGTCATACCACGTGTATTTACAAAACAAAGTTTTCCTTCTATCCAATGTTCTAAATACATACTGTGTGAGTCTGTGAGAGCCGTATATTAAATCAATATTTAGGTTACCGGTTCATGTCACCGTCTATTATGATGTTGTACATCAAATATCACTATACAAAGTGAAGAAACAATAAAAAAATACTCTTCATTTATATCATGATACATGACATACCGATGTTAAGGCAAAGATGGCCATGTCAAATCTTGGTTAGGCCATCTCCAACCAAGCCGGTCAAAGGGCGATAGGTCAAAACATAACCCGTTTTGACACAAAACCCATCTTTAATGGAGGGCAAGGCAAAAAGAAGAATTGGGACCCACCAGGCCAAAATATAGCCAAATTGTCAGAGGGCTGAGCAAACATAGCCAGCCAGCCAGCCCTGAAAGTTAGGCCCAACTGTGCTTGCTAGCTGATGTCATGTAGCATTGTTTTTTTTAAGACGAAATTTAAAATTCTAATTTTTTCCTATAAATATCTAAGTCATTTTTATACTAATTCTCACATCATTTTCACCATTCCATACTATCTTACCTCATTCTAATGTTTAAGTTGTTTACATGCAAGTAAAATTAAATATTTAATAACATAAAACTTAAAAACAACATTTAGCGACAAGTGACCCTCTAAATATGTCCAAAGACTTTATTTTAGAGTTAATCTCAATTTACTATCCTAAAATTTTTTGATTTTCAACATTTGGTACATGAAATTTTTTTTGTCCTAGTCTAGTACCTAAAGTCATAATTCTGGGACACTTTCATATATTCGTTAAGTTTTCCGTGAGAACCTCCGTTAACTGTTGCCCACATAGACAATGACTGAGTGCCACATGTTAATATGGGTCCACGTGAAAATTAAAAAAAAATTAAAAAATTGAAATTTTTTTCTTCTACCCACCCGTTTCGTACCTCACTCTCCCTACCGAAGATGATCTCTTTCCCTCCCCACCCCTCCCTCCCATCTCTCCTCTGCAACCCGCACCACCCTACCTTCCATTTCTCATATGCAACCCACACCCACCTTCCCTTCTCTCCTCTGCAACATGCACCCACCCTCCCTTCTCTCCTCTATAATCGCACCCACCCTTCCCGCACACCCAACCCAACAAAATGTCGAGGAGAGAAAAGAACAGAAGCACCAAGGCAAGGTAGCCACCAGGTGTCGATGCCGCTGTCGGAGTCCAATGACGTGGCGACGAAGGCTAGGAATGCTTAAGAATCGTTTAGGAATTGCGAATTTATCCAAATTAAGTATTTGGGGCAACAAGATTTTTGATATATTTTAGAAATTGGAAGGAGGGAGGGGGCAGTGAGGTAGGAAATGGGTGGATAGAAAAAGAAAGTTTTTTTTTTCTTTCAATTTTAAATTTTCATGTGAACTCATATTGACACGTGACACTTAGTCATTGTTCACGTGAGCGCTACGTCATCAATTAACAGAGGTTCTGACGAAAAATTTAACCGATGTATGAAAGTATCACAGAATTATGACTTTAGGTACCAGATTGGGACGAAAAAAACTTCAAGTCCAAATGTTGAAAATCAATAAACATCAAGATAGTAAACTAAAACTAATCTTCTATTTTAATATAGTAGTTTAATTCAATTAACTGATAAAATTAAAGAACAAATTTCAAATAATAAATTGTTGAGGGGGGCTAAAAAAATAGCACTCTTCAGTTGTAGATTGAATATAAATATGGCCTAATAGTGTTTATTAAAAAATAATTTCTTAGGCCATCTCTAACCGATGGCTTATTTTAGCCCTATGGCCCTCCAAGATATTAACATCTTAATGAACAGTACAAGACCATATTTGCCTCCATCTCCAACCGAGGGCCAAAGGGTCATAGGGCTCGTTTTAGCCCTGTCACAAAAAATAGTCTCCAACCTAGGGCTAAAGGGTCGTAGGGCCAAACATAATTTATTATTTAAAAACTACCATTTGAATTCAAATCCAACGGTGGAAGATCATCAGCGAACCTACAAGAGGGTGGAGTCGAGAAAATTTGGATTCCATCATGATGTCTTGCATCATATTACACAATATGATAGTGGAGGATGAGCGAGATGAGTATATTGATAGAGAGTTCAATGCAACCAAGAAGATCCAAATAGGTCAAGAAGGGCTCGTGCAAAAATATATGATGGGTCTAATTTGCCATTCAATTCAAGAACTAGTAGTATCTCTATAAATGAGTACATGAGGAGCTATAGAATGATACGTTCTCGTGCCACAAACAAGTACCTACAATAGGATCTTGTTGCACATCTTTGGGCCAAAAGAAGCATGGTGTAGGTGTTTATGTTTTATGTTGTTAAATGTTTTTAAAAATGTTGTTTAAGTTTCATGTTGTTAAATGTTTTTTTTATGTTGGTTAATGTTATTTAATGTTCTTTCATATTGTTTAATGTTATTTCATGTTACTTAATTTAATTTAATGTTGTATAATGGTTTAGGAAGTTATATAAAGAATTTAAAAAAAATATATGAAACAAATTTTGTAAAATAGAAATTATAGGAAAAAAATAGAATTAAAAAAAATGAAACAAATTTTGTAAAATAGAAGTTATAGGGAAAAAATAGAATTAAAAAAAATGAAACAAATTTTGTGAAATAGAATTATAGGAAAAAAATGAAATTTAAAAAAAAAATATGAAACAAATTTTGTAAAATATAAGTTATTGGGGAAAAAATTAAAAATATGAAACAAATTTTGTGAAATAGAAGTTATAGCAAAAAATAGAAGTTATAAGAAAAAAATATGAAACAAATTTTGTAAATAAAAAAAAAAAATTGTAAAAAAAAAATTTAAAAATAATGGTAGCAGTTGGATTCAAATTTTTCTTTAAACAATCATGTCAGTTATAACTGACAGAAATATATTTATATTACATATACTCCTATCGGTTATATCTGACAAAATTTTTTTAATCTTCTGACCAGCCCTTTGGCTCTTTTAAATTCTATAAGGCCCACAAGTCTTCTGGCCTAGTCTTCTGTTTACATATCCATGTGTACGTGAAAATTGACAACATAAACATTCGAACAAAATCAGAGTACTTTATTGCTGACCACAAAAAAATGTGCTTGTGAATTAGGATCAGGCTGACCTTTTCTGTGTCAGCCACGTAAACCTCCTTGTCATCGCCGTGAGCAAGTCCGAGCGGTCTCCCGCCAGTGAAAACCCAGTTCTCCACCACCGAGTCAGCAGCCGAATCGTTCAGCGTGACTCGCTTAACCCACCCGTCAGCACATCCGGTATAAATAAGTCCCGACTTCGGATCGTAAGCCACGTCTTCTGGTGCCACTAAAGCCCCGGCACCCACAAACTCCGACCCTTTGAGAATATGAGCATTACGCTTCGGAGCAGCTGCGACTGGTTGAGTCAACTCGTGAAGCGGCAGAGGAGCTGGGTTGAGCGTGTCGAGTTGGTGAATGAGTAGCGCTATTGCTACTGGAGCTAGTACCGAGAAGATGAGAAGAGTTGAATGCCATGAAGGAGTTTTTCTTGTGGGAGTGGGATGAGTGTCGCCGGAGGCTTGGGCTGGGGAAGTGGAGTGCATTGCTCAGTGACTCAGTGAGGTTTGGTAACTCGGTCTAGAAGGATCTATCTATCTATCAGAGCACGTAGGTATATATATAATTGCGATTTTCTTTTTGAGTAACTAGTTTCAGGCAACTAGTCTCGACGCATATTTTATTATTTTTATTTTGATCAAATGATAATTTTATTAAATTAAATGTTAAATTAGTCAACGATTAAATTTAAACCCTCGACAAGAGCTCAATACATTTTTATCTCTATGGTAAAACGTCACTTTCGTCAAATATTTCATTATTGGATTTCAGACTTTTTAAGTACTTAGTTACGTGTACGTCTCGAATACATATTCAATCTTACTTTATCAAATATCTTAAATTGATTGACTAGGATCGCAGCCTGCAAGACAAATTCAACAGTTAGATATGAGTTGATTGGGATTGCCATATATAGTAACCATAATTTTTCAAAGCAATTTATACGAATTTTAGTTTAATACTAGCAAATTGTACCCGCGTATTGCTGCTGGTTTGAAACATGGTTGAAGATGTTGAAAATGTGTCAAATTGTACCATGTGTTTGGGTGTACATTATGTTATTCAATATTTGAGCTTCCAATTTAGTACATTTACATCTTTAATCTCTAATAAACAAAGAAAATGATTAGCATCACATATTTAATAATATATAGATTGCCTACATACACGTGCTAAAGGCACGAACGATCATAGGCAATTACATGACATTCATAATGCACTTGCCTGATATAATCTGGTTAACCAATATCTAGCAACATTTATATGAAAGGAAAAAAGATGCAGTAGAAATATCTAGCATCATTTATAATCTGGTTAACTAATATGATGCAAGAGTCTTGCTTTTCTCAGCACCAAGTTCCCAAAGAACAATCTGCTTGCGGATAATCATGTCAGCATCCACAATCACAACCTCATCAACTTGAAAGCAACTTGAACTGGTTTGTTAATATACCTGCAAAATTAGCATCTTAACTAAAACAATCAATAATCTATGCATTAATGAAAGCAAACTTCTTCCATTTAATTCAAACCATCAAATTAAATGAAGAACTCAATCCAACCCAGAATTTAAAATTCAAACTTTGTATATAATTAAGAAAAAAAGAAAATCCGTTGATTTTCTTCAAGTCATCCGATTCGATGGTCGAAAACTAAAAAGGTGTGGGAGAAGTAAAAAAAAATGTGTGGATATCACACCCATTTACATAAAAGTTTATCAAACACTTGAACACTGCTTTTTTTTTTTTGGTTAAAAGCACTTTTACAATAAAAGTTTACCAAACACTTAATTGTTTTATTTTACAGCTGATTATTTTTACAGCACATCATAAGCTGTATTATTTTTTTTTTAAACACAGCAATACCAAACTAGCCCTAAGTCCGGTGCATTCTATCTTATGCTGGCCTCTCAACAGTTGGAACCATGACTTCCTAAAGCCAAAAACAAAACAAAATTAAACAGCATGTTGGTAATCTAAAGCTACAAACAAAACCCCCAAAATCACAATAACAAAATTTAAACAAAAGACCCATTCATAAATTAAAATTTACACTCCTAAATACATAATATTAAAAGCAGAGAATTACTCACAGCCTCTGAGAGCGATTTCCATTTATCACCAGCAGCTTTATCGACCTATTCAAATTGATCAAAAGTAAAAAAAAAAAAAAAATATAAGAACGATTGAAAAAAAAAACCCCCAACATAAAGTTTCACTATGTAAACGGGTCCACGTGATAACACTGATTTATTAAAAACGATTCAGATGAAATTATAAATTTTAACAATTCAAAAATCCAAGGGCAGCAAACAAAAATTCCCAAAAAAGGGACAAATCCCCAACACTCAAAAGCTAAAAAAAACCCATAAATCCCTAAAAACCTAGATCTCATCAACAAAAGGCAAACCTGCAACAGCTAGAAAAACTTACTAAAAATCTTAGTTCGTTTTAAAAGCCAAAAAAATAAATAAAATAACTATTCATATCTACACAGAACATATAATAGAAACTGAGAAAAACAAAGCAAAGCAATTAAAACAGTGTTATAATATAAACAGAGTAGCAACAAAACAAAGAGATTTTAGAGATTGTTATTTGGTATATATATGATTTCTCATCGATATTTTATCTAAATTATTATATAAAATAATGAATAGGTAACAAGTCATTGTAAAGAATCCACTGCTTTTCCGGTAAAGACCGCATTATGTTAGTAATCGATTAGCATTTAAACGTTGTTGTATATATAAATCTACCGAATGCATGATTAGTAGCATGAACTAAAACAACATGGTTTGACAGTTAAAATGGTCAGCCAAATTATATGTGAAAAAATGCTACCCAAGTAAACTGAAGATTCATCATTTGACTGTAAATCCCCAGCTAATCAAAGAAAAACCAAAACTTATAAAATAAAATCAGCATATAGTATGGTAAATAGTCAGAACAAATTGACACATAAGCATATCAATGTTGCATCGTCACGGGTACACCGTTAGCAACGTTTCTTTCCTGATCCGAACATAAACATGAATCAATTAAAAGCTTTAAAAAATGAAATATCACTTCAATCTTAAAACTAATAACCAAATGGTTATTAAACTGCCTCTAAAGGAATACACATATTGGATTTATTAAATGGAGTTTTTCAAAATCTTCAACTAAGTGAAACTAAAGTGCATATATAGGGACCAGAGATCACTGAAAACTACATGCTTAACAATCTTTTAAGCACCACAGTAAGTTAACAGTGTTAGAAGAAAAATATTATTGGAATTATTGAATGAACACATAACCGAACCCATTTTACTCTTACCTCGCGGTTGTTTGCCCAAATAATTACCAAATTTCCAAGTGATAAATCAAATATATAACTATTACTATAATGCACTACCCTTTTAAATTACCATGCCAAGAGAAGGAAAAGTAACATTGTGAGGTGAAAAAATATAACTGAGAGCAGAGTATAATTAACCATTATGATGTTCCTGTTAATTATGTCTAAAAGAATGTCCATGTCCAGTGCATTCTTTCTAATAATTGACACAAAAGTAACAAATATGCAGCCATTTCATGTAATTTGAAGAGGAACAACCATATACCTGAGTTTTTTTTTTGACACAAAAAAATTAAAAACACTTGAATGAATTTAACAAATCGGTGAGATGTAGTATGTAATTAATTAGTATTCTTGACAAATATATACCTGTTGCTTATCCAAGATATAATTCAATGTCGAATCGAAATCAATATTCATATGAACTAATTTAAACAATAAAAAAAATGAACTGAATCATTTACCCAAGATATAAATTAACACCACCAACTCGCCTAAATTAAAAACTTACATTGGTGAAATATACAACCCAAAGGCAAAGTATTCCCTGCAGTTAGTTCAAACGACATTGACAAAAAATTCCCAAAAAATCAATATTCTTATAGCCACTTTTATCATATTTTATAAACACACAACTCATCAAACAAAGAGAGGGGTTAAGAAAAATACCCATTAATCTCACGAATCTGCTCCAGAATGATTTCTCCAAGCACCCTAGTAGCAGCAAATGGCTCCACACTGCGTGCTTCATGGCTCGAAGCAGCAACCCTTGAACCCTTTTCAATTCAACATAAATTACAGCAACAAAAACCTACAAAAATGCTGTATAAGGCAATTAATAAAAATATTAAAAGAAAAAATAAACAGAGAATCACCAAATCCAATTTTCAATCACTTAAAATTATACAATTGCAGTTCCTAAAACAAAAAATAATTTGCAGAAAGAAAATTGGAAAATTCGAACTTGATAACAGTCTACCTTAAGAAACCCCATTACCGAGTAACAGCAACAACAACATTGAGACATAATTTGGAGAATATATATGGTGGACAAATTTAACAACTTTAGTACTGTTTACAAAGCTTCAACCAATACAACAGAAATCAAATCAATATATACCTACATATCTCGAATCCGAATTGTACCCTCGTGCCCTGCAATGTCTTGGGGAGTGATTCTTGCTTGAAATCCAAACAAAACAAAATTTGTAATTTTAGTTTCCAACACATTTAACCTCCACAGCACACAGAAAATCAAAAGGAAAACTTGAAATTATATACCTAAAGCACAAATGGTTTGCAATCGCGTAGACTGAGATGAGTGCTAGACTTGCTTCAAGGCGCCTAAGGACTTGTGCCTTCATTTCCTCTGTGGGTTAGGGTGAATACAACCAGCGGACATGATGAATCCTTGAATAGTCGTCCCTCTGCTAACCAAAAAGAAGCCACTGATGCGGATAAAAAACAGGAACTTTAACGAAAACTTCGGTATTATTCACTTTAACAAAAAATTACATTTTTACACTAAAAAGTTAATTATGGTATTATTCACTTTTCTTTTTATTTTATCCTTATCGTTAAAACTCAAAGTTTTCAATATTTTTCTATTAGTTTCCTATAAAAAAAACGACATGGTGGAAGGTTCCCAGGAGAGATTTGGCAAGTTGCGCAGGGATGGAGATGGAAAAGGAGAAGACAGCACGTCCCAAATTGGAAAAAAAAATGTGTGAGAGAGAAGGAGAGAGCGAGAGACGAACCTTAGTCGCTTGCGGAGGCTAGGGTTCCGGGCTTGAGAGAGAGCTCGAGATATCTGTGGAAGCAAATGGAAGAGTTCTACTTTTCCACCTTTCTTCCTTTCCCAGATGAGATGAGAGGGAAGGGGGGACAGATAGAGCCCTTACATTTTTTTAATCTTATTTTTTTGTCGAAGAATCTCATTTTATAGAAAAATTAATGAAAAGAAATTGAAAATATTAAATTTTAACAATAATGATCAAATAAATAGTATTATAATTAACATTTTAATATAAAAATATAATTTTTTATTAAACTAAATAGTATTGAGAGATTTTCATTAAAGTTACCTTACGTTATCCTTTTAATTGTACAAAGCAGGCAATAAGAACTGAATCCAATACTGATGATAAACACGAGGCCGGAAAGGACAAAACAGACTTTTTCCTGTAGCAAAGCGTAAACATTACGGCAACCAAAGCAGAAACCTTTCACTGTTTATAAACAGTGCACTCTCTCACATGATGAACAGTGCTAATCTGCTGAGTTTTAGTAAGTATAAATTTTAAATTTGAATATAAGAGGACAAACACGATAATTAAAGTCTGCAGGTCTATTTAATAATTTCTGGATATAGAAATGTAGAACTTCAGTTATGGTCTATTATTTGTGTCATGCATGGTCTTCTTAACATTGTCCGTATAGATGTAATCTATTATTGTCAAATTATCAAAACAAAATTGACAAAACTAAATGGTTTATTCACGTCAACAACTTTGTTTGGTAAACTAAATTTTAAATCAAATTTAGTAAATTAAATAATATGATTGTTAACGATTGAATTGTTAATTTTTTTTTTTTTTTGAAAAAAAAATACATTAGTAAATTTCATTTCCTCAAAAGGTGTAATACATTCGTTTCACAATCTTAAACCAAGGCAAAATTACATAAACCAAACACTACCATTGCATCTATAGTCTATGCTTAAGTTTCTCTAGTGAAGCTACAATACCATTCCGTACGTGTTGAAGATTATACCAAGGGGCTAGGTATTAGCTCATGTGGTGGCATGTGCAGGATGTTGATCCAGATCGAGGCGGATAATGTAGGGGTAGACGACGGAACCGCAGTAGAGGTACTTTCCAATCTTGATCCCACTTGTAATGAGAATTAACTCAGGATCAGAGTAGTGAGCAATCGGCTCCCCATCCAAATTCACAACAAATACGCCAGCATTCTTCTCCAAATGTGGCCTGCCTCCTGCATACGGCTTCACGATCGCTAGGACTTTCCGAATAAAAGGATATCGAAGTGCTAGATCCCAGTATGGTTTAACATCCTGGCAATTTGTCATAGAAAAATGTCAGGAATAAGATGCATCCAAGAATTTGTGGTCGAAATTTACAGACCGGGATTTGTCTAGCAATAGAACATTTACTTGAGCGATACTCTATTCATTACTAACAGATTGATGTGATTTTTCAAAAAATAAAGAAGAAGAAATCTTACCGTGGCCAGTGCAATCCAGTAATGGCCTTCTCCATCATATCTGATATTATCAGGCATGCCCGGTAAATGGTCGATAAAGTTTTCTACACCCCCTTTTTTAGTGCCTTCCAGGTGATATTTCCTACACCTTCTCCTGCAATATTAACCACGTAGCATAATCTAAAACTTTGTCACATATACTTAAATAGGATACAACGTGATTTTCGCACTTCCCTTTTCTTGCCCTGCACTATTCATTCTTTCTTTTAGCTATAGATTGAATATACATAAAAGCATAAAACGTTTGAGAATGTGAGAATCACTACCGATAAAAAGCGTAAGTCTGAAAACATACATGACAGTTTCGCAGAAGATGACATAGTTTTGATCTGGAGAGACTGCAACTCCATTAGCAAAGTACAGGTTGCGAACGAGCACTTTGGTCTCTTTGGTCATCGGATTGTAGCTTAGAAATCTACCGTAGGGTCTACCTTCCAAAATGTCCAACATGAACTCATCCAAGCTGTATTTGTATGAAGCATCTGTGAAATAAATCATACCATCTTCTGCTACATCTACGAAATCTGTTAGCTTGAATTTTACACCCTCGGCCTCATCTGCCAGCAGTTCGATTATTCCCTCCTCACTTATCTTCAGTAGCCCCTGATAAAAACCCAAAAAAAAGAGTAAAAGTTTGTTGATGGAAAATGAGTGGTTCTCTCAATACTTTTCCTCTGTAATCCTTGGATTGAATAAATAAAAAAAATAAAAAAAACAAAGAACTGAAATAAGATGAGGGGTTCAGGCGAAAACGAGAGTGAAAATCACTACATTGGTAAAGTGACAGGATGATCCCACTAACACATGTACTCAAGAAATACAGACTTATCATCAAAGTTTCACAAATTCAATTACATTTCTTAATTGAGTATGTTATTCAACTTATTTTGTGATTCACAACATCTTATACTCAGTGCAAGCATGATCTCTTTACGTAAACCTTGATTACGTTTTCAGTTCACATGTCCATGTGTACGTGAAAATTGACAACATAAACATACGAACAAAATCAGAATATACTTTATTGCTAAACACAAAAAAAGTGCTGTGAATTAGGATCAGGCTGACCTTATCGGTGTCAGCCACGTAAACCTCCTTGTCAGCGCCGTGAGCAAGTCCGAGCGGTCTCCCGCCGGTGAAAACCCAGTTCTCCACCACCGAGTCAGCAGCCGACTCGTTCAGCGTGACTCGCTTAACCCACCCGTCAGCACATCCCGTATAAATAAGTCCCGTCTTCGGATCGTAAGCCACGTCTTCCGGTGCTACCAAAGCCCCGACACCCACAAACTCCGACCCTTTGAGCATATGAGCATTACGCTTCGGAGCAGCTGCGACTGGCTGAGTCAACTCGTGAAGTGGCAGAGAAGCTGGGTCGAGCGTGTCGATTCGGTAAATGAGTAGGGCTATTGCTACTGGAGCCAGTACTAAGAAGATGAGAAAAGGTGAGTGCCATGGCGTTTTTCGTGTGGGAGTGGGATGAGAGTCGTCGGAAGCTTGGGCTGGAGAAGGGGAGTGCATTGCTTAGTGACTCGGTGAGGTTTGGTAACTCGGTCTAGAGAGATCTATGCATCTATCAGAGTAAGTAGGTTATATATAATTACGATTTTCTTTTTGAGTAACTAGTTTCAGGCACAAATATCTTAAATTGGTAAACTGGGATCGCGGCCTGCATGATAAATTTAACCGTTAAATATGAGTTGATTGTGATTGCCGTATATGGTATTCATAATTTTTCAAAGCAATTTATCCGAATTTAGTTTAATATTTTAAATTTGAATATAAGAGGACAAACACGATAATTTAAGTCTGCAGGTCTATTTAATAATTTCTGGACATAGAAATGTAGAACTTCGAGGATATGAAAATGAATGAGGTTCCCCCTCGAATTCTCTTGGATCTTAAAGAATTTTCAAATTATGCATGTTTGTAGTTAAAAATTATTTTAAATATTTTTATTTAAAATTAAATGTAAATAGTATTTGATAAAATTTGATCGTATAATTTACAATTAACAGATATAATTTAAGAATTTTCAAGATCTTTACAAAAAGATCCGAAGAGTAAAAAAAGATCCGGAGAGAGAGGATCCTCATTCTATGAAAATTCCTATGGTTGCAGTTATGGTCTATTGTTTATGTCATGCACGTGGGAGGTGGGACCAATCTAAAAATTTACTCTTACTGAAAAATGATTTGGATTCCATTCGGGTTGGAATTGTGTTCGTATTTTAGTTATTCATGGTGCATAACTTTTTTATTTAAAATTAAATACAAATAAAATTTGATAAAAACTAACGCATGATGTACGATGAATGATTATAATATAGAGATCTTTAGGATCCCCACAAAATGAATCCAAAGAGGATCTTCTTTCCTAAAAAAACAAAATCGACAAAACCAAATGGCTTATCACATCAATACCCCTTGAAACTCAATTTCATACTCAATTTGTCTCATGAAACTCATCTCAATTGGTGACTACCTGGTTAAAAATGAGGAACAACTCCTGCTACTAGACAATCACAGATGAACACGTATCTAATCTGTGATTAAAAAATCAATTACTTGGACATGTGTTCATCTGTGATTGGCCAACAACAGGAGTTGCTGCTCATTGTTCAGCAGCCAAGTTTTGTTCATTTCAATTATATTGGGCTTTTTAGCCAAAATGATCATTAAGTTTTGCATAATTCATCGCTTTAATCATTGAGATTTGAAATCAATAGAATTGACCCTGATTTTGTCCACCATCAATCATTTTAGTCATTCCTTAAAAAACTCCATCAAATAAGAATAAAATGACAAAAATACTCTTAGTTTTTATCAAATCATTTTTTGGAAACTCTGAACGCGTGCATGCAGGCCTCACACATGCATGTTCATCATGCAAGTGAGACATTTTTTAATATATTTGAAACACATATATAATGTTTGCCGAATAAATGATATGGATTGGGGGAGTTATTGATCACGCAATTAACACAGTTTTTAAATCTGGTTAGGTAATATTTCTAACTCGTTGACACTTGAAATGCCGTATTGGCTTCTTCAAGTGTATCTTATTCTTTACTAGCCTTTATGCACGCGCTCACACATGTGCAAAAGACATTTTTTGAATCACGACATGCTACGCGCGATCTACACGTTTTAAATCATGTTATATGAAAAGTCAAATATTTGAAGTAAATGAATAATCTTAGATCATGCTAAAAGAAACCCCTCATAAACCAATTAAAGCAGCTGAATTCATATAATAAAATCAATCTCTATAGAATTTTCATTAAGAATAGAGAAAATAATATTTAATAAACAATTGATTGAATCACATTATTGTTAACCCATTGTGAGGCAAAGTGACACGCCTCGATCCCGATATTCCCCGAATACCAGGATAGGCACGTGTTGGCGGACACCCGAGGGTGACGAAAGCCATTTATTGAATGCAAATGCAGAGAAAAAGGAATAAATAGGACTTATAAATTTAAATATAATTAATATGCAAATGAGGAATGTGTTCAAAGCATACAACTAACTAGAACACTAAAAGAAATAAAATAAAGATTGAATGAATAAAAGAATGGGTCTTACACCGAGAGGACTAGAAGGTATCGATGCAGAAGTGTTTTGACGCCGGGATTGTACACCTCGATTCTAATTCCTGAATGGGGCGCAAAACAAACATGAGTAGACCAAGTTGACATAGATATAATAAAACAGTTATTAACTTATTAACCCCCAGGTTTTATGAAAACACATATATCATGATAAAAAAAAAAAAAGTTTTCCAAAACCTAACATGCCGTGCAATGTCTCAAAACATATATCATATATATCGTAATCACTAGTGAATGTCCAATATCCCTCCAGGCCCCATGCCAGCTCCCTGTCTCTGAGCAAATAGTGAGAGGAAAATTACCCCCAGGCCATGTGCCAGCTCCCCGTCCCTGTGTTAATAGCTAGAGGAGACACACTTTAAGCCCTATGCCAACACCATAACTGTCACTTGGGATGGACCAGAATCTATCCCTCGTCCCGTAGTGGAATTAGGAACACTAGGTAAGTACAAAACCATTGAACATACATATATTTGAAAAACAACTTCATAGTATAAAGTCATCCATCATCTATACTATAAAGAGGTGTTCTAAACATGTCCTAAATATCATATCGTCATCCATCATATATTCTATAAGAACACGGATTATAGGAAAAATAGTAATAATTCAAAATAGCCTCAGTAAGCATGTTATCTTAAAGCGTTTCATAGAACATAATTGTTAAATCATGCTTTTCCATGTATGCATTTTTACTATTAAAACATGCATTTTCAGAAGGGGTTCACTCACAGATACTTAGCCGCCGAAGAGCCACATAAACTAGCAAACACAGAATCGTCACAATATATACACCTAAGCACATAAAGGGATCCCATTAATAAAACTATATAATAGAAATTGAATTTGGGAAAACGGACGTCAGAAACGAATTCAAGACGTCGAAATACCCTACAAAGGATCCCGGTTAAATTTCGTAAACGTCAACATAAGAATATTCCACATATAGGGTTTGGGCCGGCTAGGGTATAGGATTCTAGACTTGGGTTACAAGGATTTGGGTCATGGGGGTATACGGCTTAAAGCCTAGAAAGGGTTTTGGGTTTAAAAGGTTTAAGGGTTTTGGGTTTTGAAAGGTTAAAGGGTTTAGTTAAATAGGTGGGCTGGGCTTAGTTGGGTTTAGGGCTTTAGGGAAATAGGTTTAGGATTTGGTATTATACGGTCTGGAGGCCCGGTTTGGTGTGGCCTAAAAACCTTTGTCCAAAGGGTTTAGGGTTTAATGTGCACGGGCCTAAGGCCCTAAAGGGAAATGGCCCAAAGGCCTTTAAATTAACAAAATAATTAGAAACAAAAAGAAATAAAAGGGTTGGGTTGGGCTGCCCAGGGTTTTGGACTTGACAGGAACTGCCCGAAGGGCCTGGGTTTGGTGGGTCACCGGACCTCAAGAAGAAGGAGGCCGGATTTCGGCCGGAAAACTGAACAAACCTTAAACGTTAATAAATTTGCCAATACTCAATGAAATCGAGTGATTCAAAAACGAAAATCATAATTCTCGAAGAGATGAAGAGAATGGTACCTTGCACGACGTCTAACTCGCATTGGTTTTGTCGGAAAATGCCTCGAAAGCTGCGGAGGTCGCCGGAAACTGGGTAAGATTCAAATGAGTATAACTTCTTCAATACTCAATGAAATTGGGTGAAACAAAAAAGGAAAGTTGTAGTACTCAGCTAGACAAAGGGATTGATACCTTGCACGCTGACCAAATCGCTGTGGTTTGGTCAGAAATTGCCTCGAAAGAAGCTGTGCTTGTCAGAAAACTGAGGAAGTTTTCCCCTGTGAGGTTCCTACGTCCAAACATCGATAACACTTCTTAAAACCACTTCCCAACATACACTAAGACATGATCTACAACTTTTGAACGAGGTTCAAGGCTTACCTTTGCCGGAAGAGGAGGAAACTCGTCAAAGAACTTCGGTGAACAGCGTAGGCCGAGAGAAAGGAAGGGTTCCAGGTGTTCTCTTTCGATTCTAAGCTCACTAGGGTGTTAATGGAGATATTAATATTGTTGTGGTGTTGTTTGTTGGTGAGAAAAGCCCTCGAATGGGGTTGAGATAGAGAGAGTCGAGAAGGAGTGATAAGGGATAATGAGGGAGAAGAGAGAACTAATGGCGTTTACTAATCTGTAATCAAATTGAGAGGAATTGGATTGAGGGGGAATTGGATTGAGGAAGAATTGAAATGAGGTGGAATCAGAATTAGATTCCTGTTGAAGTTGTTTACTAAAACTGTCTGGAATCGGAGTAGGAATGATGTTGAGTACATATAAGTTGTTTACTAATTCACTTCAATCAGAATGGTTGATTACTATATTGCCCTTACATAAATAAATTATTTTCATACTAATTAATTAAATTAAATTCTTAATTAAATTCATATAATAAAATTCATATATATAAGCATATATAAATAGGTTTTATTTATTTATTAAAAGATGGCAAGAATGATATTGAGTCCATATAAGTTGTTTACTAAGTCACTTCAATCGGAATGAAAACTAAGTTGATGACTAAATTGCCCTTACATAAATAAATTATTTTCATACTAATTAATTAAATTTATATAATAAAATTATCTATATAAAAATATATAAATAGGTTATTTATTTATTTATTAAAAATGACATAATGAGTGTCAAATGAAGGGCAATGTTGAGATAATAAGAAACAAGTGAGGGCATAAATAAAAGATGCATTCCCGATTCCCTTACCCTCAGGGAATTCAAATACCTCACAAAACTAGGGAATCCCGTTCCTCCAATTTTAGGAATTGGATTCCTTGTTTCTTGTGGGCTCCACCACTTTTTTGATTCCTTAGTATTTAGTAAACACCGGAATACTCCGTAATCAGAATTCAATTCCCTTTCCTTATTCCCATTACCCTTACGTAAACGTGCCATGAAAGAGAAGGGAGAGAGAGAGACCGGGGACACAAATCAGGGGTGGGCTCCCTTGGGCACACCATTTAAGACCTAAAAACCATTTTTAAAAGGAAAATATCCCCAAACTTAGTGAAAATACAAAGATACATTTTTTGTTCTGTAAATCCCTGGACTGGTTGTTACACAAGGCCCATCCCCTCATTTTTAGTGTAAATAATATCGTTTGTTAAAAAAAAAAAAAATCATTTGACAACTAATTTAATCACATTATTATCCATGTGCGAAAGACTTTTTTATAACATGCATTATATGTCTCTTAAGATGTTTTGAACGTGTTTAAAATAGAGAGAATAATATTTAATAAACAACTAATTGAATCACATTATTGCTAACCAATTATGAGACTAAGTCCACCTCATTTCCCCTTAATATAGATAATATCGTTTATTACAAAAAAATAATAATAATTTGACAACTAATTTAATCACATTATTATCTGCGTGCCAATTTATAATTGACATTACACGCCTCTTAAGATGTTTTAAACATGTTTAAAAATAGATAAATTGAATCACATTATTGCTAGCCTATTGTGAGGTACTAATTAAAAAATAAATAAAAAATAAAAAAACCACAAAATCATTAATTATTAAAACAGTACTATTAAAATGACGAAAATGCCATTGCCTTATTTGATGCATTATTTTGGGATGTCTTTGAACTTTTATGTTTTGGGGGTATTTTTGTCCAAATCTTTTTGGTAAAACATTATGACACCAAAACACTATTCACCTTTTGTGTTCTCTTTATATATAATAGATAAAAATGGAAGTGTTGCAGTCATATTTAGAATAGGAATGTGATTGTGTAAATTCTAGTAGATATGAGAATGTATCTTACATTCCTATTAGGAGTAGATTACCTATTAAGAGTTGTAATCCTAAAAGGAAAGGTTTTACCTATCCTACTACTATAAATAAAGGCACAATGGGTGGAATAGAACACACCCACAATTACACATCTCTCTCTTTCTCTCTACTATTGCAGCACCTTTCTCTCTCTCTATGGCCTCCATAATTGTTCAATAGATTATGCCTACAACATGAAGGACGTTTTGATTATCTTTTGAGTGCCAAGAGAATCTTCTTTTTTTTTTATTTATCAAAATGACTCATTTTCATAATTTTTGGTATATGCACACGACATGAACAACAATATGATAGAAATATGATTTTTCTAAAACTTACAATTATCAAAGCCATTCTATATAAATAAGTTACTCATAAATTCCAAGTCGCATTTCTCATTTTGTAGAAAGAAAAACATCACTGACAACCCACTTCTTTAAAACCATCATAAACTGGCTGCCCAATTCATAAAACCCACCAAAATTTGATCCCGATGGGTGCAAATTCTTCACGCTAAACTTTTCTAGTTCTTTTCTTGCTATAATCTTCACGCCTCATTTCTCATTTTCACGCTAAACACGTCACCGCTCGGAAAGGAAATTAGCGATGTCGGTCTCTGCAGTTTCAATAATGGAGTGCCGAATATCAAGTATCTTCCCTATTTTGATACGACCAAATTCTCAATTCCCTTAATCAAACTACAAGTAACACAGAGGATAGAGATGGAGATGGAAGGAAGAGAGAAAGAGAAAGAGTAGAGTTTGTGAATTGTTTTATTTTTTATTTATATTTATTTTTTTATCAAATTAACGACTAGGCAAAGCCATTACACAATACACATTGGACTATTTATAGTACTCCCAAACCCACTGCCAGCCAACAAACTTTCCTAATTACTTGTAATAGTCCCATTTAACTAACTAATTCAATGCCTAACTATGCTAATCAGGGTCATAACATATTTTCTGTAATTGAGCTTCTTCTTGAGCATCGCCTCTTGAATCTCTATTTTTCAGTATTGCCATCGGATATGAAAAATTCATTACTTACTTTGGAAAATGCGTTCTCTATCCTGTTAATGGTTGTCAAATAGTAAGGATAATAATGCTTATAGTCCATGGTCTGCATCATTCTCTCCATTCTCTTCGTCGATTTCGTTGGGTTCGGGCTTGTCGTCGACGGTTTGGGAAAAGGGGTTTGCAATCACATGCCTTTGTCTACCACCCATAAACCCTAAAAAATTCAATCAAAATTGCCTCAAACTTGGAAATTGAGTTTTGGAATCACATGCCTTTGTCTACCACCAGAGTGGGATTTTGCCATGGGAGAGATTAAGATGGAGGGCGGCGATATGAGAAGTGAAGGAGAATAGCCCAGTTTGGCCGTCAAACTCACTGTATGTACATAACATATACACGATATGCACATGATATGCTCACAGATATGAGTTCAACCCAAACACTAAGAGCTCCTAACTCTCACTTCCAAATCAGAAAAATGATGCAAGGAGTTGTGAATTTCTACAATTTATATGTGGGTATGTTTGTCATTTGGCCTTTGTGCATGGAGTGCGTGGCTTGTGCATAGCCAGATCATCCTATTTGAGTCCAAAGATTAGAAAAATGGATCATTTTTTGCAATTTTCTTTTTTTAGGAAAATCAAACAGAGAATGAGTAAGAAAGGAGAGGAAAATCAAAACTTTTTTTTTTTGGTCAAACTAAAATACTTTAATTATATAAAAAGGCAGCCCACCACCTAAATACAAACCCAATAGCAAATAAGAAAATACAGTTTAGGCTCAAAAGTGGCCAGCTGAACAAAAAAAAAAATCCTTAGACTGGAATGGAAACCAGTAGCCACTAGATGCACCTCCATTGCAATGCCACCACCACCACCAAGAGAACAAACCAACATAATAACAGGATCAACGGAAAATGGGGGTAAGCGGACCACCCGTGCAGTGAGCGCTTACATAATCTTACCCAATAGTGCTAAAAGCACTTTAATAGCCACCCAACACCCGAGGAGAAGCACACGGGCCTACTAGCAGAGGCTGGTAGTAGAGGACGTGCAACAAACAGTATCATCGGAGCAGAAGGGGGCCATGAAGGTCCAATCTGAGACTAGCTTATGGGAATTGAGACGAAGTTCAAAGAACAAAGCTCAAGGGAAGCCAAAACAAAGACCAAAAGAGAAAAAAGTGTAGAAATTAAAAAAAAAAAACTTATTGCGTGGAAGGGTGTGGAAATGATGAAGGAAAGGAGGGGGAAGATGGAAGATGCAAAGAGTGGAGATGGATGGGAAAGAAGGAAGGAGGGGGAAAATGGGGGAAAAAAGGGGGAAGGAGAAAATATGCAGAGGATGGAGAAGGAAGAGAAAGAGGGAAGGAAAGCTAGAAAGAGATGAGAGTCAAGCTGCTGTCAACCAAAAGCCGGAGTAAGGATCGGCGGCTAGGAGGATTTTTTTCTTCCCTAGAGGCAGAAAGGAGGAAAGGTTTTAGAGAGAGGTTAAAAAGAGAGAGAGAGAGAGAGAGAGAGAGAGAGAACACGTTAATTGAAACCTTTATTTTCGTCCTGCGATGCTCTAAGATGGTAAGAAGTTATCTCCTTCAATTTTTTGATGTGAAATCGCAGCAACGATTTCTTAATGTCGTAGGCTTTTCTTGGTAGAAGGGGGTGGGGGGAGGACGAAGCATGTTTATCCTTGTAATTGCATAACTGCACCTAGTTTTGTAGATAATTATCCGTTTTCGTGAAAAAATTTCTGACGTGTTTCTGATGAACTTTTTTGTTTTTTGTTTTTTTTTTTTTATTATTATTTTAAGAGGGACAACAAGTGATAAGCCACGTCTATCCCTTTTGGGGGCCGGAAAGACTCACAAAGACATTTCAGCCTCCCTTGACCGCAAGTCTGGCTTCCACGCCAGAATTGAGTTTCGAATCCGAAACATTCACACATTTTTTTTTGTAGTTTTTGAAGAAAGCCTTGAAATATGGCCTTTTTGGTTTTTGATTGTGAAGGAAACAAAAGGAAATATTTGGTCCCTTGATATTTGACTGAGGAATGTCAAACAACTATTAATTGAAAGGGAAGGATTTCTATCTAACAATACCAAAGCAAACGTCACAAAAAATGGGATATTAAATATTGAGATTTTGCTACAGTCAAACGCTCATTCGGCTGAAATTCCTGATCATATAATGGCTGCAATAGGTGGGTTTTCTTGAATGTTAAGGCGGAGCATGTAAGGATAAATCGGCGAACCGCAGTATATGTAATTACCAATCTTGATGCCACTTGAAATTATTGACAATCCTGGATCATAGTAGTGAGCAATCAAATTTCCTTCCATATCAACGGCCAGAACTCCACCATTCTTCTCCACACTGGGTCTTAATTTGTATTTCTCCATAATTGCCATCACTTTTCTTATGAAAGGATATCTAACAGCCAAATCCCATGCCAATGAAAGCCCCTGCGTTCAAAATTGCACACGAGAAAAACCTATCAATTTTGAGCCCCTTACTAGGTAATCTTGGAAACTTAAAGGGCATAGCTGCAAAGTGGTTTATAACAGTCTTAATTTACTAATTACCATTGACATTGCAATCCAGTAATGGCCTTCTCCATCATATCTTATGTTATCTGGCAAGCCTGGAAGATGATCAATAAAAGCATCCACGCTTCCCCTTTTCTCACCTTGTATGTAAAACTTTCTACACCTCCTCCTGCAAAATGCATAAATAGAAAGATAGTCTAACATGTTACGCTATCACTATTAGGTTATCAGTTTACATGATGCGCTCGAACAACAATTTATAAATCAGACAACCTCATATCGCATGCAAAAATTGTAAACTAGTTGACAACGTACATTGGGGTTTCGCAGTAGATTACGTGACTCTGATCCGGTGAAACCACCACTCCATTAGCGAAGTACAGATCGCGCAGCAGCACTGTGGTCTGTTTGGTTGCTGAATCGTAGCTCATGAGTCTTCCGTGAGGCCGGCCCTCCAAAATGTCCCAAACATGGTCTTTCATGTTGTATTTATATGAAGCATCAGTGAAATAAATCATGCCATCCACTGCTACATCTACAGTCTCCGTCAGTAAAAATTTTACACCCTCAGCCTTGTCTGCCAGCACCTCTACCTCACCCTCACTTGTTACATTCAGCAAGCCCTGCCATACACTACATTTAATTATTCTGTATAGTATATACTATAGATAAAGTGTCTAATGCCTTTTTATCCACAACATACTACGCCTTCATGGGATACAATACCATAAAATACCTTAAAATGAACATGTCACATATTTATTGTTTTAGTTTGATTTATTCAATCCGGCTACCCTAAGTAAAGATGGGTGTGTGTTGACACGTGGTCATGTTTGTCGTGTCAATTGATTTTTTTTAATGTTAAATTATATTTGTTAAAAAAACTAATTTTGCTTTTTATTAAAAAAATATTCAAAGAAAGAAATGAAGCTAAACATCAAATCGAGAGTTTTATTTTGAAATTTACAAAGTTATTTTGAATTGCTAGTTTAGCTCCGGTTAAGCCATTTGTATCTTTTTCACTTGTATGAATTACAAGCGATGACACTACTCTTTTCTATACTAAAAGAGGGGAGAGTTTGGACCCTTGAGAAACATTGGATTGAAAAAGAATAACCTATCCACTAGGCCAATATCCACCATTTGTCACTTGTAATTTTTAAGAATTCTAGTTTATAAAGTGTAAATTTTGAAAGCTTCATAAAATTAGCGTTCTCCGTTAATATATTTAGATGGACATTGTTTGGTTTCTTAGATGATGGAGTTACAAAGTGACGTGTAAAAAGATGATCTTGAGAATGAATGTTTGTATTATAAATTTGCACAGTGAAATAATGTCATACCATCATGTAAAGAAGAATAACAACTTTTGAAACATGTTGATACACAAAATTGGGTCTATCTTGGATTAACTTAGATCTGACCGTAAATGATACAAATGCATAGGAACACAAGAATACGTGGTTCACCCCGAGTTAATTGGGGCTTCACGATGGTGTAGTTTCTGGTTCACCATGTAAATGTAGATTACTCTGTGAATGAGGCTTGTTGCCTTTTAGAGAATACAGGTGCTAGGGGTATGAATGAATGACTATCTCTAAGATGAGGGTGAGAGATCCCTTTAACAGGACACGAGCTTCCCTACCCTTTTACATAGCTCATGTGGGCTAACTAGATAAGTAGTGAGGTCCACATGTGGTACAATAAAACACATACCATATCTATACTACCTATTAATATTTTAATAGGAGACTTTCTATCAACAAAAGAAAAAGTATGGGCATTAAAATAACTTTGAACAAAAAACTTCTTTTTTGCTCTTCCCTCATCGGCATATCATCAAGGGATGTGTTATCCACACATCTCTTGTTAATTTTTATCATTTGATTTTCTTCAATTTATTCAGTCCAACGGCTGAAAATTAGAAAGGTGTGCGCAAAGTAAAAAATGGTGTGTGGATATCACACCCCATCATCAAAACATTTTTAACTCTCTCTTCCTCCCTCTCTCTTTCACTTTTTTTTTTTCAACTTCTCTCTCTTCCATATATATTTTTCTTTTTTAATCTTTTTTATTTACACAAACATAATGTGTAGGCTTCTTTTATTATAAATTAAGAAAATGATTTTAACACACGATCTTTAGTCTTTTACAAACTCTTATTTAATCTTAACTGTTGGTTTTGTTTAACTTATTCAATTTGATGACTATAAATAAAAAGAGACTTAAGAAAAGCTAAAAAAAGTGAAAAATCATTTTCCTTTTAGAAATCACATTTTTTGTTCTTAAAGTTGCATTTTTTTTGTGTCATTTAGTATTACGGTCTAGTGGTATTCATTTTCACTCATAAGTGAGAGATCTTAGATATAATTCTCTTTAAAGGCTAATTCGAACCACATTATTATTAGTTCATTATGAGATTAAGCTCCTCTTCCCTCTTAGTATAGATAATATTTTTTGTTCAAAAATAAAAAATTGCATTTTTGGAGGCCATTCATTAAAGTTACTATTGAAGACTATTCATGCAAATATATTGAGTCATTATTCATATCATATTTTTATACCATCTTAGGTGACATTTGATGTGGACAACCACATTATTTGAAAAATTTGCAAAATCCAAGCAAATGAAGGAGAAAGACTTCTCGTATACCATAATTATCATTTAATTAACTATTTTTTTCTCAATTATTAGTTTATTAAGTAATGAACTAAATTTAAAAATCTGATTAATTCAAATGATGTGACTGTCCACATTAAATATCGCTTAAAATGATATGAAAATATGGTACAAAACTATTGTATGAATAACATTACTCTATAAATAATATTTAGATATTCACTAACTAACAATATTCTATGTACTCTCTCTTTTTTTACCCAATAAAAGAATGCCACGTGTTCAAAAATGATATGTTCATTATTTTACCGACTAACCTTGTCGGCATCGGCCACTAGAACTTCATCGTGATGCCCGAAAGCGAGTCCGAGTGGTCTGCCGCCCGTGTTGACCCAATTCTCCACCACAAACTCGGGATTCTCCGACTCGTTCCTCTTGATTCGCTTCATCCACCCGTCTGCACAGCCAGTGTAAATAATCCCCGATCTCTTATCATAAGCCACGTCCTCCGGCCCCAGCAGGACTCCATACCCCACACGCTCAGCTCCTTGAAGCATGCGAGGGTTTTGAGATGGGGCCTTCTTGATTAAGTGCCGAGTCAACTCACAAAACGGCATGGGGGCCGGGTCGAACGAGTCGAGTTGGTAGATTAGGGTTGCAGCAAAAATAGGGATGATCAAGATTAGAAATAGAGAAGTTGGAGCTGAGAGCCATGATGATTTGGAGCTGGGTTTGGGTACAGAAACCGAGTCTGCTGAGTTTATTGACTCGGGTATGGCGTTGAATTTGTGGTTTGGTTATGAATACTGAACAAACTGATCAGCTGAAATTAAAGATATCCAAATAGGATTTGGATCCTCTACTGAGCTAATGGAGAGAATCCTCTTCTTCAACCATCGTGGACCGTTGGATTTTTATCCAACGGCTACAATCATTATAATTTTAAAGAGATTTCCTATTTGTAGCCGTTGAATAAAAATCCAACGGTTCACGATGATTGATGAGGATGATCTTCTCCATTAGCTCAGGAGAGAATCCAAATCCATCCAAATATTTAGGACACTAACTCAATAGTAGCATTAAAGAAAAAAAGAAATAGAAAACTTTAGTTTAATCCTTAAAAAAGATGAGTTTTAGACTATAATCTAAGATTAAAATTCAATTTTAGTTCCTAATATATTTAATCATCTCATTTATTAGTTATATTGTGATGTTTTATTTATCTTTTTATTCCTATTTTAATTTATTAATTACATTTAAATTTAATTTTCATTTCATTCATCAAATTATATTTTAATGTCTACATTTAGGCAACTAATTTTTTATAATATATATTCTGATAATAATTTTGTATGTTCTTCATTTAGGTACATTAATACATTTGAATATTTTGGTATATCCATCGATATAAACATATAGGTACATTAGTTCAATATAATGCATTTCGGTACGTACATTTTGATACATATATTTGAGTATTGACTTTTAGGTACATTAATTTAATATACTATATTTCAATATCGGCATTTAGGTACATTAATTCAATATCATACATTTTGGTTAATAATATATTTCGGTACAATCATGTAAGTACAAATATTTGGGTACAAAAAAGTCAATTTTATATATTTCGGCACAATCATTTCTGTACACTTATTTATTTATATATTTTTGTATCACAATTTCTTTTAATATTTTCTCATTTATGTTCATTTATAATTAAAGAACTAAATATGTGCATATTAATAAAATTAAAATTTAATGTGGAGAGATTAAATAAAAATACACATTAAATAACAAAAATTGAATAAAAGTACACTTCAATGGATTAAATTGAATATGTAATCTAGCTTCAGATTTTTTTTAAATTTTAATCTTTTGCAAAGACTAATGTTCAAAAACCCTTTAAAGGGTTAGCCAATGATGTATATATTTGTATTTAGTTATTGATCCATTGTGTTTTGTATTTTTGTATTTTTTTTTTTTTTTTGAAGAACAATCCATCGTGTATTTAGTTAGATATATAACTAATAAAATTGATATAGTGCGAGTTGGGTATTCTTCTAGTGCTTTCTGTTTCCCTTTTTAATCAATTGTATCTCAAGTTTAAATTTTATGGCTATTAGCTGTAAGAATATATTTTGATATTTGATTGCAAAAATGATTAGTGTTTATTATGTCATTATTTTGTTATTATGTTATTGTTGTGTTGTCAATCTATTATCAGTATCTTGTCGTTACTAAAAATTAAAAAATGATCATAATGTAGACTATTATACTGAAAAGCAAAAATAGTATAACTTTGAAATAAAAAATTCAAGAAAATAAAGAAAGAAAAACAATCTAGTTGCCGGGTATTGAGAGGTGAATCACACATCAAGGAAAATAAAGGACTTTGCATGTACTTATAAGTAGTTTGATTACTCTCCATATTGCCTATTGATTTCATAATGGAACATCAATTTTCTGAACGTAGTAAGTGGAATTTTTTTTTTAAACTTTAAAAAAAAAATTATAAATTAACTTGTTATTTGAAAAGGTAGAGAATAAAATATAAAAAGGCATATGACGCTTTACTGCATTGGCTGAAAGCAATTATGTCTATGCACTCTGGTGTGGGTTCGATCTCCATCGATCTCTTTTCTTCCTAACAACTAACAATTTAACCGCTATTTTTATTAAAAAATTATAAAAAATGTTAAACACTAATAAAAAAACAAAAAAAATCAGTTGCCACATACATTAAAAAGGCTAGTATATGGTAGAGAGACCACATTTTATGCTTATAAACCGCATTTCAATCATATCTCTAATAACAATAGGATCCACAATACAAGTAGTTCTGATCTCTATTAAAAGAACGGTTTAGATGTATTCTACAAAATTTGTGCTCCCTTGTATTTTTTTTTTTAAATAAAAAGAAAGAAAATGACAAGGGTTGGCCGGTCTACTTGGCATTGTAAATGAGTTGGTTAGTGTATAAACGGATCCTGTATAAACATATAGCAATAAGAGATCAAGTTTCAACGCCCAAAGCATAATCTCTAGATTGTAGTTGATTTGCTTTTAGGGTTTTATCGTTTTTGAACGATGATGTTAACAACTTAACAGTGTCAAGTTTCGAGGCAAGGTCAAACTTTTGGTATTCATGTCATATGACAATGTTGCCATTTGGCTCTTACGATGTTTTGGGTGATTTATAGAAATAAAATGATCAAGTGTTGAGATAGTAAAGGGATTCAACGGTTATGATTCAAGAGCCATAATTCAAGGTTTAGTTAGGCTGTGTTGCATATATAAAGACTATCCTTGTGCTCACTGTAATCTATCAATCTTGTTAATGTAATCAAAGGCTTTCTTGCTCTTCACTTCATCTCTTGATTAGAGCGTACATATTACTTTTTCTTTTGTTACATTAAAGAATCGATCATTAAACCTATCATGTGTTATTTAACGCTAAGATATTAGACATATACTTGTATATTATTGGTAACAAAGATTTCTTAATCTCTAGATCGCCGAGGGTCTCAAAACCTTTTTTTTTTGGTTTAACAGTATACTCGTCCTAGAAATAACTCAACCATAAGTTCCAACAGCTGAAAGAGCACGGTAATTTACCAAATTTAATTTTATGGGTTTACTATATATCCCCATTTAGCCCGCCTCTTGGACCTTGCTGCATTTTATTTTATTTTATTTTTATTTTTTTTGGGGTTGCGTCCATGTTGGGCCTTTGCATTCTTAGTTCTACATTTTTGTTTATTTATCTATGTATTTATTTATTTTTCTATCTAACTTTTAATAATTCAATTTTGATAACTCAATAATCAAATGTCCCATTCGGCTTGTACAACGAGAAGTTTAGAAACACCGTTTTGTGATGTTATTATGTGATATAACATGGGTGACTGACGGATAATATGATTGCTATATTTTACTTTCAAGATGTATAAATATATGTTATAAATTGATTATCTTTGTTGATGTCAACGATATTCTACATTATATTAATCTAAACAATATGAAAATTCCACCATTGCTCGGTATTGGCCCATTACTCTTGCTAACTTTTTTTTTCAAAATTATTCTCAAGATTCTTGCTGATCGGCTTGGCCCTATTGCCACTCGCATAATTTCTCCTTAGCAAACGACATTTTTGAAGGGTAGACATATTAATGATTGCATTAGGCTAGTTTCAGAAAGGTTCAATTTTATGGACAAAAAAGACTTTTGGTGGTAACGTGGCCATAAACTTCTATATTACTATAGTTTTTGATACTTTAAACTGGAACTTTCTTCTCCACATCCTTCTAGCTTTGGATTTTCTTATGTTTTTGTGGATTGGGTGCATATTTTATTACAGTTAGCTCGTCTTTTAATTTTTGGTAAATGGCACACCACTTGGATTTTTCTCTTGCTCTCAAAGTGTACGTCAGGGAGACCTTTTTTCTCCACTTATTTTCTATCTAGTAAAGGAAGCTCTGAGAAGAGGTTTATCTTTGATTTTCTCCACTAGACATATCACTATTATTTCAACTCCACGAATTATTGCCCTACAACTCATGTGATATATGCTGATGATCTTTTTATTTTTTGTCGTGGGAATGTTCGATCTCTTCGTTCTCTTCGAAAGTTCTTGGATAAATATGGTAGTTCTTGGGGACAACTTGTTAATGCAAAGTCAAATAACATCAAAAGTGTTGGTTTTAGAAGATTGGAATGTCTAATATTTTTTTCGAATAGTACTTTTTATCTCGACGTCACTTCTACCCATCGTAGAGTGTATGTCTCGAGACATCTTGGCTTTCATATGGGTGATGTTCCTTTCATTTATCTTGGGGTACTTATTTTTGTGGTAAGCCAAGGATAATTCACTTTCAAGCTTTGGTAGATAAGTCTAAAGCTTGCCTTTTAGGTTGGAAAGCTAAACTTTTCTCAATGGTTGGACGACTCCAATTGGTGCAATCTGTTTATCAAAGCTTGTTTCTCCATAGCTTCTCAGTTTATCAATGGCTAACTTGCCTTTTAAAGTATCTTTCTGCTTGTACAGAAAATTTTATTTGGTTAGAGAGACGGCTTCGTGAATGTTAGTAATTGTTGATTAAAGTATGGTGTTTGGATCTAAGCATGAAGATGGGCTTGGTCTTCATGATTTGGGTTATTTGAACTTGACGACTTTGATTAGTTTTGGTTGGGACGCTTTACAATCCCTTTTTACTTCATAATTTTGAGGAATCTACTGTTCATTTTTTCTTCGATTGTCAGATATCTAAGCAGCTTTGGAGGTGGTTAGCATGTCAATTTGGCACCTTTTTGTCTTTTTTAGATTCTCTGTTGTTCTTTGTGATGCCTTTGTACGTAAACCTTTTTCCCAACAGTTGCACATTAATCTCTGGATTTTACGAGTCTTTCTACTACTTCGGTTTTTTGTAAACTCGAAATAAGTTTATTTTTAGGGTCACCATACCTATTTTCATCGTCTTTGCATGTTTATTAGTTCTGAGATCGTTCATGGTGGAAAGTTTATTCTTGGTTATTCTCAACGTTTTGACACTTGTATCATTCCTTTTTTGGGATCCAACCTATCCATTGCAAGGCGCCAACTATTCTTCATGTGCTTTAGTCTTCTTCTTAGTTTCCTTGGATTAAACTTAATACAAATGGTTTATCTAAAGGAAATCCTGGTCCTGCTGCTTGTGGAGAAGTTTCAGGGATTGTTAAAGGATTGACCATCAGAACTCTTTCTTAACTTAAATGTGCATCTAGACATACATGTTTGTCTCACTTTTTTTTTCTTAACCTTGTGATGTTGTTCAATTTGTTTTGCAGGTTTAGACCTTTAGGATTGCTTTAGAGGGGTTAGGTTTCATGTCCCCCCTCTTTTTCCTTCTATCTTTATTGTCTTCGTTTCTAGAAGGATAAGGTTTATGTCTCCCCCCCCCCCTATTTTTAATGTGTTATGAGGGAGTTAGGTTTATGTCCCCCCTGACTAGGAATAACTTGTTTTTTTCGTTATCAACAAAATTTTCCTCCTACTGTCGAGGTTTCTCAAAAAACAAAAAAAGAAAAAACTACAAAGTGATGTTTCAAGTACGCCGAAGAATTAGTCATATATGAGCCTCCAATGAAAACTTTGCATCTATTGCCCCATCAATTTATCTCTGATATTAAAATAGAGCGAACTACTATTGTAATTTCAATAAATAAAAGTATTTATTGATCTATTATCTATACTATTATTAAGAAAATCCTCATTGTCAACTTTTTTCTCTTTTTACCTATTTTGCCCTCACTTTTGATACACACTATTGACAAAAGTAGGGCAAAACAGTAATTTTGTACCTTTTGACAAAATGACAATCATATCCCTATTTTTCCTATTTTACCCTCTTTTTTATACTTATTTTTTCAATTTTATCCTCACTTTTGATACACAATATTTGCATAAGGAGGACAAAACAGTAATGATGTAATATTAAAAAAAGATACACTTATTAAGAGAAATTGTTCGCACACACAAAGTACATGCTCTCTGCTAGTTTTATTTATGATGGAAATTTTTAATTTTTAAGTTATTAACCTTTTAACACACATAACTTACCATTTATATAGGGACACGTGTTGTACCACCTCGTGTGATTGTCACACTGAAAAATCTCTCGTGCCCGTATAAGAGATTAGGCATCTTATTCTAGGCTTCCCACAAGATTGGCCTTCTCCTTTAGAACAAACTTTTGTATCTTCCCAGTGGAATTAGGCAAATCCCCAAACACCAAAGCTTGTGGAACCATAAAGGCAGGCATTTTCTTCTCACAAAACCTCATAATCTCTTTACAACTTTCTTCACCACCACCAAAACCATTCTTCAACTTCAAGAAAGCGCAAGGAGTCTCCCCCAAAACCTCATCATGTTTCCCCACAACAGCAGCCTCCAAAACTTGTGGATGAGTCAGCAAAACTGCCTCCACCTCAAGTGTGCTTATAGCCTCCTCACCAGAAATTATAATGTCCCTTGCCCTATCTTTCATCTGAATGTACCCATCTGAATGCCTAACTGCCAGGTCACCAGTCCTATACCATCCACCACTGAAAATTTCATGGTTAGGGTTTGAGTGTTTCAGATATCCCAACATCAAAGTGTTGCCTCTAAACATGATTTCCCCCATTGTTTTTCCATCGTATGGCACACTCTCCATACTGTTTGGATCCTTCACATCAACCCCTTCCATCATTAGATTGTACTGGGATTCCAACTGGGGTTTGCATGGTGTGACAATTGCCGGTCCAAGAGCCTCGGTCATGCCATATCCATGGTTCACATTAAACCCTAATTCTGTAACCTTGATCAGAATCTCGGGTGCTGGCAATGCACCAGCAACAATAATCTCCACACTTGATTTTATAACCCTAGTTTGATAATTTTCTGAGGCATCTGCTAAAATGTTTAATATAGAGGGTGCACCACATAAGTGTGTTACTTTATGAAGATCAATTGCTTCAAAAATGGCTTTGGCTGACACACTTCTGAGACATATATTGGTGCCACCAAGAGCAGCAATGGCCCAAGGGAAGCACCAGCCATTGCATCGAAACATTTCGACCGTCCATAGAAAAACCGGCATTTTTCTCATGTCACTTTGAAAAATTGCTCCCAGTGAATTCAGGTACACCGCTCTGTGGCTGTACACAACTCCCTTGGGATTACCTGTTGACCCAGATGTGTAACTCACCGAAATTGGATCACATTCATTATTGGGTCTGAGAATCTGAAAACCGGGTTCTGCTGATTCCTGTAGGTCGTTGTAATTAAGGGCATCTGGTGGAAGATCAAGATCAGTAGGAGAAGAGGATGATAATTGGCCACACTTTGGGATTTGAATGAGGAGAGGTGGCTTAAAGTTGGAGTTTGTTTGGGACAAAATGTCAAGTGCTTGGAGGACAACTTTAAGGTACTGATGATCTACAATAATGGCTTTGGCTTCCAGTTGTTGTAATATCAATGCTAATGCGGGTGCGTCCAGCTTAATGTTGAGTGCACAAAGAACTGCTCCTGCCATTGGAACGCTGAAATGTAGCTCATAGAGTGCTGGAATGTTTGGTGCAAAAGCTGCAACCTGGTCAGGGAAGAAGTTCAAACATTTTAATTGATTAGAATTACTGTTACATTATATATACCACACAAAGTAAAGTGGTGTGCTTCCTGCCATACAAACCATGTGTTACCTATAAGATAGTGGGCAAATGCATGTCATAAGTAGTGTTCTGAAAATCGGTCTAGATGGCAGCCTAGGTGCTAGGCAGTGGAGCGCCGCCTGAATTTAGTTTAAATTGCCAAGGAAAGTCAGACAACTTATTAGGTGGCTTCTGGACGGATCTAGGCGGGATTAGGCTGAGCTAGGCAGAGCTGGGCGAAGCTGGGCAGGGCTAGGCGAAGATAGCTGGCTTATGTGGAGAACGAAATCTGGAAAAAGAAGTAGCAAAGGGCTGGAGACTCGCGAAGAAGATGAAGTTTGAAACTTACCCAACGTCTTTTAGGTTTAACTAAAACTTTCTGACTTTTCAATTGTTTAGCTTTTTTACCTCTCTAAGCGGACCCACCATCTTCTTGTTTTGCTACCATTTCACCTCCATTCGTTTTTATTTTTATTTTTTATTTAATTTTTTTCCTCTTACCCCATATCTTCTTTTTTGCAGATTTTGACTATTATTCTTTAATTTTTTTAACTATTTATTGGAAGTAATGCTATTCATACCATATTTTTATACCACATTACTATACCATCTTAGGTGGCATCTGATATGGACAACCACATCATTTGAAAAATTTGCAAAATCCAATGAAAGGAAGGAGAAAGACTTCTTGTATACCACAATCATCATTTAATTAACTAGTTTTTCTTAATTATTAGTTTATTAAATAATGAACTAAATTTAAAAATCTGATTAATTCAAATGATGTGGTTGTCCACATCAAATGCCGCCTAAGATGATATAAAAATATGGTACAAAAATATGATATGAATATCATTACTCATTTATTTGTGCCCACATATTTAAGACCCACCATAGTTTATAGTTCTTCTTTTTATTTTTCAGTTTAAGGCTCCACCATGGACTAAAGTTTTTACTTTAACCTCACACATAAGAATTAACCAAAACCCTCACCTTACATATACTCTTCTTTTGAAAAAGATAACCTATTATTTAATTTTTATTTGTATATCATATAGTAAATTAAATCAACGTATAATAAATATAGTAAATTTAATCAATTTATAATACATATAATAAATTTACTCAAATCCGCCTAAGCCACCTAGGCACCCGCTTAGATCCCCCCTAGGGGCTTAGACACTACGCCCCAGCCAGCCGCCTGAGTAGCGCCTAACGTCTTTTAGAACCTTGGTCATAAGTGAGATGGGCCTTTTATGGCAAGAATTTTTATGGCACACTCGCGAGGTAATGATAAGCAAACCAATTATTTAAAATCAAATTATGTAAATCCACACTCGCGAGGTAATGATAAGCAAACCAATTATTTAAAATCAAATTATGTAAATCTGTTTGGGTCCGAAATAATATTGTTGGGCTGAGCATAGGGTTGTGTTCGGCCCAAAGCTGTGTCAAATACTATGGGCTGCCTGATGGATTCCGGGCCAGTTAACAGGGTCGGTCGAGTCCTATCCTAAGAAGGAGTAGTCCAGATAAATAAAAAGGGTCGAGGAAGTCCTGGTGCAACTAGGATTCTAGGCCAGCGAGGAATAAAGCCTCAAAGGGGGGTAAGTTCAAAGTCCTAATGGGAGTAGGGTTGTTCGAAGTAAAGTTGGAACGGGACAAGGACTCCCGATCCAGATAGGGGTTTGATTCGGTCTTAAGGAGTGGGTGCTATAAATACAAGAAATCATGCAACAAAAAGGACCGTCAATTCAACACACAACTGCCCTGTGCAAAACCTCTCAAACATCTTGAGATTTTTTATTTTCTTTTTTCGCCAACACACCTTCAGTTTGGACAAACAGCACTGTGAAGGCAACCGGTGAACATCTTCAGTTTGGATAAACAGCACTGCGTCAAAACTTCAGCACTACATGGACGCTTGCGTTATCCGAGTTCAGTCTCCAGTACGTTCCCTAAAAGGCCGTCAAAGGCTAAGCTCTTGCCGATTTTTTGGCCCAACACCCCTCTCCTTATGGTTTTGGGGGTAGCAACGTCGACATCAGTTTAGTCACAACTCGCGATAACCATTGGACTATGCATTTTGATGGTTCCAGTACTTCGACCGCAGCTGGTGTTGGTATTGCCATTCAGTCACCCGATCACTACCGCTGGTATTTTTCTCTCAAGTTGGATTTCAACTGTACAAATAATCAGGCCGAGTATGAAGTTCTCATCATCGGCCTCCATGTTTTACACGATTTACGAGCATCCCGTGTTCTCGTCCTCGGTGATTCTGAACTCGTGATTAACCAACTCAACGACATGTTTCGTTGCATGAGTTGTACTTTAGCACCCTATCACATGGTCGCCACCTATCTGGCTGAGTCGTTTGAACATATCACATTTGAGCATATTTCGCGTATTCGCAACACGGACGCCAACGAACTCGCCCAAATCGCCTCCGAAGCACAACTCTCGGAGGGCAAGCTAAACCGGGTAACACCCACAGTTCTGCGATCGTACCCAGCCTTGGTCAATCAGCAAACTCTCCAGCGCAATCACGTAATACGAACAAGGGTGATGTCGCTACCATCCTTACTAGAACAGGGAAACCCTATAAAAGTATGTGTCGTCAAGGTACAACCAGACGATTGGAGAAAGACGATGATACGGTACCTCGATAACCCCGATGGGAAACACGACCGGAGAACGAAGGTCCTCGCCACAAATTACGTGTCATACCAAAATGAATTATACCGAAAGGGCGAGGACGGGTTACTACTATTATGCCTCGGCCCACACGAGGTTGCCTAAGCGATGGCCGAGGTACATGAAGGAATTTGTGGGGCTCACCAATCGGGACGAAAAATGCCCTGGTTGCTTCGACGACACGGTTACTTTTGGCCCAGTATATTAAAGGATTGCATCGAATATGCACGGAGATGCATACTGTGCCAAATTCATGGACCCGTGCAGAGAGCCCCGGTCGAATTACTCCACTCGATTACTAAACCATGGCCGTTCAGGGGATGGGCAATGGACGTAATTGGCAAAATCATGCCATCGTCGAGGGCGGCAAAACATGCGTGGATAATAGTAGCAACTGACTACTTCACTAAGTGGGTCGAGGCAAGGTTATACGCCAAATTGACAGCTAAAGAAATATGCAATTTCGTAAAGGAAAATATTGTGACCAGATTAGGCGTGCCAGAAACGATCATAACCGACAATGGCACTATATTCATGGCCGACAGGTTTAGGGTATACGTAGCAAGTCTGAATATCCAACTTGAGCAATCTACGCCGTATTACCCACATGCAAACGGGCAAGCTGAGGCAAGCAATAAAGTGTTGATCGGCATTCTCGAAAAAAGGGTAAGAGAGAGGCCTGAGCTGTGGCATTTAAAGTTAAACAAAGCATTATGGGCATACCGAACTTCACCCCGGTCGGCCACCGGAACGACTCCTTACGCGTTAACTTACGGACACGACGCTATGTTACCAGTCGAGTTGAGTATAAACTCATTACGAGTGATCGAGCAGAGTAGTTCGTTTAGTGCCGAATATAGTCAAGCTATGCGACAAGAATTAGAAAACTTGGAAGAAAATCGGATCGATGCAGATAACTTATTAATAGCATAGAAGAAAATTGTCGAGCGAGCGTATAACCAGTGCGTCAGACAAAAAACGATCGGCGAAGGAGAATTAGTTTGGCAAACGGTGTTGCCTGTTGGGATTAAAGACCCCAGGTTTGGCAAATGGTCGCCAAATTGGGAAGGGCCTTTCATTGTTCACAAAGTTCTCAGCAATGGGGCATGTCATCTCAGAGATCGGACCGGTTTAATTCACAAATTGCCGATTAATGGAAATTTTTTGAAAAAGTACTATCCAGTCACGTGGGAAATGCAAGAATAAATACCATTGTATTAATTCGTAGAAAAGGGTGAACAGATACATTCGAGAGGCTCCTAAAAATAAAATAAAAAACAATTTTCTAGGGGGTCGAGGGGAGGAAAGTCTCAAGGGCAGCTTTCAACTCCAGCCACTTCACTTCGCTTAAAATTATCTCAGCCTGCCTCGTCTTCTTGTTAAGCTGCAGTTGCTGGATATGCCGCACGCCGGCAGCGAAGGCCATAAGTCAAGCTTTATTCGCCTCAAAGTCCCTCTCAAGCTCTGAGGCAATAGCGGACCTTTGCAGTTGAAGCTCAGCAATCTGACGCTGGAGATCGGAGATCTTGCGATCAAACTCGGTCAACTGCGCTTTCTTTGCTTTTATCACCTCCACCTCTGCCCGACTAGCCTCATGCGCAACCTTGGCCGCCTTCAAGTCATCCTCGGCCCGTAGAGCTTGTTCAAAAATAGTGAAGTGCTGCGGAGTTCGCTCCAGAAGGTCAGTAAGATAAACGATATTCTCCGTGCTCAGGAAACCGCCGCTGGCAAGGTCGTTTAGGCACTCCCCAACGGAGTCAAGACCCCTGCATTGGAGGACTTGGAAGGCAGAGAGGGACAGGAGCTCGTGTAGCTTAACAAAAGCTTAAGCCTCGGGCACGGCCTCCACTGGTTCGGTAGGGGCAGCAGAGGAGCCAGCCACACCAGTCGTGCTCTGAAGAGGAGCGTCAAGCTCTACTTCCCACGAAGGCTGCACATAAAGAAAAATTCGTAAAGGAAAATAAGATGTGAAATGCATAGTGCATGACAAAATGGATTGTTTTTAGAATTGCTGGGAGAAGACTTCGGCTATGCCTTCTGGTTCGTTGCTCGAACCCAGGGAACTTAATGGCCGAGCCCAGTGCCTAAGACCGCTTCTCAATTCACACGGCCGATGGAGGTTATCTACATTTGATGGCCACGACGGTGGACAGGAAATATAGACAACGCCTATCTGTGCATAAAATTATTGGTGAAATGAACGTTCGAGCACCTGACATTTAATATTTCTTTAAAAACAAGTGTGTCATGATAAAATCAACAAAAGAGAAGTAAGACTTACAAAGGCCGAGGAAACTTCTTGTGGAGGAATGGGGAGGTCTTCATCTTGAGGATGGAACGGCGTTTCGGCCGTCGCCTCAAGATCGGCCAGGGGCCTCTTCCCACGATTCGCCGTAGAGGGATCTGGTTGGATGGCTGCCTCGACCACAGAAGGAGGATGGACGGGAGGAGAGTTTGATGGTCGAGGGTGACGCTCCAGCGGGATCTCGTCACTCTCGTCGCTCTCATCGTCCTAAGGAAACTTTTGTTATGACTAGAAGGCTAAATAAACAAAGGATAGCGATGGAATCATACCTCTTCCAGAATGATCGTCGATCGCTGGATGGGGGATGCCTCGATGGGTGCGGCCGTTTTCCCCAAGGCAGGCGCAATGGCCGGCTCCGAAACTGTAGCTGGTACAGCGGCCGGATCGACCATAACCTCAGTCGTGGGGACGACTGGAAGAAGGGGGTCCGCCGAAGCCGAGGCAGCTGGGATGGAAGGAGAGCCGGCATGAACAGTTGTCCCTGTGGTGTCGCAAGGAACAACATGAATCTCCCGGTCGCCTTTCTTCGCCAACTTCTTGACGCGTTTGGAAGGGCGATGAGCGTCATCCCCGTCTCGACGTCTTGGTGGGGGCGTTTGGCTAATAATGTCCACCCGGTAGTAACGGTCTTTTTCGTGGGGACCAATTTTTTCTTGGCCACCGTCGCGGCGACCACCTCCGCCTTCCTCAACACACGACCACCTGAGATAGCGAAGTAATCAGTAATAGGGGGCGACTAGTTGAAGTATAAAGGATGAAAGGACAATATACCTTGGGTCGATTCCTTGGGTTGGGCCGCAGAAGCTTGTCTGGGCCAGTCGCAGAAGATTCTGCTTACCACGTCTTCGACCGAGATGCCGAAAAAGTCACAGGTGTACTCGTCCCACCAGTCCCTAAAGGTGTCAGTACCCAAAGATTCAGGAACGGTCGATCGAAGCCGAAATTTTCTACACTTGTCCTGAAACTCTTGTTCCGTCGTCTTACATTCCCTCTCGGAGGAACCAGAGAGACGTTCTCGACTTAAGAGGGAGCGAAAAGCGAGCAGGGGTACGGGACAACCTTGGAGGTAGCCGAGCTGCCAGGCGACGAAATGGGGATGATAGACCTCCCAGCTAGCTTGGCAGGCATCGCAACCAAGGGGAAGGTCACGGGCCAGTATAAATGACCCACAATGTTGACGAAGATCAGCATCTTCGGTCTCAGCCCACGCTGCCGTCGGAAGCCTGATCGAGGCAGAGTATTCCTGACGCCAACACACCAAGAACTTGTCGTCAGAGAGGACGTCTAGGCCGAAGAAGTGTTTGAGGACTTCGTCGGCACGGTGAGGAGGCGCCGGTCGATAGGCTAGTTGAGGGCCGAGCGCTGCAGTACACTGGAAAATAGGAACCTCGGGCCGAAGTGTGGAGAAGTAAACCTGCAGCCAGAGTTGGAATACCCAGAGGGGTCCGTTCTAGTGCGGGTCGATTTTGTTGATGGTTGTCTTGGCCAAACAGCAGAAGAGATTGGCAAGGATGGCCGGACTGAGCGCCAAGGAGTGAACACTAGCCAGAGCTTAAGCCACCGGCATATTCTCGACTAAACATTTGATCGACCTGGTACAACAAATTCATTTGTTGTACCAGTAGAATAGAAAGGCTTAATGTTCTCCCTTCCTAAGGCTCTTCTCGCCTCGGTCGGCGAAGTGGAGGATAAGAGTGTTGTAGTTGAAGAAGTTCTTGTGTAGCTTCTGAACTTCTTCTTTTGAAGGCTCCCTATCGCCTTGGCTGAGTGTCTCGACGACCCGTTCATCGAACAGCACTTTTAGGTCGAGAGGCGAGGAGCATCCGGAAAGGGCGGCATCGATTGGGAGACCAGACGGGGAAGTCCCAAGGATGGCCAAGATATCAAGTACGGTGTGGCCAAAAGGGTCGAAAAGAATGATCATGGTGTTGGTAGTCGAACACCATAAACTTAAGGCCGTCATGAGCAATTTTCTATCCATGGTGATCTCCATGGTCGAGAGCATGATGGCATCATAAATGCCGAGACCTTTCCACTCTTTGCCGAAGAATGCGCTCATTCGGTTGACCCAGGCAGCCCAGGCTGCAGTAGTCGAGGGCCAAGCTCCTTGGGGCTGTGCCAAGCACCATTTCGACCAATCGAACCCCTGCAGCAAGGATGTTAAGCATTGTTCCTTGAGAAGGTTGGTGATGCACGACGACACTGCATCTTTGAATAATGGACCCAGAATTTGGTGAGTGGTGGCTAGATTATTTTCAAAGCGTAGCGTTTTGATGGCACTCCGGTCGATGAAGTCCTTGCATTTATTGCACTCGTCGGAAAGCTTGGAGATGAAGGAGGCCATTGGTAAGGAATAGAGTAGTGCGTAGGTTTAAAAAAAGGGTTTCAAAAAGATGAACTTGAGGGCACGTAGTTTGAGCAAGTAGGAATGGCGAAGGGAAGATTTCAAAATTTCTGAAAGCGTGGGATACGAATGGTAGAAATTTGGGTATTTATAGGCGTTTCAAAAAGAAGATCAAACGTTTGGTATTCGAAAGCACTAGTTTGAATTGGGGGGAAATTTAACTGGGAAATGGCCCCAATCATTTCGGATATTTTGGGAACCTGCAATGATAGGATCGGGGTTTTCAAGGATCCATGACGCACGATTGCATGCTGCGACGGTTTTAATGCATTAATGAGGAAGAGACACTTCGGTGGGTGCACGTTTTCGAGGGCCATGATTGAAAGTTGTTAGGATTGGCAGAGAGTTGACACGTGGCTGTACGTCGGAAGTAACGAGGATAGTGCAATCATATCCCATAAATGTGTATAGTAATGGTTATCAAGAACAGCGAAGTCTAAAAAGCAAAATATGGTTTCGCTTCTTCAAGGTCGAAACCCGACCAAAGGTTGGCAGTCGGTGACCTCAGAAGCGAGGGGGCAATGTTTGAGCCCGAAACAATATTGTTGGGCCGAGTATAGGGTTGTGCTCGGCCCAAAGCTGTGTCAAATATTATGGGCTGCCTGATGGATTTCGGGCTAGTTAGCAGGGTCGGTCGAGTCCTATCCTAAGAATGAGTAGTCCAAATAAATAAAAAGGGTCGAGGAAGTCCTGGTGCAACTAGGATTCTCGGCCAGCGAGGAATAAAACCTCGAAGGGGGGTAAGTTCAAAGTCCTAATGGGAGTAGGGTTGTTCGAAGTAAAGTTGGAACGGGACAAGGACTCTCGATCCAGATAGGGGTTTTATTCGGTCTCAAGGAGTGGGTGCTATAAATACAAGAAATCATGCAACAAAAAGGACCGTCAATTCAACACACAACTGCCCTGCGCAAAACCTCTCAAACATCTTGAGATTTTTATTTTCTTTTTCCGCCAACACACCTTCAGTTTGGACAAACAACACTGTGAAGGCAACCGGCGAACATCTTCAGTTTGGATAAACAGCACTGTCGCCGTAGAATCAGCCGACCAAGGAGTATCTTCAGTTTGGATAAACAACACTGCGTCGAGGCCGACTGGTTACCTATCCAAGTCTCAGCCGAGGAGGGTTTTCGAATCCTTATTGGCAGGGGTCATCTTATCAGCCTTTTCAGCGAAGTAACGTATTACGAATTACGACATTCGGCGTATCAGACGCCGAGTGATTTTATGATTGGGTATTCACAAGTAAGTTTTAGAGTTCGGCATTCTGACGGCCGAACCACGTTCACTATCAAGACATACATCACCTTTGAGTATTTGTGTCCGTATAGTCTGGTGTCGATTCGACGTGCTTATACTCTTACGAATATAATCACGATGACCGAATCAGGCATCGACGATTTGTGAACTTCGCAGAACTAGCAGCCTCGTCTTTAGGCTCTAGAACCCAAAGACCGAGAGTGTTCCTTCCTCGGTCGCAGTCGCAAGATTAAGAAGTCAGCAACGCGCTCAACGCGACAACAACGAATTTTACTCGTCGGCCGAGCTCGGCCGACGAGTTGGCACGCCCCGCATTCAACCGAAGGACTTAGTTAGCCTATTAGTTACTCGGCCTGCGCGCCACGTAGGCTTTGTAATTTTTAGGGTCAACAAAATCATATAAGGTGGTTGTTGATGATTGAATTATTACTTAATGTTAATTAATGTGTTTCTTTTCTAATTGTGATACATCATATAATTTGCAAATTTTGTCTAAAAAATTAGTTTACGAAGCATTACTCCACTAAATGCCGTGAAGTACTTTTATGGCATGCAATGTGCCACGAAAAGCTAATTTTATGGCAAGTTTGACATAATATATCCCACTTCAAATTAATTAACAAGGAAAGAAAGAAAAAACCTTAATCAATGACTTGATCTTGAATCATCTTATATATTTAAGTGGCTGATTACTGGTTCCCAACTGTTAAAGATTAGTGGGAGGAGATTTGATCTTGAATCATCTTATATATTTAAAGGAAAATTAATGAAAAATAATTTAAAATTTTTGAGTTTTAATGATAAAAATAAAATAAAGGGTAAAGTGAATAGTACCAAGGTTGACTTTTTAGTGTAAAAATGTGATTTTTCGTTAAAGTGAACCGTACCGTGAACTTTTTGTTAAAACTCTCTATATTTAAGTGGCTGATTACTGTTTCCCAACTGTTAAAGATTAGTGGGAGGAGATTTTTCTTTCTCCAGTTGGGTTTATTATATTCGATCAAAAGAAGTTTCGATTATGTACGTCACATTAGTTTTTTCACTGACACATATGTAGCTTTAGCAACATGCAAATTTTTAAGGGAGGCAGATTCTCTGCCCTTCCACTTTCCGTATCCTCCTGTTTTGTGTGATCATGGTTAAGCCACGTCAACATTTTATAGTGGTTTTTTTATTTATTTATTTTTTTTTATAGAGATAATAAGACAAAAATCAATAGTAATATAAAATGTTGACGTAACTTAATTGTGACCGCACAAATAGAAGGGGATTGGAGTGTTTGAGGAGTGGGAGAGCAGAGAAGCCAAGTCCTTGAGCAATCTGCAACGCATGCAGGACCAGATTTGGACACTTATAGCATCTTTAAAGAAGATGTCAAATTTTAAACATCAAAATGATAGTTGATAACTTATGCGGCAATTCGACCCGATATGTTAAATAATAATATTATTTAATAAACTTTTTATCTTTTTATGAAATCCAATGATTAAGGCAACCAATCAAATATTTAAAAAACATAACAACATTTATTATATATTATATTAATCTATTAAAATATCATTTAATAAATTTGACATTTGCTTTCAAATTTTACAGCAAAAGGTTTTGTCTTCAAATAACTTAGCTCCACCTAAGAAGGTTTGGTTGGAGAGAGTTTGCTGTAATTTTTTTACTGTTGTATACCTACATGATAATTTTGACATCTCCTTTATAAATGCTCTTAAAAGAAATCTGCATACGTAAGCTTTTTGGGGTTTAGTCGGTTTGGCCAAGGACTCAAAGTGTTTGTGTTTCCATTGAACTCTTATTCTCACTAAAGTTAAGCAAAGGGTTAAAGGTCTTTATCTATAATATATCTTTGTCGGCCTAGGTCTGGAAGTTGAAAATACACACATACAAACGGACAAATTAATATACAAATGGGAATAAAATTAGTAATACACAACAAACATCTACGCATGCATGAGTCGATTTCAAGGACATAAAAAACTTAGAGCATAATTAAACCCGCATATATCAGTACATGAGGATCATACACATAATTCTCTACATGTAACGACTTATGAGTCATATGTACTTGGGACATACTTGAACTGAATATTCAATCTAAAATCAATTAACAATGAGTGAAAAGTCATAGCTAAATTAGAATTCAATATAAAATTGAAGAAATGAAAGAAATACGATGAACCGTGAGCTTTTCTGTTTGTCATGTTTCTTCTTGATCAAATACAGTCTTATTCTATTAAACTCTCTCTAGAATCTTATGATTGTTTTGAATATATACAGTTTTATTTATTATTTATTTATTTTAATATAGCTTGAGTAAGCTAGCTTTTGTACTCACTAAGTCTCCCACTTAGAGTTTAACAAACTATAACCACTTGATTAACATGCTAGGATGGCTTTACAACTCTCATTCAGATGGACTTGGATCCTCTCTTGAGCTAATGGAGAGGATCCTCCTCATCAATTATCATGGGTTGTTCGATTTTTATCCAACGGTTACAAACAGGGGATCTCTTTAAAGTTATAATGATTGTAGCCGTTGGATAAAAATCCAACGGCCTAGGATGATTAATGAGGAGGATCCTCTCCATTAGCTCAGGAGAGGATCCGAATCCCATTCAGATGATGACATCTGGCAATAGATAGAAAGAGACTCGATATTTTGAAGTACTTAATACAAGACTTTCATTTCAAATTTGGGAGATACACTTAACAAGCACAATCTATATATATATTTACACAAAACCTTTAATAAGAGAGATCTCTATTTTTCTAAAAAAATGAAAACACCCTCTTAATCGTTGGATTGATTTTAATGAAATTGTGTGGTTGAGATTAAATCACAAGCTACATAATTTCATTAAAGTCAAATTCAACAGTTAAAATGATGTCTCTCTACCTCTTGTTAAATGATTCCTCTCTCTCTCTCTCTCTCTCTCTCTCTATATATATATATATATACTAGCCTCTTGCCACACGCATACGCGTGTGGCAATTGGCCTTTTTATATTAGGTTATGTCTTTTAATTTTTTTTTTAAATAACTATTTTATATTTTTATTAAAAAATTATTACAAAAAAAAAATGAAGCAAAACCATGAAACCGCCCACTAACATGGGAGTTTTTTTTTTAATTAAAGTTTTAAATTTAAAATTCATTCAAAATTAAAATGTGGTGAATTACTTTAAATTCTTATGGTTCAATTGTAATTTTAAGAATTCTTGAAGGATAATTTTTGGTATTTTGAATGTTTCACCTTTTAATCCTTCTCACTTTATATATATAGATATATCACCGTGCACGTTACTTTGGCGGTTCCATGATCATGGTTAGTCATGGGACTTTGTCCATTTGACCCACCAGTCACGCTCTCTCTCTCTCTCTCTCTCTATACACACACACACACACACATATATATCACCGTGCATGTTACTCTGGCGGTTCCGTGATCATGGTTAGTCATGGACTTTGTCCATTTCACCCACCATTCACGCCAAGATGCATGAACAAGTTGCAACTGTTGACTTGGTAATTTTGCGCCATTGACTTGCAAAATTCATTAACTATTTTGGGTCTTATAATATTGGATCCATAATATTTAAATACTAAATAAAACAATAAAATTTTGACTTTACTACTGTCGGAGTCGTTGGTGACTAGTTAGTCCTGAGCTAGATCGATCTCCATCGCCATGGCTAATGGTGATCAAAGTTCCATGAAACTCAAATTAAAATGTAATGTGATCTTAATTGTTAGCAGACCTTCAGCTACAAGTTTGTGTTGAAAAGTATTACTGGTTGTGCAGACACTACTTTTAACAAAAAAAAATTGATTTTTTTTACTGAATGATAAGTGAGATACTCACACAAAGATATGTATGTAACATTCAAAATTTCTACTTTAATACTAAACCATATACTAATTAATATGACAATTCTTGAAACTAAACATACGGTGAAATCCCTATATACTCATGTTCATAAAAGATTAGTATATAGCTTACTTACAATATCATGGCGACATATGCCTAAGTGAACGAAAGCTGAGGCGACCTTGCGACATCTTTCAAGCGTCTGCTTCCATGAAAATCTCACTCCACCGTAAACGATCGAAATCTTATCGCCGTGGACAACAGCAGCTCGCTCTAAGAAGCTTATAGGTGACAAGGGTATGTAGTTTGCCGAGCACTGAACAAGACTAGCCTTATTCATGACTGCTGGTCTCTAGCTGGCTTGGCTAGCTAAGTGCAAAAGTACAATATATATAAGACTCTTCCAGACATAATGTCGGAGAACTGACTTCATGCGCACATGGTTCCCCTTCATCTCCATGTGTTTGACTCGGAAAATAAACAAACAACTAAATAGGGCATGAGATGTCACTTAGTATTACAGTCTAGTAATTGTAGAATTATCAGAAAGACGGGCCATACAACCCACTTCTAATAACACCGATATTGTTCCCAACTTGGTAATTACCACCTGCATAATCCGTCAGATGTGGGATTTTATCACAAAAGGCATCGGTGTTAGTTAGAGTGGAGTTATGATATTTAAACTATTACTTATCTTTAAGTATGGACGATGTGGGATTCAACAATAATATTCCTCTTATTTTACAAATGAGAAACCTTAGATTTGATTCTCGTCAAAGCTGAATTTGAACCACATTATTGCTAACTCATTCTAAGACTAAGCCTACCCTATTCTCTTAATGCAAACAGTATCGTTTGTTCAAAAAATAGAGCATTGAGATTAATCTAGATAAGGACGAAAGCATAATGCAGTCATACGCAGCTGATAGAGCATGAGAGTGATCTAGATAAGGATGAAAGCATAATGCAGTCATACGCAGTTGATGATAACTCTCTAAACAGTCTTTGCTCTTCTAAAATAAGTATTAACTCTCTCTTTGTATTTGCAATCAAAGGGTAATTACTTGATCCCTTGTACAGCTGCTATAGTTGGAAAAATTACATGATCCCATGTAATTACTACAAACACCACCACACGGTATGGATAATCAACCGCGTGGTATATATAATCAGCCTACGTTTATCGTACGAGTAGAAAACAAGTTTAAAGTGCGGATAAACCTAAACCACATAACGTGGGTTTTATTCTAATCTTGAGACTCCCTGCAGTTTGAATTTTATCAATTGTTCAGTTTATTTTAAGGAAAACTAATGAAAATAGCTTAAAAGCTTTGAGTTTTAACGATAAGGACAAAATAAAGGATAAAGTAAATAGTACCAGGATTGACTTTTTAGTGTAAAAATATGGTTTTTCGTTAAAGTAAACAGTACTTGAGCTTTTCATGAAAATTCCCTTTATTTTAATCCAATTTCCATATCATATTTTAGTGAAAACTAAAAAATTTCAAATTAAACCCTTTAACCAGCATGCGTAAGCAATTTTTAAAAATATTATTTGGAAACGACTACTCAGTTGTTAGACTAGATTTAATTAATTCGAAATTATCTCCGTAATTGTAGCATGTATTATAAGAATATACGATAATTTTTATTAGTATAAGATTCCTACTAAATAAGGATTAATATAACCGATATATATTGAAATATTTTTTAAACATCAATGCAAGAAGTCATAATTCTACCTGATATCATTTGTCTAGGTTTTCATTCTCGTTGATCCTGGTTTTCTTTCTTCTCTCCCCGTTCAATACAGTTTATTTTCGTTCCCCATTTAAGGCCTACATCAAACTTCCAGAGTATTCTACGATCGCTCCATCATCAATCCTTGCGTCTCTCAACCATCCATTACCCTTTTCATTTCTTCTTGCTTTCTGTGTCTCCTCCAAACGAAGCCTTCCCTTATCCGAAGCTTCCCCTTTTGTCCCTTAGTTGCTTCAAAGTTCCGCTTTTGTTTTTCTTTTTTTTATGGCATCCCCTCTACCTTTAGTCCCAACAGCATGCAGTCATGGCCCTTCCACAGCATTCAGCATGGTCCATCAACAACATGCAGTCGTGGCCCAGCAGCAGCAGCTCACATGCCTTGGGCACTCATATGAGAATGTGTGGACAAAATCCCACATCAATGAGAACCAAACTATACAAGAGTTTATAAAATTTTAGACTACTCCTTATATTGTTAATTAATTTTATAATAGAATCTTAACTTCTTCAACCTAAACCTGCTATTGCCTTTTAGGCCCTCCATGGTGTTATCATGCTATACCTCTCAACACCCTCATGCCACATGTTCTCACGCGCCCCATGGGCCCGATACTGCTCATCTCCTTGCCGAAGTCCAATTTACTCTTCCGTCTAATCCAAAATATTACTTCGACACCAATGCCACTCACCACATGACGGGCCAATCCTCTACACTTTCTGCTCCCCAACCATATGCCGGTTCCAAAATGTTTATTTGGGCAATGGTGATTCGATGAATATACCCATACTGGTACAATTCCTCTAACTCTTGGTCCTACTAAATTCCATCTTCTTAATGTTTTTCTCATTCCTGAACTTTGCAATCTTCTTTCTGTTGTTCGTTTTTCTCAAGAAAATCTAATCTTTTTCGTATTTGCTCCTAACTCGTATCAATTTTACACCAGTATTTACGTTGAACATAACCAAACTAATGCACTTCATAGAACATAACCAAACCACAATCCCAAATTTGTTCACGTTTTACACACAACCTGAATTGCATTTAATAGAACCACTGATTTAGTGGTTGAGGTTGAATTCCAGACCTGTACTTCATACAACATATTCTGGGTTCGATTTCTAACGCCGATGAATCGTATGATGGTGGTAAAGGGGAGTCTAAATTGGTTGTGTGAGTCTTCCCCAATCCAAAGAAGTAGATTGTCATGAGAAAGCCATCAGCTAAACTGTTTTTATTTTTATTTTTTAAAGGGTGCAACTAATAGAAAGACATTTCAATTAAACAATTGTAGTTCATACTTTCGTTGATCGTATGAACAAATACCCGATAAGTTTCTTGCTTACTAACACATAATAAAGAAGTGCGTCCCAAGTTGAAAAGTTTGGTAATTTTAATTATACTCATAAAACTCATAAATTCAAGGCATATTTGTCGATTTGCCTCCTGAACTTGTATTTAGCTACCAATTTCTCACTTGAACTTTAATTTTAGCCAATTACTCCCTTGAACTTTTTCAATTAACCAATTTCCCCCTTAAACTTTAATTTTAGCCGATTATCCCCTGAACTTTTATAAATAGCCACTTTCCCCCCTCACGTTAGATTTCAAAAAATTTCATCCAATTTTCCATCCATCTTGATCACGGAAACAACATGTAACAACTGTATGAGGGGAAAAAAGAATGAAAAATTGAATGAAAGTTTTTAAAATCTAATGCCAAGGGGGGAATTGCCCATTTATAAAAGTTTAGGAGTAATCGGCTAAAATTAAAGTTCAAGGGGAAAATTGACAACTACATACAAGTTCAGGAGGCAAATAAACAAATAACTCTAAATTCAATGATGAAAACAACCCAAATTCATCAATCACACACAAAGACTAATAAACATAACATTCAACCAAGAAGGAGTAAGTTAAAAATCTGACCTATAATAACAAGAAAGGCACGTAATTACAATTAGATGTGCAATTTGGGTTGGGTCAATCCAAATCCACCAATGCCCAATCTGATTTCAAACATAATGGAACATGTTACAATGACTAAAAACTTGTCCAAACCCAACCCAACCTCACAATCATTTATTGGGTTGAGTTGGGTCAATGCCTTGTCTTGTCATGTCAACTCAAACCCAACTCCACTTCAAGTCCGAATTCAATTATGCACATATTACGCACCTCACTTCATAATATATATATAAAAGCTACATATAAGTTTTGCGATTACTATACTATTTGGTGTAAAGTATCCCCTTGCTATTTGGTTTTCTTTTGTGAAAACAGTGATGTGTACAATGAAATTTTAGCTAGTATTGGCTTTATTTGAGAAAAAAAATTTGAAAAATCCTGCAAAATAAGATATTACAAGATTGTATTGGATAAAGTTGGGCAAACCTGAACCCAACCCGCACAAGCCTAAACCTTATTCAAACCTAAACCCAAATGAACCCAAACCCAACCCAAAACTGAATTGTAAATGTTGGGTTTAGGTGTGGTTGAACACCCAATCTGTCGAATTACACCCCTAATTACGATTCAAAAGATGTAAGCGCCTCTTTTTGCATGCATGTTAATTGTCAAAAAATTTCAAGATACAACCTTTGAACACAAGATATCTAATCTGCTAAGCAAGATTACGAATTTACGATAGCATGCGTGTGAAAGTGGGTAGGAAAGGACAATCCGAGATTTAGATGAAGTAATGTAGTTCAACTATTATTATTTTAAATGATAACAAGAAGAATTGTATCTGTTCAATTTAATGAGAAGTTTGCTTTGTTTTCCCTTTTGTTAGCAAGACAATGTTCATATATTAAGAACAAAATTTCAGATACATTCATGTATATAGACTTTCGAGTCGTCAAACCGGGATCAAAAGTGAATGTGAACTCATAAAAATTCAAGAGAGATTTTTGTGCATTATGTCTTTCCCTTAAAAGTTCCTGTTCAAATTTTGAATTGACAAAGTGATCTTCAAAGTAAACGTGAGCGACAAGTTTAGTTCGCAACTATTCCTGCCTGCCCATTTTCATAAATTCTACGATCTTAATCAATTGACGCGTTTCAAGGGAGCCTAGAAAGAGATGAACTAGTCAATCCTTGGCCAAATTTCATTAGGTCTGCCATAGCATCCTGACCAAACTTAACGTCGCCAAAATAAATAAAGGAGTTTTAACAAAAAGTTCACGGTATTGTTTTTTTTTAATGAAAAACCACATTTTTATACTAAAAAGTCGAACCTGATACTATTTACTTTACCATTTATTTTGTTTTTATCGTTAAAACTTAAAGTTTCCAAGCATTTTCATTAGTTTTCCTAATAAATAATTTTCTACAATTTTCACAACAAAAACGAAGAAAGAAAGAAGCAAATAAATGGCATGGCACACTTGAAAAAATGGTCAAACAAAACCGCTCCCAAAAAAAACTATAAATACACACACCCAAGACCTAATTCATAGATCAGAAAACCATCAAACACCTTCACAAAAAAATATATATATAAAGAAAAAGAAATGAAGTTGCAAGTTCTCATTCTTTTGTCCCTAACTTTGTTGCTAGGAATCTCAGCAGAGCAATGTGGGAGCCAAGCCGGTGGCGCCGTGTGTCCAAATGGGCTGTGCTGTAGTCAGTATGGGTGGTGTGGCACCACATCTGACTACTGCGCCACTGGTTGCCAAAGTCAATGTGGCTCAACCCCTAATCCTACTCCAACCCCAACCCCAAGTGGTGGTGGTGGTGGTGGTGATATCAGCAGCCTCATTAGCTCGTCGGTTTTCGACCAAATGTTGAAGTATCGAAATGATCCACGCTGCCAGAGTAATGGGTTTTACACATATGATGCTTTCGTTGCTGCTGCTCGGTCTTTTAATGGGTTTGGCACAACTGGAGATGATGCTACTCGCAAAAGAGAGCTTGTTGCTTTCTTGGGACAAACCTCTCATGAGACTACTGGTCAGTACTCAATCTTGGTCATGTCTTTTTTTTTGTTTGTTTAGGTTTGGTGTTTAATTAACAATAAAGCTGGTCTAATCATTTTGACTGACGCATCACATTGACTGATCGTCTCTCTAATAGGTTTTTAGATCGTGGGGCAAAATTTGAAAATCAATTGAAAATATGACTTTATTAATTCTTATTATATTCAAGGGAGTTTCACACTACCTTAATCATGTCTACCACAAATCCCCTATCATATGACCGTTGAATTAAAGTTTGTATTTTATTGTTAAACCATATTCGTCAATTTTCTTCATTATGAATTAATGTTTTAGTGATTTTGGATTTATCTAATTTTTTTGTAAGAATGTTCTATAAATGATGTATAAAATTGTAGACAGATGGAATCGTAGAAATACTTTACAAAATATGTCCTAACATATAAGTGTCAAAATATGATTAAAAGCGTGTATCCCCGTATTCTAACACATTATTTAATTATGTAGGAGGATGGGAAAGTGCACCAGATGGTCCATATGCATGGGGATATTGCTTTGTCAATGAAATAAACCAAGATGTGTATTGTTCTTCGAACCAATATCCATGCGCTGCTGGCAAGAAATATTACGGCAGAGGACCCATCCAACTCACCCAGTAAGTCTATCTTATTTTTCAACTTGAAAGCATTAATATTCACCAACTTGGCAAAAGATCTGGAAATGTACTCATTATCGCTTATATTTATGTTATAATTCGGGTGAATGTCGAGTTGATAAACAAAAGCACTCCTTATTTAATATATGAGTTATAATATAATGTTACAGTGTTACAGTCATATCGAAAAATTTATAATAAATATAATCTGTTGAATTGTTGACTTTGACTAATGAAGACTGACTTGTTTTTCAACTTCTTTGACTTTTTTAGCAACTACAACTATGGTCAAGCGGGTCCAGCAATCGGAAAGGATCTGATAAACAACCCAGATCTAGTGGCCACAGACCCGGTTGTGTCATTCAGGACAGCTATATGGTTTTGGATGACTCCACAGAGCAACAAGCCATCAAGCCATGATGTCATCACTGGTACGTGGAGCCCATCTAGTGCAGACACATCAGCGGGTCGAGTTCCCGGGTATGGAGTGATCACCAACATCATCAATGGGGGGCTTGAATGTGGCAAGGGTCAGGATGCTAAGGTTGCTAGTCGGATCGGGTTCTACAGAAGGTACTGTGAGATTTTGGGAGTGAGTCCGGGGGACAACTTGGATTGTTACAATCAAAGGCCTTTTGCCTAAGAAAATGACTATAATCCCATGTACCAAATAAAATGCAATAATAATCCTATGTAATAGGAAATTTCTTGTTTCTATTTTCATAGAAAAAGCTCCCTAAGTTATTGGTTTTATTGCGACATTGTGAAGAAAAGAATCGAGCTCAAAAACTTAGTTCTTGTTACAAAAGCGAATCACTTAACCTTATAATACTATTAAGAAATTCTCTAAATTTGTGTATATGTACGAATAATGTCTAAATATTGTTTGTTTAATTCAATAATTATTGTTCATAAACTTTGATTCGAAAGATTAACTCCGATAAATTTAGAAGCAAAATTAGATAGTGACTCCTCTAAGCTATAGTTCATCCCATCTTTGGAAAGTTTGGCCTTTTCTAAGTACGCAAAAATTCCACTCCAACAAGATAAAAAAAATGGTCGACACCTATTTGGATTCCTGGTCTTGCCCTTGAGCTAGTGAAGACCGAGCACTATTATGCCAGTTACCAAATAATAACTAACAAAAAAACTTTACCAGATAATAATTTACAAATATTAAATCACCTTCATAACCTACCACTTCAGAGATTATGTGCACAAAACCACAAACAAAAGTAGCAAGGAAATACTCTTTGAATAAAAGTAGCACCGACTCTGAAAAAGGAACTCAAAAGAAACAAAAAGTGTAGTGATCTTGGTTCTGTCACTCTCTAAGTGCGAAATTTTTTAATCAATTCATAATCCGAAGTATCGCGTGATATAGTGTCTGTTACATTAGAGATGGACACTTTGGGCACTCTTTTAATAATATTGACAATGAGGATGTTGTTATTAATAGTTAGCACATGCATGATTGTATAAATCCCAAGTAGATTGAGTTCAGGATTACTCTTTATACAAGTGATTCTTTCCTATTAGATTTTGTATTACTTGGAGAGTAAGTTTCTCTCTCATGTTTTACTATAAATGAAGGTGCTGGTGTAGGGATATACATCCTACAATTTTCCTATGCCTTATTCTCTCCACCCTCTATACTGCCGCGCCCTCTCTTTTCCTTTAATAAAATTGGGCCCCACACATTATCAACACACTCTTAACATTACACTAAGGAATCTGAAGGGTATTTTTTTGTTACAAACCAATTCACATTTATATTCATGCAATCTAGATTGTTCTAAAATATGGTCTTAATTATCGATATTTTTCAACTTCGATTACACAAAACATTCACCAGAATACTTAAACCCAACTTTTACATGTTACAGATTAAAGATTATGCTTAAATTGTATTCACATTATTTTCCGCATTTGTATTGAGAATTGATGATTGTGAAAGAAGGAAAGGAAAAAAAAAAAAAATGAAAACTAATGAAAATAGTTTGAAAACTTTGAGTTTTAATGATAAGAACAAAATAAATGGTAAAGTGAATAGCACCAAGATTGACTTTTTAGTGTAAAAATATAATTTTTCGTTAAAGTAAAGACTTTTCGTTAAAACTCCAAAAAAAAAAAAAAAACATAAATTAGTTTTTTTTAAAACAAAAACCCGAGCGAGCCACATCATTTGAGCCACCAGCGCGCCAGGCCTGCAGCCTGTGCAGCTGAGCCGAGCCACCGAGCCCTAGAGCTAAACTGCTCCGCCAAAACCTTCAAAACGACGTCGTTTTGGCATCGTCCATGTCCTTGGACATGGGCAACCATGGACCTCGCCCAAAGTTGGGCCCAGCCGTCATGGATCACCAGTTTCTGGTGATAACTCGCCAACCCTGATGACCCGAAGTCATTCCCAACGTGGATTGTAGAGATTTTCGCCGAAACGCCGAAATCTCGCCGGATTTTCGAACTTCGATTTCGAAAATCCACGGGTTTTGAATTTTAACGTCGATGAATTTTTCCTCTGTCTCGATCACTGGGTTCCAGTCGAAGCCACGACCCCCTTGGCATAAGGTCACTGCTGCCTGCTGCTACGCCACCATTTTTCGTGACACCGACACTCAGCCTTGTTGGGTTAACCTTCAGCCCACCCCAGAAACCTTTAGGCCTTCTCTCGCTCGGCCTATATCCAAAAGCCTCTGGGCTTCCTTCTTGGATCGGTTGCAGTAGCCCAGCCTAAATGGGCCAGACCTCCCATTTTTCTCTGATGTCTTTGTTCATTTCAGTCCCCACCCCAGTTTTTTGGGCATGGGAAGTTCTACTACTGTCTTCAGCCCATATGGGCTTGGTCCTTACTGAGCCAGAATTAAATTGACTAATTTTTGGGCGTTGGGCTTCCTGCCCGTGTGTTGTTCTCTACTAGCATGCAAACCAACAACAATCACCTCCTTCTAGTCGAAGCCCAAATAATTCATCATTGAGAAAATGTTTACTGACACAATTTTGCCCATATAAACATTCTCCAACTTGTCTCATGCTTACTTAGTTATCATATTTTCTATGATGTAGGGCCTGACTAATTTCGTGAGGTGGATCTAGGAGCTCTTGGCCTTCTTGAGAACCTTGGTCCATGCCCCTACTATCATAATCATAGGTTTCTCACCAACGAGTACATCATCCAAATCATGCTGTATCAGTACATGATTCATCATCCTTTGCCAATCCGTGAAGGCATCCTTGCCGTCAAAAGGTTTTAACGCAACCCTAAGTCTGTAGTCGTCTTTCCTTTTGACATCGTATAACACCTTGAACTAAGCTCTCGATAACAATTGTTATAATCTGAATCCCTCTTGATCTTACTCCTTGATGTATTCGGCAATAGACTAAATTTTGAAAGATAAAGAGAACTAGAAAGACACAAGATTTATATTGATTCAGCAAAACTTTTGCCTATGTCCAGTTGTGATTTCCCTGGGTAGAGAAACTATGGTTTCTTTGATTAATAATAGAGATACAGTCCTTTTGCACACCCTAAACTAAGGCGGTCGTCTCTCTTTTTTCCAGCTGCTGTCTTTGACTATTTTCACACTTTTCCTAGCCTTACTGCACCCTATTTATAAGTATAGGATGTGGTTTACATGCATATTTTCTAATTAAGATTCCTATTCTATATAGAATAGGAAAGTACACTTTCTTTTCTTTTCCAAGATATGTTCTAGGATTCCCAATTTAATTGTACAACGAAACTTTGGTTCATTCGTAGATCTTTTAGGAGAAGCATCGGTGCACCTTTAATTTACCTAATACAATCCTAAATAGAATATGTTGATGCACAAAATTAGTGAGACTTTGGAACAACGTAAAGTTCAAGTTGGTGATCTTCGCTCGGTTGCTCCGGTCACCTAGTGATGATAATATGTAAAGAGATAAATATAGGGAAACAAACACAAGATGTACGTGGTTCACTCTAAGTTTGGCTACGTCCACGGGATAGAGGAGTTCTCATTAATTTACACAATACATAGGTTTAAGCATAATCACCATTAGTGGGTTCTAATGACGAGTTTAAGTACAATAATAACATTCAGGATTAATTGTTTACTACCAAAGAAATACTAAATACAACCAATACTAACACTACCAAAGATATACTTTGATGATGAATCAAATTGTTTACTATTTATAAACGAGTGTTGTTATTCCCATCCAGTGTCCTATCTCTCCACCCATTGTTATTGCTTTTTTTTAATTACAAGTTTGTTCATCTGTAAAATGACCGCTAAAAACCTTAAAAGATATTGTAATAACAATAGGTTGTGCACAAAAAGGTAACAGGAGCCCTAAATTTGCATTGGGTTGTAAAAAGAATGTAAGCCGACTTTGCAAAAAGACATAAATGATGAGGATAAAAAGAATTCTTTAACAAAAAAGTGTGGATGCCCTTTCCAATTAAAGGGTAATAATCTAGCAAATGATGATGATTAAATATTGATGGTACTTATTAGAGTGCATAATCACACATCAACAGAACAATTAAAGGGTCACTCATTTACTGGTAGATCATTGTCGGATGAGACTTCATTGTTGAGAAATAGCATTTCAATTTTTTAGGAATAATAGTAGGTGATGAAATAGCACATTGGAGATTACTTTAAGAATAATAGTAGGTGTGGAAATAACATTTTAAATTTTTAACTTTTTATGATGGTGGGATTATAATGTGGGTGGGGAAATAAGACATTGGGGCGAATCTATTAAGCTTTCTTATAAACTCATATAAAGTATCCAATATTTTCAATGCCCCTAATTTTTTTAGGCCCCAGATGGTCGTCTTGTTTGCACTTGGCCAGAACCTACTCTGACCTCCCATCAATGTGGAACTCGAAAAAAATGCATTCTATCTCGGATTCAACTAAATGGTCTTGTGAGATCCACTAAAAGGTTAATCCAAAGTGAGAAAAATTGGTACAGAACCAAAATTTTCTAACCGATCCACTAAAAGGTTAAATCCAAAGTTGATTGAAACTAATTGGTAAAAACCAAAATTTTCTAACCCTCACTTTGGATCAATAACGCTATCCCATGACCAAGACTAGCTTTTTACTCAGCTCAAAGCATATATGATCACCAATAAAGATGAAAATTACCAATACTAACTTTTACTCACACTAGGACGAAACTATTCATTTTGTAAGTTTGTTTATTTCAAATAGTTAAGATTGTCCCACCTAAAATTGATATTCGCTTTGATCTTTCCTTTTCATTTAGCAAGACCGAAGGGTAACATATTTTCAACAAATTCCGGATAAATTGAGTCAATTTACATATTTTCCTTCGCAATGACATTCAGAAATATATGAGATGAAATAGTCAATCAGTAACCATACATATTTAGGTCTCCTTTTGCATATCCTCCCAAAATTCAACGTCACTAAATATAAACATTTTTTCTGCAATTTCCACAAAAAACGAAACCAGCTAGAAAAGCGCGTAAAATGGGGCACTTGATCTTCAAGAAGAAACTTGTACCCACAACCCAAATTGAGAAAAAAGTCAAACAAAACCGCTTCACAAAACACTATATATACTCACACACCCCAAAACCCAGTTCATAGATCAGAAAAACCATCAAACACTTTCACGGAAAAGAAAAAAAAATGAAGTTGCAAGCCCTTATCTTGTTGTCCCTAAGTTTGCTGATTGGGATCTCAGCAGAGCAATGTGGGAGGCAAGCTGGTGGTGCCGTGTGCCCAAATGGGCTGTGTTGTAGCCAGCATGGGTGGTGCGGCACCACATCTGACTACTGCGCTGCCGGTTGCCAGAGCCAATGTGGCTCAACCCCTAACCCTACTCCAACCCCAACCCCAAGTGGCGGTGGTGATATTAGCAGCCTCGTTAGCTCGTCTGTTTTTGATCAAATGCTTAAGTATCGAAACGATGGGAGGTGCCCTAGTAATGGGTTTTACAAGTATGATGCTTTCATTGCTGCTGCTCGGTCTTTTAATGGGTTTGGCACAACTGGTGATGTTGCTACTCGCAAAAAAGAGCTTGCTGCTTTCTTGGCTCAAACCTCTCATGAGACTACTGGTCAGTACTAAACTAACGGTCATGTTTTCTTGTTTAGATTTCTGTGTTTAAACTGCCATGAGATCATAAAAACTAGTTTAGTCACGATCGTCTTTGTAGTAAGAGTGTTACTAAATAACCAAATTAGTTAGGTCAGCGTATTTCTGTATCTGCATTCAAGTTCGAATCTCTTTTTTGGTAATTTAAAAGAATTTGGTATATATCACTTATAAAAAAATTGGACGCATCATTTTGATAGTTATAACATACGAATTCTTTATTTTTAGTATGGAACATTACTATACATGATCATTATTTTGTGCTTAATCATCAATTTAATTATGTAGGAGGATGGGCAAGTGCACCAGATGGTCCTTATGCATGGGGATATTGCTTTGTCAATGAAAGAAACCAAGATGTGTATTGCACACCATCCAGTCAATATCCATGTGCTGCTGGCAAGAAATACTATGGCAGAGGACCCATCCAACTTACCCAGTAAGACCTGGTTTGGTACTGAGGTGATTCTGAAAAAAGCTGCTATCAAAAAAAGCTGGGAACTGTTTTTGTGTTTGGTAAACACTCAGCTTCAGCTTTTTTTCACAGTTTTGGATGAAAAAAAGCCAAAAACAAGAAGCTGCAAAACCTAGCTTTGAAAAACCGGCTTTTTTTCACATCTGTTTTACATAAAAGTTTACCAAACACTCTAATACTGCTTTTTTTCTTTCAAAAGCACTTTTACAAAAAAGTTTACCAAACACTCTGCTGCTTTATTTCACAGCTGCTTATTCTCACATCACAGCAGAAGCAGCTTTTTTTCAAAGCACAGCAATACCAAACCAGCCGTCTCTCTTATCTTTCAACATCAAAGTATTCACCAACATGGTAGTTGGTCAAGAAAAGTAATCGGGTGTAACCGTAAAATCATTTAGTAGTGTTTCTAATATATGTAATATATGAATAGGGGTGAACAAGTTTATGTTTTAATTAGTGTACTAAATTGATTTTTGCACGCCACATTTTTCACATATATTTTTATTTTTAATATTTAAATTAAATAAATCAAATAAATAAATAATAAAGCGTTAATATTCAAACAAATAAGTGCATAAAGAAAAAACATGAGTGTAAAAAGCCATTATCTTTCAAGAATATATAGGTTTACCAAATAACAAAGATGAAATATAACACCATGTTGACAGTTGAGGGGAGATTGACATGTTTTTCAACTTGTTGACATTTCCAGCAACTACAACTATGGTCAAGCGGGTAAGGCAATCGGAAAGGATCTGATAAACAACCCGGATCTAGTGGCCACGGACCCGGTTGTATCATTCATGACAGCTATATGGTTCTGGATGACTCCACAGGGAAACAAGCCATCAAGCCATGATGTCATCACTGGTAGGTGGAGTCCATCTAGTGCAGACAGATCAGCGGGTCGGGTTCCCGGGTATGGAGTGATCACCAACATCATCAACGGAGGGGTTGAATGCGGGAAGGGTCAGGATGGTAGGGTTGCTAGTCGCATCGGGTTCTACAGAAGGTACTCTCAGATACTGGGAGTGAATACGGGGGACAACTTGGATTGTTACAATCAAAGGCCTTTTGCCTAAAAAAAATATTGCTCAATTAAAGTTTAGTCTTGGAGATATTGTTCATAAGACAATAATCCCACCCTATGTACTAAATAAAATTCAATAATCCTACGTAATAAAGAAATTTCTCGTTTACCCTTTAAATTATTAGTTTTAATTGCGATATGAAGATGAGAGAATCGAACACGAGAACTTAGTTGTCGTTGTTGTTGTTGCGATGGTAAATCATTTAGTATTATACTACTACTAAGAAACTTGCTTTATTTATAAAGTTATAGGCAGAATCATGTACGCCTTGTTTATAAAGTTACAGTTGATGGTATCTTGCAATTACCTTAAGGGAAATTTTATTTGTACCCAACTCCTGTTTTCACACCCAACTTTAATATTGTTGCACCTAAACTCTCAATTTTACCCTTACAAAAACTGAAAGGAAAAAAAAAAAAAAAAAAAAAAAGATCAAAACCCGAACAACATTATTTTCGACAATACTCTGCCAGATGTAGTCAAATAGGATCAGATCTCGCCTGGTGTTTTTGGCCACAACGATGGGGGCTGAAACTGCCACTTTAGACCAAACCTTGGCGGTGATGGAGCGTGCAGGTAATGAGGTGGAACTAAGCGTCGTCGTTGGCGAATGTCGTGGACAACTTGTCATTGAAGAAGTTAAAGACGTAATAGGATGTGTAGGTGTCGGGATTAGGTCCGATGTAACTTTTGTTAGGGGAGAGGGTAGCGAAGATAAAATTGAGAGGGAGGCTCATGGTGGTGGCGCTATGTCTGGTGATGGATGGGTTTCAACCGTTAGGTTGAAAATAGGTGTAGAAAGATTATTTTGCATAAAGGTAAAATGGGAATTATGAAGAATAATTTTTGTAAATGGGTATAGAAAGATAATTTTTGGTAATAGCCAGCCCCACTTAGTGGGAAAATGTTTTGTTGTTGTTGTTTTTGTGGTGTAAAAAGATAATTTTTGGGTCTAATTAAAACTACTCTTACCTTAAATTTCTTTTGACTAAATAGAAATAAGCATTAGTGGGAGAGGACATAAATTGACAGGCATAATTGACAGAAAAAGTAATGTCTGGCCTTGTAAAAGCAAGACATTGTAAAGCTCATAGTAAGCTCCTAAACATTGTGGACTTAGTCAATGGAGTACCTTCATCCTTAAGTAATTGTGTGTGAGATTTACAAGGAGTAAGACATGATTTACAAGATTCCTTTCCAGCCTTTTTTCAACAAATGGTCTATAAACTTTGATTGAGAAATGAAGACATCACTAGTGTTGTCTTAGAGCTCGTTTTGCTTTTGAAATGACTGAAAGTGTTTTTGGTGAAAATATTTTTAGAACCAATCATTAGTAAAGATGCAAGTAAATCCTGAAAAAGCACATAACTGGTGCTTTTTGCATAAAGCACTTAAGGTGCTTTTGAAACCCAAAAATATTTTCTCTAAAAGTGCTTTCATTCATTTTAAAAGCATATCCAAACGAGCCCTTATTTTAATGTTATTTTTGATGTGAACTTTTTGACATATTGTGGAGCCAAAAATAGTCCCATAATTCCTGGAGGCGACACGTGGACTTTCAGCGAAAAAAAACAAGACAACCATTGTTAAATAAGCAGGGCATCCCATGCGTAGCTCAGCATCCTAAGACATGCAAGCAACAAACTATGACTGCTCAGAGCTTCACTGCACGTGGAAAATGTCAAAGGTACTTAATGATAGGATTATCCCTAAATCCTATCACTAATATACTCTCAATTGAAGACAAACTATATCAACTAAGTAATCCCAATTATATTTAATTAGAGATAATTACCTTTAATTCCAAGATATTATTTACATAATATAATATTTTGACCAAATCCTACCCTAATGGATAGTACCCCATTTCTCCACCAAAAATGGGTCTTTTCTATATACAGAAAACTCTAAACACTCACTCTTTTCAGGGAGACTAACTTAGGCATCAGGGATCTATTGGCCAAAATCCCCTCCCCCCCCCAACTGATTGTGGTCACGTGAGACTTTTGGTCTTTGATCAAAGGTGTTGATTGTTTTGCAGGTGCATTTTCGTCAAGAATGAAGACAACGAAATTTGCATCGACACAGATCATTTGAAAGATGCTCTTATGCTACTAATGAAGATGCTCTTATGGTACTTATCATATAATGTTAGAGGTCCCTTTTTTTTCATATTTATTTTAGAATTTTAAAGATTTTCTTATAAGTCTTATTTTTCGCACATGTCTTCCCTTAATGAAAATGTTCATAACAAAATTTATATAAAGTGGGTCGGAAAATTGAATGAATAGGTGAGAATAACAAGATTCTATCTTAATATCTAAATATCAAAACTGTTACTCTTATCATATTTTTATACCATATTTGTACTCTTATTTAATAGAGATAGGACACACTCGTGTTGATGGGCTCTACCTTTATTAGCGAGGTAGTACAAATATAATATGAAAAATATAGTAATTGCAGAATCATTCCTAAATATTCATCATTGAGAACTGAGAATTAATATAGTCTTAAACTGTAACTAAGGCTCCTAACATGTGAAAATATAAAGGAGATAAGCAAGAGGAAAAGTGCTCATAAAGGAAAAACAAGTGGGAGAGTGCAAAATAACTATTTTTGGGCAATAACAATTTCCTTAGTTATATGTTAAATCAATTTTGTACTAAAAAGATCAATTTTGTAATTATTTATTATTTTTTTTCGTTTTTAACTCATTATGTCTCGGTTCAAATTCTTTCTAATAACTATTAGTGTACATCAACTATAATAAAATAAAATAAAAATAATTTATTATTTAGAGATTGTTGTAAATATTCCTAGTTTAAGTGTCATTGTGTAAATCCTATATTAGATTTGATTCTAGTTATCCTTTCTAATTGTATCTTGTATTCCTTAGGGAAGAAGGAATATCTTCTCTCCTTTTACTACTATAAATAAAAGCACAATATAGGAGGGATAACAACACACATATTCCTCTACAATTCTACAAACACATCTCTCTCACTCTCGCCCTGCACTTCTGGCCCTATTCCCTTTGTCAGATAAAATAGGCTACAACACATTATTAGTACGCTCATATCATTGTGCTTAGGAATTTGACTTTGAAGAATTTTTCTGCATCAAACTAGTTCATCCATATTATCACGCAATCAGGTTCTTTCAAAACAATGGTTTTTATGTCGATATTTTTGCAGCTTTGATAGCATGAACATTCACCATGATGCATGACCCAACTTTACGTTTTATGAATTTTAGATTCTACATAAATTGTGTTTGCATCATAATCATAATTGTTGAATTATGTGAATTTGATATTTGCCATGAATTGCATAAAAAATATGTGCATTAACTTATTGAAATACATATGCATCAAATTGAATATGCTTTTAATAGTATTGTATATGTTGATGACATAAACCTCATCGGAACTCCTGAAGAGCTCGAGAGAACTGCCACGCACCTGAAGGAGTATTATTTGGGCTTGTTCTATCCTTATAGATCCTCGAGTGATGCCATACTCTATGCTCCTTGAGTTGATTCTCGCCTTGTTGGTTATGCCAACGCAGAATACTTATCTGATCCGCACAAGGTGCGTTCTCAAACGGGTTATGCCTTTACTGTTGGAGGTACCGCAATCTCTTGGAGGTCAACTAAACAGACCTTAGTTGCCACTTTGTCTAACCATGCTGAAATTTTCGCCTTACATGAAGCAACTCAGGAATGCTTTTGGTTAAGAGCAGTAGTGGGCCATATTCCAAGCTCCTGCGATCTTTATCTCGCCGTTGATGTCCCGACGACGATCTTTGAAGACAATGCAGTTTGCATTGAACAACTCAAGAAGGGTTACATCAAAGGAGATAACACTAGGCACATTGCGCCGAAGTTTTTCTTTTCACATCAACGACAAGAGTATCAGAAGATTGAAGTCACACAAATCCGTTCACAAGACAATATGGCCGACCTCTCACCAAATCACTACCAAAGACGACGTTTTAGAAGTTTGTTCATGAAATTAGTATACGTAAACTTTCTGAGTTGTAACTTTGCTATTTCTCTTTGGAATTATGTCATACTCAGGGGGAGTATCTTGTAGATACTTGCTTGATCTTAATGTACTCTTTTTCCTTACGATTATGGGCATTTTTCCCATTGGGTTTTTGCTACCTAATTAGGTTTTAACGAGGCACCCACCTTGGGCTGGTCAAATCCTTGATGACGTCATCTAGACGTTTCTTTTCACTTTGCATCTCTCATGCATTTTTCCTTAGACTATGGATTTTGTCCCTCTTTCCATAGCCTTAGGGTTTTTTAGTGAGACTTACTACTTATGCAAGTTCCTACCTTATTGAGAATAAGCGTTGTTCTTTAGAATCAGTGCTGATGAGTCAACTTCCTCAACTTCTGCATGATATTAAATCTACCTTGAGTATTTACTCACTCAAGGGAAAGTGTTGTAAAAATTCCTAGTTTAACTGTGATTGTGTAAATCATAGATTAGATTTGATTCTAGTTATCCTTTCTTATTGTATCTTGTATTCCTTGGGGAAGAAGGAATATCTTCTCTCCTTTTACTACTATAAATAAAGGCACAATGTAGGAGGGATAACAACACACATATTCCCCTACAATTCTACAAACACATCTATCTCACTCTCTCCCTCTACTGCCAGCCCTATTCCATTTGTCAGATAAAATAAGCTACAACAGAGATGATATTGAAAAGGTGATTTTTTATTTTTTTAACAAACGATATTATCGTTACTAAGAAAAATGGAGTTTAGTCTCATGATGGGCGGGGCAATAAAGTGATTTAAATTCGCTTTTGGAGAGAATCAAAATTAAAACCTTCCACTTATAAGTAAAGAAGAATACCATTGATCGTAGGACTAAGTGACATATTTAAATAGTGACTTGAAGGTGCAAAGAAAAGTATAAAGAGGAAGGTATCTAGCTTTATGTTTCCTCCATGCCTCTTTTTTTCTACGTGTTAACTTCTCTAGTAAGCTCGGGTATCCATTTTCCAACCCCAACACCCACCCACATTTCCAGCTGTCCACGTTGGCCAATCATCACCTGAGCCACACCCAACCCTCACCGCGGTGCCCACCCCTCCACCACCACCACCACCACCTCCTCCTCCTCCTCCTCTCTCCGATCTCCCCGAAAACCAGTTACGAAATCCTAAAAACAAGTAAGTTCCCTTCTTCCTCGCTCTTTCTGATTTAACATTATGTAGCTTATTTGATATCTTCCATGAATTTATATTTTATCGCCTTTGAAATCGACGAATATTAAGTAATTTAGTTACATTCATCGTGTTTGGAAGTTTCAAATCGATTATTAAGTAATTTAGCTGCTAAACTGACTAGCTAGTAGCTAGCATGAGACTCTAGGCTCTGGCATACTTACTGACTGGTTCTTTGTAAATTTTGCTGATTTGCCTCAGAATCTGCAGCTTATCTGGCTAAATTGTTCCAGTATTAAGTTCAATAGTTAGCAAATCGAAGAAGGTTCGATGGAAATTCCAACTGCATCAACATATGATAAAAAACAAGATAAAGCTCCAATGAATTTGTGTGATAAGGGAGAAACAAGTAATCCGTTGGAGGATCGGATTAGTCAACTGCCGGACGCGATTCTGGTTGACATCATTTCCCCGTTGAGGATTAAGGAAGTAGCAAGGACTAGTATCCTCTCTAAGAGGTGGAGATATTTGTGGACACATGTTACAAGTCTCAACTTTGATCATCATGATGGTGAACATCCACGTACCTCCACAAGGACCACAACAGTTAATCGGTCAGAGAGACGTCGTCTAGAAGAAGCGACAAACAGAAGACAACGAATCCGGCAATTGCGCCAGGGTTTAACACCTTTAAACTTAGGTGAATGCAGAGGTGGTTCTTCCTCAGCGGGTTCCGGTTCAAGATCTAGGCACCCCGATGGGATTCCAAGACTAATTCGCCCACCATCACCACCACCGTGTACGGTGGTGACTAAAGTCCTGCGATCGCATCAGGGTCCAACCGTAGATGGAGTCAGAATTTGTGCATCTTGTTATAGCTCGGATAATGTCGATGATTTTATCGAATTTGCAATTCAAAAGGAAGTTCAAAGGCTTGAGATAGACAAATCGATAGAAAAAGACGCCAAGTCTTGGGAGAAGCCCTTCAACAACCCTTTTGGTGTTTCACGCATTAAGTCCCTCAGACACCTCTCTTTGAAGTACATACCTATAACTGATGAAGTTGTTGGGCTGGTTCTATCCCAATGTCAACTTCTTGAACACCTCAGTATTTGTCGCTCAAGCGATCTTTATGCTGTTAAAGCAGTTGGTTCATCACTCCGGTTGAAGTTCCTACAAATAAGTTATTGCGGTGGCATAGTCAGAGTTGATATTTCTGCCCCTAATCTTGTGTCATTTATATATCGCGGACAAAATGTGTATAGAAGAGGAATTGTTTTGAAACATGCACCCAAGCTCGTTGACGTATCTCTCTCTGAAGACGAACCTGATAGCATTACCAAACATCTTCTGTCGATATCAGCTCGACTTTCATATCTACAGACTCTCCACCTGTGGATGAATCTGAGAAGGGTTAGACTCTCAACCTGTTATTTACTTTAAAATTTTCCTAGCTTCTTGTACTTGTTGGTTGATCATTTTCAAGTCTTTGTGTTCCTGTCTTTCAGACAAATGTTGTGCTCCCACAATTTCCCGAATTAACTAGTCTCAAAGACTTGTCGTTGACTGTACATGCCAAAAATGGTGGGCAAAGTCTCCTGGATATGACTTCCTTGTTAGAGCAATCTCCCTTCTTGCAGAGATTAACATTCCAGGTAAATTCAATACATCTATTAACGTGGTTTTTAGAAGTCATATGTTGATCCTCTACTTTTCAAATATATTAACGTGGTCATCAACATTGTATTATTGATAATTCCGTTCCTCCTAGAAATCGCAAAAGCATGGATTTAAAATGATGAACTTAATGTTCATTTGGAATTTTTGAAGTTTTTATCTGTTTTTTTCAATTTTTTGCATAGGGTTGAGATTAGTGTTCATTGAACAACCGAGTGGAAAATAAAAGCAACAGGAAAGCGTATTTTTACCATTTGTGATTTTTTTGTCATTAACGCATGAAACTTCTACTTGTTTTGAACTTTTGATACGAGCGATAGTGGGGGAGGAGGAACCAAACTCAGAGACCTTGGGTATGAGGGTGGACACTCCTAACCAACTAAACTACAAGTCATTTTCTCAAACTTCTGTGTGTTGAAGTAACTTGTCATGAGAAGATTAATATGATTGTGGTATGCCCCTCTTGCAGATACAATGGGGACTTGTTTGCGAGGGCGTTACCAGAAACATGCAGGAGATTAAAAGATGTCCTCATCAATGCCTTAAGGAGGTGAGATTTTCTGGGTTCATTGGGATGGGCGGGTCAATTATCGATACGGAGTTTGCCATGTATCTGGTGGAAAATGCTGTGGTACTTGAAAAGTTTATCATCGAACTTGAAAAGGTCAAATTAGCTTATAGACTGCTAGAGTTTGCTACAACGGAGGAGAAATTAGAAGCAACAAAGGAGCATGCTTTGCAGCTAATTGGAACACAATTACCTCCAGGAGCTGAGTTGTTTATCATATAAGTCCTTTCATTTATCTGTTTTTGCAGCATACTTGAAGCTCTCTTTAGTCTGCAACATTTGTATCATCGCAGTTTGCAAGTTTGCAGTTACTGATCATGTAATGATTTAAGGGTATCAATGGATTAGTTTTGAGTTGTCATAAGACAATAATCCCATCCTATGTGCTAAATGAAATGCAATAATCCTATGTAATAAAGAAATTTCTCGTTTACGCTATAAGTTAGTTGTTTTACTTGTGATATGAGGATGAGAGAATTGAACACGGAAATTTAGTTGTTGTTGTTGCAATGGTAAATTACTTAGGGTGCGTTCGTTGCATCGGACTATCTCGGACTGGATTAACTTCGGGGACTAAGCTGGACTGACTTGGTTTGGACTAAGCGGGATAAAACTAGTGAAGTATTTGGTGCAGTGCCGAACTAGTCCTGGATTAAAATATTTTTTAGGCTAAAAAAATTAATTTCAATTTTTTTTTTTTTTAACTTTTTTACTTCTCTCCAACTATTGCACCACTCACTCAACAAACAAATAGAAAAAAAAGAAACATAATTAATAAAGTGAAGGAAATGGTTGTAAATTTGTATCTCTCATTGTAGTCAAGATGAAGTGAAATGACATTAAAGAGAGACAAGAACAAACGCACCCCGGTTCTTCCTTCCTAACACACACATTCATCGCCCAACATCAAGTCATGAATATTAAGAAAGTGCAACGAAAGGTGATATACATTCATGCCCCATGGATTGTCTTATCTGGATTTATTTCTCTACCATAATCTCCAAGAAGACAGTCCACAAGCTTTGGGGCGTGCGCTAAACACTGGATAGAACAATTCAAGTATTTTCAAGGTTCTGTAATCCTGTCAATCCTAAAGAACCTGTTTCGCAAGAGCTTCCCCAACATGAACGGATGAAGTTAAAATTTGCGATGGTAGAATGTTACGCGGACATCTCACCTTTTTTCCCTTCCCTGCACTTAAAGGAATCTGACAACCCATAAACTTGCAACTCCAACCCTATCTGCACAAAATCATACATAAAATTTACATATATCAGATATTGTGCACCAAAATGACACAAACCAAAATATGAGAAGACAACAAAAATAGTACTTATGTGACATCCCACATCGTCCAGGGGAGTGATTTTTATATGTATATTCCCATCTCTACCTAGCAGGAGGCCTTTTGGGAGCTCACTGGCTTCGGGTTCCATGGGAACTCCGAAGTTAAGCGAGTAGCGCACAAGAGCACTCCCAGGATGGGTGACCCATTGGGAAGTTCTCGTCTGAGTTCCCAGAAACAAAACCGCGAGGACGTGGTCGGGGTCCAAAGCGGACAATATCGTGCTACGGTAATGGAGCATCAAATTAAGATGTGGAGGACAAACAAATCCCTCAATAATCAGAATCAGAATATATATTTTACATGTGAAAAATTAGAGCAAATTCAAACAATACTAAGAAAAATAAACTATGTGGCAACTCTTCATGATTACCCAAATGACCAACTGCTAATTGATTCTATATCATTTGTGCTTGTGTCTAAGGCACATCATGTAAGTTCCCAACTACTTAATTCAATATCTCAGAAGATCGAATGCGAACAATTAACTCTGGCCGAGTTCACCATTAAGAATTTGGGATAATGCAAATATCAAATCTTATTGATGTGGATAACACTCAGTTTAGGACATACCATTAACAATTGGCATCACATATACAAAGATCATCTTTTCTAGTGAAGACCAAAACTCTGTCTAACATGCACTGAACCTAAGAAGCAAATGTAGATATCTGAAGTAATCACAGCCCGCAAACAACAAAGATGTCTGAACATAGCTATTACCCAACAAAAAAAAAAAAAAATCACATGCACAAGTAACACAACCCACGAACAAACAAGTTGGAGGTAAGAGCTATGTCATAACCAGGTTGTTGAAACACAACCCAGACGAAAATCTTCAGGACTAAAGAGGGGGAAAAATAAAGCCTGAAATAATTTTAGACATTGGTTAAAACCACAAGAATTGAAATAAGTTAATTTGTGGGTGAAACAAAAGGGCTAAAGGGATGTCAAAGGCATCATCAGTGTGCAAATAGTTCCTAATCTGCATATTTTTTGGTACAATTCAGAACATTTTTTAACTTATGATGAATCCAATTGAGAAATCAAACAAACAATTCCAGAAATCCAATTGAGAAATTAAAAAAAAAAAAACCAATCCAATATAAAAATCTACGCAATTCAGAGAAAGAAAAGCTAAAGGCCCTAAAATCCGAATCAATTGTAATTCAGGAAAGACGGATTAGGGAACAAGACGTACGTGAACCTGAGCTTCAATTAGGTTGGCACAATTACTCCCCTTTTCCTAAATTCTGTGATCTTTTATCTATTGACGTGTTTTCGGGGGAACTGGGTATATATGAGATGAACTAGTCAATCAGTAACCATACATATTTAGGTCTCCTTTTGCATATCCTCCCTAAATTCAACGTCACTAAATATAAACATTTTTTCTGCAATTTCCACAAAAATCGAAACCAGCTAGAAAAGCGCGTAAAGTGGGGCACTTGATCTTTAAGAAGAAACTTGTATCCAGCAAAAAGTCAAAACAAAACCGCTTCACAAAACACTACATATACTCACACACCCCAAAACCCAGTTCGTAGATCAGATAAACCATCAAACACTGTCACGGAAAAGAAAAAAAAATGAAGTTGCAAACCCTTATCCTGTTCTCCCTAAGTTTGCTGATTGGGATCTCAGCGGAGCAGTGTGGGAGGCAAGCTGGTGGTGCCGTGTGCCCAATCCCAAGTGGCGGTAGTGACATCAGCAGCCTCGTTAGCTCGTCTGTTTTCGACCAAATGCTTAAGTATCGAAACGATGTGAGATGCATTAGTTACGGGTTTTACAAATATGATGCTTTCATTGCTGCAGCTCGGTCTTTTAATGGGTTTGGCACAACTGGAGATGTTGCTACTCGCAAAAAAGAGATTGCTGCTTTCTTGGCTCAAACCTCTCATGAGACTACTGGTTAGTACTAAATTTAACGGTCATGTTTTTTTGCTTAGATTTTTGTGTTTAAACTGTCATGAGATCATAAAAACTAGTTTAGCATCTTCTCTCTAGTAACAACATTACTAAATAACCAAGTTGGTTAAGTCAACGTGTTTTTGTATCTGCATTCTAGTTCGAACATCTTTTTATATAATTTAAAAGAATTCGTATGATATCGCGCTTGTAAAAAAATTGGACGCATCATTTTGATGGTTATAACATATGAATTCTTTAGTTTTACTATAGAGCTTTACTATACATGATCGTTATTTTTGTGCTTAATCATCAATTTAATTATGTAGGAGGATGGGCAAGTGCACCAGATGGTCCTTATGCGTGGGGATATTGTTTTGTCAATGATAGAAGCCAAGATGTGTATTGTACACCATCCAGCCAATATCCATGTGCCGCTGGCAAGCAATACTATGGCAGAGGACCCATCCTACTCACATAGTAAGTCTCTCTTATCCTTCAACATCGAAGTATTCACCTACTTGGTAGTCGGTCAAGAAAAACATTTAGGTATACCCATAAAACTATTACGTGGTGTTGCTAATATACATGTAATCTAATGTGAGTGAACGAGTTTGCGTTTTAATTAGTGTAGTAAATTGATTTTGCATGCCACTTTTATTATATATATATATATATATATATATATATATTTCTGTTTTAGATTTGAATAAATCAAATGAAAAAAAAAAAAGAGACGATATTAAAAAAAAGTGCGGAAAGAAAACGTGAGGGCAGACTGACTTGTTTGACTTTTCCAGCAATTACAATTATGGTCAAGTGGGCAAGGCAATCGGAAAGGATCTGTTAAACAACCCGGATCTAGTGGCCACAGACCCGGTTGTATCATTCAAGACAGCTATATGGTTTTGGATGACTCCACGGGGAAACATGCCATCAAGCCATGATGTCATCACTGGTAGGTGGAGTCCATCTGGTGCAGACAGATCAGCGGGTCGGGTTCCCGGGTATGGAGTGATCACCAACATCATCAACGGAGGGCTTGAATGCGGGAAGGGTCAGGATGCTAGGGTTGCTAGTCGGATCGGGTTCTACAAAAGGTACTGTGGGATATTGGGAGTGAGTCCGGGGGACAACTTGGATTGTTACAATCAAAGTCCTTTTGCCTAAAACAATATACGGTGAGGTTCAGTCTTGGAGATATTGTCATAAAGACAGTAATCCTGTCCTATGTACCAAACAAAATGCAATAATCCTATGTAATAAAGAAATTTCTCGTTTACACTAAGTTATTAGTTTTAATTGCTATATGAGAATGAGAGAATCGAACAAAAGAATTTCGTTGTTGCTGTTGTTGCAATGGTGAATCACTTGATATTATACTACTACTAAGAAACTCACTTTGTTCATAAATTACAGGCGGAATCATATACTCCTTGTTTATAAAGTTACAGTTGATGGTACTTTGCAATTACCTTAAAATCCTTTTGACTAAATAGAAATGAGCATTAGTGGGAGAGGACATAAATTGACAGGCATAATTGATGGAAAAAAGCAATGTCTGGCCTTGTAAAAGTAAGACATTGTAAAGCTCTAGCTAAGCTCCTAAACATTGTGGGATCAGTCAATGGAGTACCTTCATCCTTAAGTAATTGTGTATGTGAGATTTTCAAGGAGTAAGACATGGTTTACAAGATTCCTTTCCAACCTTTTTTCAACAAATCGTTCATATACTTTGACTAAGAAATGAAGATATCATTAGTGTTGTCTTAGTTTAATGTTTTGTTGAAGTGAACTTTTTGACATATTGTGGATCCCAAAATTCCTAGAGGCGACACGTGGACTTTCAGTGAAAAAATACAAGACCCTTTATTAAATGAGCATGGCATCCCACGTGCAGCTTAGCATCCTAGTACATGCACACAACAGACCACGACTGCTCAAAGCTCCACTGCACATGAAAAATGTCAAAGGTATTTAATGATAGGATTATCCCTAAATTATATCATAACTCTATCAAGTAAGTAATCCCAATTATATTTAATTAGGGATAATTACCTTTAATTCTAATATATTGTTTACACAATATCTAGGGATATTCTCATCAAATCCTACCCTAATGGCCGACCATCTCCTCTATAAATAACCGATTTCTTCACCAAAAATGGGTTAGCTTTTTTATATGCTGAAAACCCTAAACACTCACTCTTTTTACGGAGACTAACTTAGGTGAGATCCATTGGCCAAAATCTACACCCCACCCCTCATCGTGGGCACATGAGGCTTTTGATCTTTGATCAAAAGTGTTGATTGTTTTGTAGGTGCATTTTCGTTAAGACTGAAGAAATCGGAAATTTGCATCGACACATATCTTATTTTTTTGTTTTGGTCAAACGACATATTTTGTTAGATTACTGTGTCTTGGTTCAAATTATCTATAATGATTAGTGTATATCAACTATAACAAAATAAAATTAAAGTAATTTATTATGTAGAAATGACATTTAAAGGGTGACTTTTTTTTTTTTTTTTAACAAACGATATTATCGTCACTAAGGGAAAATGGAGTTTAGCCTCATAATGTGCTAGCAATAAAGTGGTTCAAATTCTTTTTTAGCAAGGATCGAATCTAAAATTTTTCATTTATAAATAAAAATGAATACTATTAAACTACAGTATTAAGTAACATATTTAAAGGGTGACCTTGAAGGTACAGAGAAAATTATAGAGGAAGGTATCTAGCGTTATGTTTCCTCCAAGTCTTTTTTTTTTCCCCTACCTGTTAACTTCTCTGGTAAGCTTTCCTACCTGTTAACTTCTCTAGTAAGCTCGAGTATCCATTTTCCAGCCCCAACACCCACCCACATTTCCGGCTATCCACGTCGGTCAATCATCACCTGCGACACTCCCATCACTCACCCCCGCCACTACCACCTCCTCCTCCTCCTCCTCCTCTTTCCGATCTCCCGGAAAATGAGTTAAGAAATCCTAAAAACAAGTAAGTTCCTTTCTTCCTCGCTCTCTCCGATTTAACATTATGTAGCTTATTTCATATCATCCTTGAATTCATTTTTTTGGCCTTTGAAATCGACGAATATTAAGTAATTTAGCTGCTAAACTGACTAGCTAGCATGAGACTCTGTTCTTTGTGAATTATGCTAATTTGCCTCAGAATCGGCAGCTTATCTGGCTAAATTGTTCCTGTATTAAGTTCAATAGTTAGCAAATGGAAGAAGGATCGATGGAAATTCCAACTGAATCAACATATGATAAAAAACAAGATAAAACTCCGATGAATTTGGGTGATAAGGGAGAAACAAGTAATCCGTTGGAGGATCGGATTAGTCAACTGCCGGACGCGATTCTGGTTGACATCATTTCCCCGTTGAGGATTAAGGAAGTAGCAAGGACTAGTGTCCTCTCTAAGAGGTGGAGATATTTGTGGACACATGTTACACGTCTCAACTTTGCTCATCATGTTGGTGAACATCCACGTACCTCCACAAGGACCACAACAGTTAATCCGTCAGAGAGAAGAAGTCTAAAAGAAGTGACCAGCAGAAGACAACGACTCCGGCTATTGCGCCAGGGTTTAACACCTTTAAACTTTGGCGAATTCAGAGTTGGTTCTTCCTCAGAGGGTTCCGGTTCAAGATCTAGGCACCCCGATGCGATTCCAAGACAAATTGGCCCACCATCACCACCACCGTGTACGGTGGTGACTAACGTCCTGCAATCGCATCAGGGTCCAACCGTAGATGGAATCAGAATTTGTGGGTCTTGTTATAACTCGGATCATGTTGATAATGTTATCGAATTTGCAATTCAAAAGAAAGTTCAAAGGCTTGAGATAGAGAAATCGAAAGAAAAAGACGCCAAGTTTTGGGAGAAGCCATTCAAAAACCCTTTCGGTGTTTCACGCATTAAGTCCCTTAGACACCTCTCTTTGAAGTACATAAGTATAAGCGATAAAGTTGTTGGGCTGGTTCTATCCGACTGTCAACTTCTTGAACACCTCAGTATTTATGACTCAAGCAATCTTTGTCTTGTGAAAGCAGTTGGTTCATCACTCCGGTTGAAGTTCCTACGAGTAAGTTGTTGCCGTAGCTTAGTCAGAGTTGAGATTTCTGCCCCTAATCTTGTGTCATTTATATATGACGGTCCAAATATGTATAGAAGAGGAATTGTTTTGAAACATGCACCCAAGCTTGTCAACGTATCTCTTTCAGAAAACGAACCCGCTAATATTACCAAAGATCTTCTGTCGATTACCAGAGATCTTCTGTCGATCTCAGCTCGATTTTCATATCTACAGACTCTCAACCTGTCGATGAATATGACAAGACGGGTTAGACTCTCAACCTGTTATGTACTTTAAAGTTTTCCTAGCTTCTTGTACTTGTTGGCTGATCATTTTCAAGTTTTTTGTGTTCCTGTTTTTCAGACAAATGTTATGCTCCCACAATTTCCAGACTTAACTAGTCTCAAAGACTTGTCGTTGACTATACATGCCCAAAATGATGGGCAAAGTCTCCTGGATTTGACTTCCTTGTTAGAGCAATCTCCTTTCTTGCAGAGATTAACAATGAAGGTAAAAATCAATATATCTATTAGAGTGGTTTTTATCATCGCAAAGCGTCTATCACATTTTTACAAGTCATATTCTGATCCTTTACGTTTCAAATGGATTAATGTTGTCATCAACCTTGTATTACTGATAATTCCGTTGTTCACAGAAAGGGAAAGTTCGTTTCATCAGTATAGTTTACAAGTAGAGTTTTAGAAAGGGAAGGGCCATTTCATGATTTGAGATTGTAATAAGTGAAAGTGTTCAAGTTTTTTCTTTACTGAATTAAACTTCTGCTTGTTTTGAACTTTTGATACAAGCGATAGTGGGGAGGAGAAACCAAACTCGAGACCTTGGGTATGAGGGTGGATGCTCTTAACCAACTAAACCACAAGCCATTTTTCACAAACTTTTGCTTGTTGAAGTAACTTGTCATGAGAAGATTAATATGATTGTGGTATGCCCCTCTTGCAGATACAATGGGGATCTGTTTGCAACGGTTATACGAGAAACATGCAGGAGATTAAAAGATGTCCTCATCAATGCCTTAAGGAGGTGAGATTTTCTGGGTTCATTGGGATGGGCGGGTCAACTATTGATACGGAGTTTGCCGTGTACCTGTTGGAAAATGCTGTAGTACTTGAAAAGTTTATCATAGAACTTGAAAAGGCCGAATTAGGTAGATGGCACAATATACTGACAAAGTTTGCTACACCGGAGGAGAAATTAGAAGCAACAAGGGAGCATGCTTTGCAGCTAATTGGAACACAACTACCACCAGGAGCCGATTTGGTTATCATATAAGCCCCTTCATTTACCTGTTTTTGCAGCATACTTGAAGCTCTTTTTAGTCTGCAACATAGTATAATTCGCAGTTTGCAAGTTTGTAATTAGCAGTTTGCAAGTTTGTAATTACTGATCATGTAATCTATTAAGGTTATGAGCTGGGCATGATCTTGGTTTGTTGATGTCTTTTTACCCATATTTATTTTATAATTATGACATTTTGTGAAGAGTGCTACTAGATTTACCTACATGTCGTATTTGCACGCCCATTCTTCCTTAATGAAAATGTTTATTGCAAATTTTATATAAGGCGGGTTGGGTTGTGAAAATATGATAATTGTAGTTTGAAATAGTGCATGAAATTTTTTCGATACGGTTGATATTTTCTTGAAAATATCGGAATAATCAGAGAAAATATGAAATTAGGGATAAAGTCTAAACTTCATAAGATATCAGAGGAACTCTTAAATTTCGGATTAAAATTAACAGATTTTATCAATATTTTTAACATCTCAATTAAATATTAACAAACTGCCACATGTCATTCTATAAATTTTCATTTTAAATATCTATTTCTTTTAGACCATCTCCAATGGTTAGGCTAAAAGTCAAAATTTTTAGCCCGAAAAATTTAGCTTTTAGCCTAAAAACAGCTTTTCTACTCCAACCATTCTACCCTAAAATTTTAGTCCGGGATTATTAAAGAATGAATTTAGGCTATTTTTTTTGTTAAATTAAATTTTTAAAAATAAATAAATATGTAGACTATCGTAAATTAATTTTATGAACATTTTAATCTAAAAAAATTTAAATTCCGATAAATATTGGGTAGAGTCCACTTCAATTTCTGGGCTAAATTTCGGGGGGAATTTGGCATTGGTTTAGCATTTAGCATTTAGCTCAAAATTTCCCCTTGGGTTGGAGTGCGTTTGGGGGGAAATTTTGGAAGGTAATTTGGCTTTTAGCCCACCATTGGAGTTCGTCTTAGCAAATATCCATCATTTCCATAGAAAGCCACTAGTATTATGTCAATCGATATTCATTGCAGTTTACGACATGTCGTCCAAGTACCAGGGCTTTAGCGCCCCCACCCCAACACGGAATCCCCAAATCTCAAACCCCTGCAAAACCCTAACCTCTTCAACCTCGCAGACCTTCCACCATCCTCGACGAGGAACCCTAAACCCTAAATGGGGAAAATCCCACCATCTCTGCGCTCATCAGTTTCAACCTCCATCATCAAAAAGCCACAATCTTTAATCCGAAACGAATCCCCATCTCACAAACCCCATCACTTTCCCAAGAAACCCGCCAGGAAAATCCCACCCCAACTTTCCGAGAAAACCCAGGAACCCACCGCCTTCCGCAACCCCTTCACCTCCCCAAACATCTCCGACGCCAAGAGGGTCTTCACCTCCATCGTCGCCGCCACGAAATCCCCACTCGACCTCCGCGTCCACAACGCCCTGCTCCAATCCTACGCCGCAATCTCCACCGTCAACGACTCCATATCTCTCTTCAACCACATGATCAAAACCCACCCTGCGTTCTCCCCTGACAAATCGACCTACCATGTTTTGCTCTCCCAGTCCTGCAAAGCAGGGGATGAGACACTGGGGTCCGTACACCAGGTACTCAACTTTATGCTCACCAATGGCTTCAGTCCCGATAAGGTCACCACGGATATCGCTGTCCGGTCACTCTGTTCTGCCGGTAATGTTGACCTCGCTGTTCAATTGGTTAAAGAAATGGCGATGAAAAACGCAGCCCCGGACAGTTATACATACAATTTTCTGGTGAAGTGTCTCTGCAAGTCGAGATCTGTGAGTAGTGTTTATGAGTATATTGAAAGTATGAAAAGTTCTTTGAATTTGAAGCCTGATCTTGTCACTTATACTATTTTGATTGACAATGTGACGAATAGAGAGAATTTACGCGAGGCGACTAAGTTAGTGGAAATGTTAGCTGAGGAGGGATTTAAACCTGATTGCTATATTTACAATACAATTATGAAGGGTTTTTGTAAATTGAATTTGGGCAAAGAGGCAGTTGATGTTTTCAAGAAAATGAAGGAGGAGGGAGTGGAGCCTGATCTTGTAACGTATAATACTTTGATTTTTGGGTTATCGAAATGTGGAAGGATTATGGAGGCTAAGAAGTATCTGGGTGTCATGGTGGAAATGGGACATTTGCCGGATGCGGTGACATACACTTCATTGATGAATGGAATGTGTCGGAAAGGGGATGTCTTGGGTGCAATGGAGTTGTTGGAGGAGATGCAAGCACAGGGGTGCCAACCGAATGTTTGCACGTATAATACGTTGCTTCATGGATTATGCAAGTCGAAACTTTTAGAGAAGGGGTTAGAATTGTATGGGCTGATGAAAGAATGTGGGATGAAGCTTGATACAGCTTCTTATGCTACACTTGTGAGGGCACTTTGTAGGGAGGGTAGGGTTGCAGATGCTTACGAAGTGTTTGATTATGCAGTTGAGAGTAAGAGTGTAACTGATGTTGCTGCTTACACGACTTTGGAGGGTACGCTGAAGTGGCTTAAGAAAGCAAGGGAGCAAGGTCTTGCTGTCTAACTGGTATTTCCTCTAATTTGTACAACTATGTTTGCTTGGCGAATTCTAATAGTTTTTGAATGTTCTGTGATTTAATTTATCTTTGTAACTGAAGGTGCTGGTGTAATGTTATCAATTCCCATATTGGCAGAAGTGCTCTATGACATATACAAAGCTTGGATTTTGCTGTTGTTTCAGCTTGATTGCTTTCAGTGACATCTATGTTTGTTTAATGTTGATTTGAAAAGAGAGATTACACAGATTTAAAAGTGCTGTAGTGAATTGCGAGCATTCGTTTGGCAACACTCAGAAATTTTTTTTCCTATGTGGTATGCCAAAGTTATTTTGATTTGTATGCTTTCTAGTTTCCTAGGTTTAGATCATTTTCAACTTGAATTAGGTTGTTAAATTGGAAATCAGAGTTTGTCATCTTGGTTTGACTGCAATCCCGACTTTGAACTCCCTTCGGTGGTGGAAATTGAAAGTGTAGAACTATTTTAACATCAATGCTTATTTTTAGTACTTGATGTCCAAAACATAACCATGATGTTTATATGTCTTTCACTACTTGTGCAATGTGTACTAAGGCTAGATATGTTCTCAAAATAAGTTTAGAAATGTGAATTGTGATTTTTCTTTTCCAATTATCATGCAAGTAAGGCCTTCACCCTACAATGTCCTGACTTGATTGAAACACTTCTTGTTATTTTGGGCCACCAGTTTCGTTACAGGGCTGTTGAAGGTTGTTTGAGTTGTCAACGGTTGTCCCTGGTGAAGCAACAAGACTGTATGTAGGACGTTAGCAATCCCGAGTCTATCTTCACCAGGCCAAACGACTCTTCTGATGAACTGGAACGATGACAAAATCCCCAACTGGAAAGCCCTGGACAGGAAGCCACGATAATTTTTCACACGTCTAGTCATTGGCCGTAAGATCTATACTAGATTTTGTGATGCTAATCATGCTACAAAGAGTTGCAATTTACAGGAAAGTTTGAGCATCCAGTGGAGCCAGAGTAAATGACGGGCATAATAATCTCCGGAAGCTGAATTCCACCATTTTTGTATTCACCATCCAGACAAACATTTTACCCTCTTGACAGATATCCTCCAACAAAGTCCCCATGGTCGCAGACAAACTTCTCCACCGGATTTTGCATCAGACACTATCTGCTATTTGTTGTTGATGAGCTACTCCTGTGGAGCTGTAATTGTCTGCTGTTGTCCATACAAGTACAAAAATGGCCTTTCTTCTTGATTGGGTGGTTGCATAAAAAACTAGCCTATACAAATTGAGTCAAAAGGCCTTTAAGAAAGGTTATCCAAATGATATCTGTCTGTTCTGATTCGCATTAACAATTGAGTGGGATGTCATTATTCCGAATATTTCTAATTCCCTAATCATGGATGGTGGATGGTACATATTACTTCTCTATTCGACTTTTAACCACAATTGAACCCTGACATGGAGTACTTGGAGGTAACTAAAGATTAGGTGTAAAATCAAGTGCAGTGTCGTTTTAGGATTCATGCAGCTGACCCCACTTAGTGGGGTAAGAGTTCATTGTTGTTGGTTTATGTTTTTATAAGTAATTTCATCAAATAAACATGAAAATTAGTCAACAAAACCAAAACAATAAAATCAACACTTCTAGTGGGCAAATCCACACAAACAACTAAATAACTCACAATACAAGACCACCAAAACCCTGAGACAAACCAGAAGCCTAAATCATGTGAACTACAACTACATGAAGTGTAGCCACCATCAAACTCACTGCATCTAACCAAGAAATAACTATGGAACACTAGATGGAGATGGGGCAAATATGGTCTCCGGCGATCCAATAGGTTGTTTAATCATTTTAACTAATGTGATAAATCAAAACTATTTAATTTGCTCTAACTTACGGTAGGACAATTGTAACTTGGTTGCAAGTGGGCGGACGAACTGCCTTGACCAACTTACCTAATCATATTTGCGTCCTTCTTGTTTATTCAGTGAACACAATTAAGCAAATCCAGAAAGAGGCCTAAAAAATGCAACAAAGAGTGTAGCATTACTCTTTGTCTTTGATTTAGTGTTTGCTTGGTTTGCGTTCTTCCAACAACGACATGCAAAATGCATGTGTTACAAACAATACAAGGGGCGTTTTTTAACTCCTGATGTTTAGGCTCTTTTGTGACACTAATTGGCAACAACCTGCCGCCCCTCCTAACCCAAATATGTTTATCTATAATCCTAATTAAAAGGTGAATTAAAATAAGTGTCAAAATGTTTCATTGTCTTTGAATTAAAAATTGGGTCTATATGGTACACAAAATGATACGGAAATCAGTGATTAATTTACACAAAATGATACGGAAATCAATGATTAATTGATTAGATGAATCTAGCTAATTACAATTATTATTGCTACCATAGCCAGCAAACCCTAGCTAGATTCTTGTATTTGAGGCGTATAGATTTATGCTTAAAACTTGTCTCAATGTTGTTGTTTTCTTTTGTTTTTAAACCTACTGATACCTTCTTTCGGTTTCTCTCCAGTGACCAGCAAAGCACTTGCCAGCCTTTCATGTTCCATAAACAATCAATCCAAATGATTATATATGATTGAGTTCTGATTGTGGAGCAATTGTGCAATGAATTTGAAATACGGTCATGTGACGTTATTGTTTTACTCAAATTATAACACCTGAATTTTTTTTTTCTTAATATATTTAGAAGTGTGACATATCAACCATGTCTTTCACTTTTTATTGTAACTCGTGAAATAATACGTCATATGATTAGTGACTCTAGTGCTCATAAAAATTTGATGGAGAGAGAATGGGCAGGTAAATGATTGGAGGAGACAAGGAGGCATACGGTTCACACGGCCTGTACATTGCTGTTTGCACATTGAGGGTCCAAAACCCTAAAAGAAATCAGACCTAAATTCATAAACTGAGTAAAAAAAAAGATATGGAATTTGTGGGTTGTTAGCCAAATTTGATACAGGATCTTCAAATTGCAGGGCGATCACATGCCGACCGTACTGGGTCGGCACCAAAAAAGGACATAAATGTAATCCTCATAATTTTATGTTATATATAGAGATTTTGAGAGTTGAGGTTTTCCAATTAATTCAGGGTTTATTTCCAGTTTGTGCAAAAATATTAGACTGTTTGCAAAAGCAAATGGCTGTTTCATTTGCATCCATAGTGCCTGTGAGGTCTATTAGCCTACCATCTAGGCTAAACCCTAAATCTGAAAAAATTGAGTCAGATTTAAACAAGTTAAAGACTTTGAAATTTTCAAGTTCTCTAGTGAGCAAGGATCTTCTGGTGGGCTTTTCTGGTCTAGCAGAGTTGTACAATTGCATTGAGAAACTTGTTCTCTCTCCACTGACCCAACAAGCACTTCTCAACCAGCAGTGCAAAGCACTTGTGGAAGAAGCACTTGACGGGTCAGTTGGGTTGCTAGACTCATGTGCTAGTGCAAGAGACATTCTCTTGACAATGAAGGAACATGTTCAGAACATCCAATCCGCCTTGCGCAGGAGGACCGGAGCTTCAAGCATTGAAACCAGCGTTCATTCCTACATTTGCTTCCGAAAAAAGGCGAGGAAGAGCTCTGCAAAGAGCCTCAGAGATTTGAAGAAAATGGAAACAAATCTTGGGTCATTCCGTCTGTTGGATTGCGACTACAATGTACAAATAGTTCTTAAATTGTTAAGAGAATTAAGTGATGTAACAATTTCCGCATTTCAGTCCCTTTTCATGTTTCTATCCATGCCTGCAACCAGCGCAAAGGGTAGCAAATGGTCATTGGTGCCGAAACTAATGGCAGCGAAATTTGCAGCCGCACAAAAAGACCAAAAGGTTTACAATGAAGTGGGAAGTGTTGATGTTGCGCTTTGCTCACTACGTGGAAATACCAGAAAGAGTGATCCCAAGACTGATGTGCAGGTGGTTCAGTGGAGACTAGACACACTTGATTGCAGCATATCTGGCCTTGAGGCTGGATTGGAAAGACTCTTCAGATGCCTATTGCAACATAGAGTGTCTCTACTTAATGTCCTTACACCTTGAAGTTCTAAGATATCTGCAGAATCAGTCATGGCATCCACATTTTACAGGATTGTACCATGTTCAAGAACCATTTTGTACAATTGTTCCAAAATTATAGAGAATTCAATACATGATATTATTCTTCTCACCTTATTTGTGTGTTTTATAAGATTTGCACCAAGTATATATGTTCTATACGAATATCGTAGGGTTTCGATTCTAACATTTACAAACTCAACTTAATTACTGAGTGCAAGTAAACATTTTTGTTGAACTCAAATTATGTAAGATTGACTAGGTTTGAGCTAATGGGATCAATTATGTAGGTATTGTGAGTTAATTGAGCAAAATTGAATTTCATTAATAGAAAATTAGATTGTCATTATAAAATAACATTTTCTTTATTTAACTCTGGTGAAATTACATTTTGATTTACGTCTTACATTATAAGGTACAATCATAATAATGTACCCAACTTTTTGGCAAAAAAGAACGTACCTAACCAGAAAGACAAAAATTAGAAACTAACACTATATGGGTTAGCATACAAAACTTATAAACTCATTCGTAAGTTAGCTCTTGATCTGACGATACCTACCTAACTAACCGAATAAGGTGCAAATTCGAATCCTCCTCTCAATTGGTGAAAAATAAAATTCAACCAACGAAACGCCACAATCAATGTACAAAAATTCACAAATATTGATCAAAATGCAATTTGGCTCAAACTGATTGGATCTAAGAATATTATCACCAAATGTTCACCCCCAACCTAACATGATGTATTTTCCAAAATAAAAAACCTAAGATGATGTATCCTATAAATTTCAATGATTGAGGACTATATTTATAGACATAGGTTTATGCCACCTATATAGAATATAAACTTTTTGGCATGCACTTGATCTGCCCAATAAAAACTCTTTGATTCTTGCTGAATCGAGAAAACCTATGTGAATGCAGACGAGATAATCCACTATGATAGAGCATGAAAAGAAAAATGCAACATTATTGAGAGCACATCGGCTAACCAATATAAAATTGCTAATCATGTTTGCCTAACAAAATTAAGAAAATGACATCCATGCATCACGCTTATAATTTTTTTGTGTGAACATGGTCAGTCCACATGCAACTCATGAATTGGTGCTGCTCTTGCTCATGGCTAGTTAATTTGGGGTTTGGCCCTTGGTGGAGTTGATTAGGTAGTTAGCCCAGTACGGTCAAATGGGGCTCAAAGGCTAGGGATTTATTTTGTTCAAGTTTTCACCCCCTCTTTGGCATGGAGAAAAGAGGACTGAACTAAAACCATGAACATAAATTCGTTAACTAGGTTAGTCGAATTTGAGGTCTTGCCCATATAAATAGAGAGAAATATTATTAGACTTTCCACTTATAAATAGGGAAGTGTTATTGGCACTTCAAAAATCTCATTCTACACAACTTAAAAGTGTATTTTTCTTTCCAAATATAGAAAGTTTGGAGTAGAATGAGATTTTTGGAGTGTCAATAACAATTCCCTATAAATATAGAGGAACTCTACTTATCAAACAATCTAAACCCACATATCAATTAAATGAGACAAAACAAACGGACATGACGACAAAACTGATACCAACCAAAGCAAATTAAATTTTCAAGGATTGAACTTGCTCTGATACCAAGTTGAAAATTAGATTACTCTACGAATAAACGGGATATAAAACTAGAAAAAAATAATACTTTATTAATCTTAAAGAAAGAAACACTGCAAGGTTACCATGATGTGACTGACTTATTATTCTACAAGTTACAATGCTTACTATTTAAACTAAAACATCCCCTGATCCCTAAAGGGTAAAAAAATATATCACTTAAAAAAATAAAAAAAAACCCATAATCCTTAACCCACAAGAAAACCAATAAAAATAGAAAGCTACTAGACCCGCCTTATTGTCTTATTTCTCTACTCACGTTATAATCCCACCCACCTTAAAAAGTTAAAAAATTAAAATGATATTTCCCCATCCACTATTATTCCCAAAATAACCTTTAACATATGCATACATATGAAATTATAAAACAACATATAATTTTCATAATGCATCACAGACGTGGTATTTCAATTGGCTTTCGTGCCAGGGTGCTGCAGATTCATTCCAAGCGTTCTAAAATGCACATGTCAATGAAACAACAAAAAAGGAAAGGATTGTTTGATTTGCTTAAAGATTTTCGTAGGTGAGTTTTGTGTTTCTCAACATATTGGCCAAATTCAAATAAGCAATAAAAATAAGGATATATTGCCCAAATACTTTTTGCTGATCTTGAAGTCACAAGTATGCAAATTCAATTGAAAAACACAAAGGTATCCAAATTCAAAAGGAAAACTTCGACGACATATATATGTTGCGGCAAATGCAAACGACCCACATACAAAATTATTCTTTTACCTTTTCAATAGAAACATAATCTTCTACCTCTTTCATAGAAGCATCATCTTCTACTTCTTCAACGAAAAAGTCATCTTCTAAATCCTTTTTTTTTTCTTTCTCTAGATGAAAAGAGATGGAAAGATGAGTTAGGGTTTAAGATAGACTGAGCGTGCAACCCAACCTTTTTTTTAACACAAAAGAGGATAACTAATGTCCTTATCAGTCGTTTTACAAATAAACAAATTTGTAATTAAAAAATTCAATAAAAGGTGGGTGGAAAGATAAAACATAGGGGGTGAGACTAACGCTAATTTTCCCACAAAATTCTCAACTAGTCTCTCTTAAGGAATATTATCGAATACATACGTTATCGATGTGCATGCATGTATAAATGAACTGTACTATGGTTAGGTGCATATGTTTTCTAATGATTTAAGCCTAAGGACAACTCTTTGTTCGATTGGCATCGATCATTTGCGTGCATATGTGTGTAGTTTATTTCTTAATTTCCTATTAAAATCTAGTAATCAAGTGTTATCCAGCAAACTGAATTATCATAAACTAATAAAATGAGTCTTTTCCATCTCTTTTGGCTTAGGATAAGCCCTTTCACATGTTGTCCATTTGTCTTCCTTATTATATCCCGTGGTTGCCTAGCTGATAGGGTCAAATATCCAACTGAGCCGTTGGCTACCACATCACTTCGTCGTCTGCATGACTATTAAACCTTGTGGCGTGCAATCTATACAACTGGCCTTATGGGACGGCAAAATTATATACCCTTAAATTTCAATGGACGACGTGGACCTCCCCATGACTTCAAATTATGCATGGGATAACATTACAAATATTCTGCTTATACTCAGAGAATGTACGTGACGTATGAATATTATAAACACATCTTTTGTGTAATTAATTGGTTTAGTACTAATTACATGTTTCGGTAGTAAACATATATCAACTAGCTAGATAAAGGAAGATATAATTAATACAGGGTTTATATAACTATAGGAGGAAGATATTTGTATATTTTAATTACTATATGTGTCAAGCAAAGAATGGGGTTAATTTATGCACACTGCAAAGACAATGAACTGTGCTTCATTAGTTATGAAGAACAACAAATTATATTAATGCATGCAGAAAACTAGCTCAAGCAGACAAGAAGAATCATGTCCTCATGTGTGTGTGTGTAATTTTATACAAAATGAGCATGTGGTTTTGTCAAGTTTTGGTCTGATGTGTGAAGAATTGTAGCTTTTATCTTAATTGCGGGATTGAGATAATATATTTGTAAATTAATTTACTATTATATGTGAGGGAGAGAACTCATGATTTTTATGTACAGTAATTTGTGTATTCATTTGTTTCATGCATGATAATGTAGAGCTGAGCCAGCATCAATTTCCAATGCAGGAATGTGTTGTATCCGTATAGAAGAATAGGAGGAATATCTACTGCCTTAATGCCTCCTTGTCTCCCAACTTACACCAACATCACCATCATGTATCACGATACATTATACATATATACCTAGTTCCATATATAATTCAGTGCCACACTGCATAGTGCATACTTAAAGAACGGGCAATTTGCCAATTTGAACTAAACATATATTATGATCGATTATGATTTATTCCAACCCTCTTCCAGTATGATATGTTCATGGCCCGTAATAGCAGGGCTGGTGTCTAGCTAGTGCATGAACAGCTCAATTCATTGTGCAACATTACAAAATTAAAAAAGAATACCCCTGAAGATAAACGGAGAAGTTGCCATCATTCCTCAAATTCTAATTTTAATTAGTCATGACCCTCTTGGGTTCTCAGAAGCAAAACACATGGACTCATGGGATCGGCATGCAAAATTAACAAAAGTTTGAAAACCACTGCGTCAGACCGAGACATATGCATATGAGAAAACATTTGTACATCAGACACGGTTTTTAAAAATAATCCATCAAATTGGTTGGGACTTAAGATGGATGGAAATATCAGTGATGAACTCATCGATCATCATGTATGATGTTGGGAATGTGCAACATGAACAACAAGTGCAGCAGAATAACGTTACAATGTTGTTCTTAATGAGCTGATGGAGACTGTACCCGACGTTCACGTTTTCAAGAATATGCAATGCATCATGGCACATGAACAAGTGCAGCAGAATAATGTAATGTTGTTCCTGATGGGGCTGATGGAGACTGTACCCGCTGTTCACGTTTTCAAGAATATGCAATGCATCATGGCATGATATAAATTTATAGAAAATATTAGGGGATCATCTTCTTAGATCATAAATTTTGTTAAAAAATAATACGACAGTTGATGATTGGGCGACTATTTTAATATTTAAATAAAGATTTTAACACCAATCGACACATCATATATCTACAAAATACGGTCTAATCTTTCTAGCATCATCCTAAATTTATTACCAAACAATATATATAATAAATTACTCATCAAATATCTCATGTGCCCCAATGTGACTAAAGAAAGTGTGTCATTTATCTTTTTTGTTGGCCAAGAAGGTTTCTGGGGCCGGCATTAGAAAGTTACAGGATGATGACATAACATTAGTTATCTGATCGAAGCCCTTTCATACGTATGAAATAAAGATATAGGATGACGACATCCTTAGTTTTCTGATGCCTCTTGTTCAACAAGACAGCTGAAGAGAGGATGACATAGGCAAGAAACCTCTTTAATGGTCTTCTTCCTGTTCCTAGAAAATCAAATTCCTCCAAAAGTTTCACTAGCCTTGCAAGTTGTTTAGGGTTTGCGATATCGATGCTTTTGGGATACAAATCACAAGACGATTACTTAAAAGATAAAGGAAAGAAATATCTTGATGTGATTCAAGGTGTCAATTGTAATTCATTGTATGGCTATACATTTTACAAATGTATCAAAAAGTGTTAATCCCAATGGAAACCCTAATAAAATGTGGATGCCTTAGAGATTTTGAAACAAATAACTGTGGCCTTTTAAAGCACATCATTGTGAGATTATGTTCAAAAGAAAAACTCTTGTTTTAATCAAGCGCCTAAAAACGCTATCCAAACCATTCTCAAGGCCTTCAACAGTGACTTCCAAAGCCTCCAATTTTTTATGTGCGTTTTGAATCTTCTCAACATTAGCACCTTCTGTAGGAGTCGATGAAGATTTGCATAGAGAATAGACAGCAGCATCAACAACATCCAACTCATGGCCATTAATATCCTCATTCTGATCTTCACATGCTATCCCTCCCTTGTGCATAAACTTTGATACCAAAGACCACTTTTTTGGCCTTGGCTTTGAGACTGGAACTGCTAGGAAGACCAATAGGGATTGAAAGATAGACATGTTCTTACCAAACACTTCTTTAAGAACTCGAGTTACCGAGGAAGCATGCTGATCTTGTTCTAGATGTTGTGATGCTTTGATGTCTACTTGCTTCAGTGATGTGATCAATTTCTTGGCATCCTTCTTCATCTTCTTTCTGAAGCAATTGTAATTTGCAATGAAGCTTAAGTCTCCCTTTCTCCTCCTAAGAGCAGATTGAAGGTCTCTAACATGTTCCTTGATTTGTGACATGACATCCCTTGTGATGCCACATTTATCCAAGAGCCTCAGTGATCCATCCAACAACTCATCCATACACTTCTCTTGTTGGTAATCAGAAAGGAGTTGTTGGGTTGATGCCACCTGTAAAAGATCATCCACACAATCATACAACTCCTCTAGTCCACATAGATCTTTGCAGATTGAAGCAGAAGATGAAGATGTTTGGAGCCTACTCAGCTGTTCTTCAACCCTAAGAGTGGTGGGGGGTGATCTTGAGGGAAGGCTGATTGATCTGACTTTGTACTTGGCAGCCATGGTTGAAGCTGTTCTGTATGTTTCACAAGAGCTCAAGTTTGAGGTTTTTGATCTCACTATATCTTGGAATACGTATATATACATTGATGAAAGGTGAGAGTGACAAGACTTTTGCGTTAATATGGAGATGTTACTTTGTCACAATTTCAGGTAACATTATTGATTCAATAATTTGAGGCCCCAATTGTTTGTGGCAAAAGCCTCATGAGTCATCACCAACTTTGCCTCCCCTTGTGCCACATTGCCCTTCATTTTTAATTTATTGAACTGTGGCAGGCCAGTCCTCCAATCGGTGGCCTTATATAGTTTTTTAGAAGATCCAACACCAAAGTTGCATTAGATATAGAGATCCCGATCTATTGGGATAATAATTAAGATATGTAACATATTATTGTATACACGAGTGACTTGTACTAATCATGTCTCTATTAGACTTTTGGTAAATGTTTGCATAGAAGTCATGACTACACTAGAAGTCGACGTGTGGACCTTGGGGACATTTGGTGCTCTCTGCTTGGTTCTCATATTTGAGTCATCTCACCAAATCATTGATGTAGATTTCCTTTTGAATTTTATTTAATTTTCTGTACTTATTTTATGTATGGCTTTTCAGTAGTTTTGTGGTTGATATGTGTTAAGTTTATGACAACCAAATTAAGCAGAACCACAAAAAAAACCACATACAAAAGGAATACAGAAGATTTGAACTCCCAAATTTTACGTTTGGAATATAGGTAGGAGAAGATCTTTGCTTGGCTCTGTCAGTTGAGTCACATCACCCAATCATCGGAGATTTCTTTTCCTTGGGTCAGTAAAATCATTCGAGAGTAGTATTTCCTATTGAAACTAACTTTTCATAACTGCATTAAAATAGACAGGTACTACTCGGCATTTAAAATAGGTGAAAACTGACGAGTGCTGAGTATGGTTCAGTATGAAATCTAAGGTGTATTCTATAAACTATTGGTTTGAGTAAGTCTAGAGTTTCAGGGGTTAAGGTATAGGAGGATTGAAGATATTGTTGGTGTGGTTTGGCTTATACAAGCAAAAGGTGTGCCAGACCCTTATCGAATGAGCAGTTTGTATATATAAGTTTTCAGATCTAAGGAGTACAACAATAATGTTTAAAGCTTTTGTTCCATTACTAATAACACAGACTTCTTAGAATAAAACTCCACACTTGAAGTCAATTTAGCTTCTCCAAGTGCATGGGGGTATAAAAATTCTCTGTTTCTTTTGAAAAATTTCTAAAGAAATTGAGGGGAAAGCTTGGCTCTTTCATACGGTTCATCCATAGAACGTATGCATGTGACTCTGTGATTGCATGACTCATCCCAAGGCTCTCTCGATGTCCCTGCAACTTTCTTGGCCCACAAAAACGACAAATTACGCTCTTTAATCCCATTGGGAGTTGTAAGGTTTTTATTACAAAAACTTGCTATCATCATGCATATGCATTGCTGCATAAAAACGTGAACAAATATTAGAAAATTACAGCCTATAACCGAGCCTTCGTTCTGTTGTCCTTTAATTTGTATGGCTTGTGATTCATGCATGATGATTGATGAGTTCATCATTTTCATCACTAATTACACAGATTTGTAAGTATATATAACCGTGGTTGACACATATGAATGGTTAAAAGATTTTCAAATTGAATGATTTTTTTGTAGATCTTTAGATAGTAATAAAAAAAAAAATTAACGGTTTCAATTATATTATTTGTACAGTAAAGATACGTTAATCTCGAACGGGAGACAAGCAAGGTCCCATAAGAGGGAAACAAGTGCTTTCCTATAACATATTGGTTAAAGACTATCCTGGCAAGCTAGATCAACATGCACTTTATAGATGCACAGGCCATGAACCATATTAAGATCGATGCTTTATATTATAGATAATACCCAATATCTAATGTGTGTGCACTGCAAAGACAATGTAATGTGCCCTAGTGACATTCCAAGTGAATACCAAATTAAATTAATTTATGCAGAAAAATCTCTTGCGGCCTTCATGGATATGAATGCAATATGTTGAGCATGTAATCGATGTGCCATTAATTGTGTGTTCTGATTAGTTTTATACAGTTGGATTGGTCTGATGAATTACATAGAAAATATTGCAACTTTCTCCAGCAATATTAAGCCACCCACACCATCAAATTTTGCATCTTTGGTATACATTCGTTGCATGATGTAGCCGGCCAGAAATGTCAGTTTACAATGAACGAATAGGTTCTGTGTGTATAGGAGAATAGGAGAAAAGGAGAAATATCTTCTGCCTTAGTGCCTCCCGTCTCCAAAACGATACCAACATACATCACGATCCATATATATATTTCACACAGTAAAACATCAAATCTTAATGTTATGAAATTATGAGTTATTGCAGGCCTGTGGTTACCTGTAATAGAACATATGTCGAGCGATGTTTGAATTGACGACTAATAAGATTGAGGAGCAACTTGACAAACAAGTTCAAAAACAGTAAAATTACCTAAACTTTTGCATATTTAGCTCTGGGTTTCGATTTGGGTCAAATTCTATATTGTATACTAGGTTAAAAACTAGAAAACTTTAACGAAAAGCTTTTGGTACTGTTCACTTTAACGAAAAACCACATTTTTACACTAAAAAGTCAATCATGGTACTATTCACTTTACCTTTTATTTTGTCATTTTTGTTAAAACTCAAAGTTTTTAAATCCTTTTTATTAGTTTTCCTTAAAAACTATGGTTTCAGTTTTGAGGTAGTTATATTTTAAAAGAGATTTTAGTTAACAGACCATATAGTAATTAAGGGTATTTTTGTATTAAGATGATTTCAAGTCAAGGGTATAAGCCATTTTTAATTTGAAAATGTGCAAAATTCGTCTTCAATAAGCGGGCTATATGGTTGTCAGCATAAATGGATGGGTATTTGTTGTAGTCCTCAAGTGGGATACATTTAGGTCTCTTACAATTTATGGGTATTTGTAGTCCTGTGGGATACATTTAGGTCTCTTACAAAGCTTTTTGGGGAGCTCACGTGGGCTTCCTTTCTCCTTATTTTTTATTTTTCCCTCTCTCTAAATACTATGAATTATTAGTATATAACCATGTATGTACTAGTCAGCAGTGGAGATGGAAATAATATAGTTGAGACTACACGTTAGAAGAACAATATTTGGAGGAAGTGCTGCATGCTCGTTTTGATCGGGAGCGGGGTGGGCAACTTCAGCCGGTGCCTCGTGAGTTGCAGCTTAAAATGTGGCTCTCCTCACTCTTTAGCTCTCTACTATTGGGGATGACGAAAGATTGTTATCCTATATTATCAATAAAAAACTTTGAGTTTCTTTCATATTTCATGTGTTTTACGTTATCGTTTGATTTACTTCATTACTTGAGCTTGTGAGCTTGCCAACTTGCCAATACAAATTTTAAATTAGTCAATACACATGCCTCTGTGGTTCTTTGAAGCAGGACACAAGACCAATCACTGACAGGAGCATGAGAACATTATTGTAGACAAATCACTGACAAGAGCATGACAAAATTAATTGTAACATGAAAAACTAAAAACCAAAAAAGGGCTAAGACCCTCAACTTCAACTAACGTCGAACATCGCTCGAACGAGAGCAAATTCCTTGCGCCAAGTTACGCCGAAATAACTCTTACCTGAATTCACTCCCCCATTCCCAAAAGTTCGAATTACTCTGTCTTCCTCGGAACTTTCGTTTTCCTTCCTCTGTAAAAGTGAAAAGGTCCAGTCATCTTTCGCTTCCGGTCGAAGAGTGTAAACTTACCTTCCTCTTACTAATTATAAGCCTGCACTGACTTCTTTGCCTCATTTTCCCGCATCAAAAAGACAGATCTTAGTCATAGACTATTTTCTTTCTCCCTCTTTATAAGTTCTTAAAGAGGATTATGATATGTCACAACTCTAGAATAGAGTAGTCTCCCGTCTCTCTAAACTTGTTCTCACAAAAAAAAAAAAAAAAAAAAAAAAAAAAAAAAAAAAAGGGAAAAAAACTATGTCAGAACTGAAACATAACCATTAGAAAATTAGATATTGTACAACACAGTAATTGTAAGAAACAAAAATGTTAAATACTGATGAATTAAGGTTATGGGTGAGAATTTGAGAGGCATATCATGTATGAATCTATGATGTTGGGGAGGAATAACAGCAAGGCTGCAAATAAATGGTGTGCAGTATTATTCGTAATGGGCTGATGGAGAGCCTGCAGCAGTTTTTCACGTTTTCAAGAACATACAGATGCATCATGCATGATATAATATATACAACTAATGTTAGAGAGATCAAATTTGTAGACTATATTTACAAATTAAATGATGTGTTACCGATAAAAAATAAACACGTTAATCTACACTTAAGTAATAATTGAATCATCAACTTCAATATTATTTAATCCATAAAATTTAATATCTTTAATATTACATAATATATGCGCCACTCATCTCATCGCATGCTCCAGCCTCCAATGCGATTAAAAGAAAGTGTTTTATGTTGTCTTAATTTGTTGGAGTATGATTCTTTCCTTTCTTTTTTTCCTTTTCATTTCCTCTCCTTCTATTTGAACAGTCATGCTTAAGTCACGTTAACATCTTATATTTATTTTTTAAAGTAAGAGAAAGACAAAATAAGAGAATGTGAAAAGAGAGGATGGAAAAGAATGAGGAGAAGAGAGGAGATAATCTCAGTCCTAAATTGTTGGCAAATAAAGTTGCAGGGGGGAAGTCATATTTTAGGGATTTGGATCCTCTCCAGATCCCCTTCTTGGGGATCCCGGGGATCATGACATAAGGACCGTTCATCAAAGATCGTGCGGTCATAATTATATGCTTTTTACGTAAAACAAGATTGTTTTACTTTTAAAAATATAAAAAATATTTAATTATGGCCGCTTGATCTTTGATGAACGGTCATTGTGCTTTGATCCCTGGGATTCCAGAGAGGGGATCCGAAGAGGATCCAAATCCATATTTTAGAGCGATGATGAGAGCGAAGACAGGGGTAGACCCACGTTGCGGAGAAATTTTTGGGTGTTCCGGGTACACCAAAAAAATTTGGTGTACCCTCACTCATAATGGTGGACCCTACCCTCACTTTTTTTTCAATAAAATAATAAAATCAAATTTTTATGAGTGTGGGTACACCAAATTTTTTTGGTGTACCCGGAACACCTAAAAATTTTCCCACGTTGCGTGCCGTCACAGACTCACATGCATGCTTTGGGATCGATGACTTATACGAAGGAGCTCGATTCCTTCATATCTAATCCACTAATATTTCCTCGAAAAGAAAATAATAACCAACTAATACATTTCCTCTTCATAAAAAAGAGTCACTATATAGGTAATTGCCATTGGTCACCTTCTAAAGCTTTACTTTACTGGAAGAGTAATGTTATTCATACCATATTTTTGTACCATATTTTCATACCATTTTAATAGATATTTGATGTGGGCAGCCACATCATCTGAATTAATCAGATTTTTAATTTTAGTTCATTATTTAATAAACTAATAATTAAGAAAAACTAGTTAATTAAATGATGATTATGGTATACGAGGAGTCTTTCTCCTTCATTTCCTTGGGTTTTGTAAATTTTTCAAATGATGTGGCTATCCACATCAGATGCCACTAAAGTGATATAGAAATGTGGTATAAAAATATGGTATGAATAACAATACTCTTACTGGAAATTCCTCCCAAACCCTACTACTGAAAACCTATCTACCATCATATTAGAATTTTCACTTTCATAAGCCAGCTAACTCTAGGTAAACCCATCCAAAAATGAGATAACAAAGAAAAAAAAAAACAGCACCTGTCTGCTTTGCAAGATTAATTTTAACAAAAAATACAACTAAAATTCTCCGTTCTCCAATGATTTTTGGTGCAAAGACTAGAGAGAGATAATTAAGCAGAGATCACCACTTGTATCTTACAAAGCTAGAATGTAAAATAATAAATATTCAATATATGATTTGGTACTCAAGTCCAATCCATCCGTTACAACTTAAAATTTCAAGGAAATATCATGATGTGATTCAAGAACTTGGGTATCAGTTGTATTTGATTGTAAGGCTATATATACATTACAAATGCATAGCAGAAAATATAATCCCAAAGGAATCCTAAAAAATGTCGATGGCTTGAGGATTTTTTGATACATATACATGGCCTTTGAGAGCACATTATTGTAAGAGTATGTTCAAAAGAAAAGCTCTTGTTTTAATCATGCCCCTAAAAACGCTCTCTAAACCATTCTCAAGGCCTTCAATGGTTACTTCCAAAGCCTCCAATCTTTTATTTGAACATTCAAATGTAGCGGTTGATGATTTGCATAGATTGTATAGAGCAGCATCAACACCATCAAACTCATGGCCATTAATGTATTCCTTCTGATCTTCACATGCTATCACTCCTTTATGCATGAACTTTGGTACCAAAGACCACTTGTTTGACTTTGGCTTTGAAACTGGAACTGCTAAAAAGACCAAGAGGGATTGGAAGATAGACATGTTCTCCACACAAACTTCTCTAAGAACTCGAATCACGGCAGTGAGATGGTGATCTTGCTCAAGAAGTGGCGATGTTGCAATTTTATTGTCTACTTGTTTCAAAGATGTGATCAATTTCTTGGCATCCTTGTTCATCTTCTTTCTGAAGCAAGTGTACTTGGAAATGCTGCTTTCAAGGCTTGAGTCTCCCTTTCTCCTCCTAAGAGTAGATTGAAGATCTCTAACATGTTCCTTGATTGTTGAAATGGCATCTCTTGTGATGCTACATATGTCCAAGAGCCTCACGAGTGATCCATCCAACAACTCATCCATGAACTTCTTTTGTTGGTGTTGAGAAAGGAGCTGTTGGGTTGATGCCATCTGTAAAATATCATCTACACACTCATACAACTCGTCTAGCCCACATAGAGGTTTGCAGATTGAGTCTGAAGTTGAATCAAAAGATGACGATGTTTGGAGCCTGTTCAGCTCCTCTTCAACCCCAAGAGTAGTAGGGTGAGACCTTGAGGGCAAGCTGATTGATCTAATAACATGGTGCTTGGCAGCCATCGTTTAGGGTTTGACAAAAAGCTCAAAGTTGAGATTGTTCTTTGTTTTTTAAAGAGCTCAATTTTGAGGTGTTTGATCCTTACTATCTTTGGGAATGCCTATGTGTAGAATTATCAGAGAGTGGTGCCAAAGGTCCACTTTCAATAACACCAATACTATCTTCAACTTGGTAATTACCATCTGCACAATCCGTCAAGTGTGGGGTTTTTATCACAAAATGCCTCGGTTTTAGTTGGAGTTAGGTTAGGATATTTAAACTCTTCTTTTCTCATTGATATAGTTGATGTGAGATATTTCAACACACCCCTCACGTGAGACCCAATTAATGGGTCACAAGTGGGAGATCCACACATCGACAACCACGTGGAATCAAGGGGACTCACCCTACACACGGGGCCAAGGGACCCACCATCATCGTGCTAGGCCAAGGGAACCCACCCATCACGTGGCAGTACAGTACGAGCCCGTTCCCTGGCTCTAATACCATGTAGAATTATCAAAGAGACGAGCCAAATGCCCAATTTCAACAATACCGATATTGTCCCCAACTTGGTAATTACCACATGCCTAATCCGTCAAGTGTGAGGTTTTTATAACAAAAAGCCTCGGTTTTAGTGAGAGTGTGATTAGCATATTTATACTCTTCTTTTCTCATAATACGGTCGATATGAGACATTGCAACACTATATTATATACTAATACAGAGAGGAGAGAGGAGAGAGGGGAGAGGGGAGAGGGGGTGGGGGGAGGGGGGACCAGGACTGTTCAAGTCAATGTGGAGCATGTGGAGCCAGAGTGGGCTTTCCTTGATTTTGGTTACCTTGTCACGTATTTGGGTAACATTGCCTCAATAATTTGCAATTTCTTTAGGTATGGCAATTAGCATGAGGATCTTGTCATTGGTGCATTGGTTAGGGCAAAAGTATCACGAGTCATCACAAGCATTGCTCCGCTAGTGCCACATTACCCTTCAATTTGTATTTATTAATGTGTCTTGTCTTAATTTTGGAGAAACTTCAACACCAAGACAAGATTGCATTACACAAAAACGTAACGTGTTATATATATATATGATGGTAGTTAGTAAGCCAAGATTAACATCATCATTATTGGAATTAATCAGTTTTATATTATGTGCCCGAATGGTTTGTACTATTCATGTCTCCATTAAAATTATGGTAAATGCATATTAAAATTGGTTAATTCAGGACAAAAGGTTCCCAAACTGTTTCATTTGTGTATAGGAGGTGTGAAACGTACGTTGCTGCTTATGTAGACACGTGTTGCTACTCCTTCGATAGTATAGAAGTAAAGAGTTGATAAAATTTGTCACTTAGTACTATAGACTAGTACTATTTCTCTTCATTTGTAAGTGAGAGACCTTAGATTTTATTCTCTACTTGGTTCTCTCATTCGAGTCCTGTCATCACCAAATCTTTGAAGTAGATTTATTGTTGAAATTTCCTTTTTGTTTCTTGCATCTCTGATTCCTATCAAACTCTAACCAACTAGCACATCAAGTCTAAAGGAACTTGTGAAGAATTTCCATAGTTAAAACAGCATTTGATCAACATCTACAACATTTCAAATTCTCCAAAAAAAAAATATCGATGCTTCTATACATCTCTCTGTTGGGTTCCTTAGTGCTAGGAAAAATCCTTTTGATCTTGGTTAGTTTTGGCACACCATTAATTTACAATTCAAATTATGCCAAACATTATTCACTTCATAAGAGATCCCTGTGCTTATTCATATTCGTGTGTGTAAAGTTGTAAACATTACGTATGCTCAAGCCCAAATAAGTTTTGAGTACCCTCCACTACTAAATCTCTTTATTGGTTTCATCGAGACTTGGATTTTTGGGCTTAGCTCCAACAGCACTCTCCTTGTCCTCCCTTAGTCTTCATTGGAGAATGACGTTTTAGTTTTCACAATAGAATAACGTAAAATTTCAATGTGATTATAACGTCATGTGAATTTATAAACGTGAACTTAATGGTTAAAGTTCGAGGTTACAGTCACACTGATTTTATTTTCTTTTTGCTCATCAAAAATTAAAAAAGAAAAAGGTTGCTTTCTAGTTTACTTGGCAATGACATGCTAGTTTTTCTCTACCCTATATCTTAACCATGCTTATTGTTAATTAATTTATCAACTTCACAAAGTCAGCTAGCCATCTCTTTCTACATTTATCTGTACTTTTCTTTTGTTGTTTTTACTAACCAAATGTATTAGAGTAATAATATAAGAAGTAAGACGTCGTACCATTGTAAACAATTTATGAAGTTACTGGTCCTTCCCAGCAAATTATTCAAGATTTTTAAGAAAGTGAACGTGACATATTTCATTTTAAAGTCTCCATTTCCCCCTATATATGGTGGAGTCATTTCCTTTTGCAATAATATGATGTGCAAACTAATTATTGAATATGCTTTAGCTGTCCTCGCGCAGCTTGCTTAAGGACACTTGGCAAGGAAGCTCAAGTATTTTCTAACATGCGGCTTTCTGTTAAATGTGAAATAATATAGTAATATACCTTAAAATCTTCTCACCTTGTCTCTTTCCCAAGCCAAAGTCACGAAATCAAATAAATTGATATATTTGGAAGCAACACTAATCTTAACCCCTTCTGAGTTTGTTCATACTAAGCGATCTGATCAACTAAAGAAGCTAGTTTCACTTGCAAGAGGTGTTATAGTTTGATATGAACCACCTTATGTCATATTTTATTCTCTATATATGAATCGAGCTGTGATAACTTTGATTATATGATATGCTATCTTTCTAAGCTAAGAAGACATGTTTCACGCTTTCATATATAGAGAACACTCAATGATAAGTTGTTATTATATGACAATTCTTATAACTAGTTTCTTTATTGTACATCACGCTTTCTCCTTGAATCAAAATAAGAGTTATAGCAAGGGTTTTTAACGAGGGCCACTTTCACGTTTTTTTAATCTCTTTTTCATGTTCTCTTCATTTCTTAATGAATATCATAACTTATCTTAAAAATTGAAGCAAGTTCACCTGTCCCATATATAAAAAAATTGAATCAAATTGTCGAATGCATGTGCTTCATATGGAGTTTTCTTTCTTGACTTTTCACCCCTTTCCATTGAATCCGTCCCAAAACTTATGAAACTTTCAAATAAGTGGTCAAAAATACTTCTACTTCAAACCCCTGATTAAGAAGTACCTTGAAAACTTCTTATTCAAACCTGTCAGAAAAGATGAAGAAAAATTTGGCTAAATAGTCAAAGATCCGTCAAAAAGTTACCAAGAAATCATTGTTTCCTTCTTTTAAGGCCAAAGCAAGAAGAAAAAGGAGGAAAGATCAAAGAAAACATCAATCTCACTACTCATAAAAGAAAACTAATGAAAATGGTTTGAAAACTTTGAGTTTTAATGATAATGACAAAATAAAGAGTAAAATGAATAGTACTAAATTTAACTTTTTAGTGTAAAAATATGTTTTTTCTTTAAAAATTTTAAATAGTACCTTAAGTATTTTGTTAAAACTTCTTAAAATTAAAAGGGACCACAATCAGATTCCAAGACCAAGTATGAAACCTAGTAGTTACACGCATCAAATTCTACATAATCAAGTACTATAAACTGATGTGGGTTTAATTACATTTGGAAGGGTGCAAGCCTTCAAGGGAACATCGAAAGACGTGACACTCGTGCAACCCACATACATATATATTATGAATATAATTTTGCTTTCAATTTTGTTTAACACCCCACATTTCCAACCAAATTCCAAAACTAATTAAAAAAAATGGTTTCATGATCTTGTTGGATGTATGGATTTCTCGATATTCAACATTCTAAGGCTTTCTCAGCGAAAGAACTTTGAAATGCTCAACCTCTTTAAATTTTTGCTACCAACTTTCTACGAATTTGGGTTATTTGACCACATAAGAAACCAAAATTTAACAGCGCTGGCCAATTAATTTTTAAAAGTATTCATAATACAGTCCAGTAATAATATATTATCCACGATTGAACTGATTTTTTGGATCTCGACAACCATCTGGCCCCGATGGTACGGGTGTTCAGAGAGGCAAGTTTGATCACCAGCTCCATTTTTCAGTCACTTTCTTCATTTCTGTCCACTCCAATTTTGAAGCCAAGGCCTAGCAGATGGTCCTTGGTTTCGATTTTGTTGCACAAAGGGGTGTTGGTTTGTGACAACAACCAACGCAAAAGCATGAACGAGCTGGAAAAGGTAGATATTTCAGTTAGCAACATGGTTGTGCATAATTCAGGTGAAGATTTTGTGGATGCTCAGAAGGTTCAATTTGTACAACGAAAGTTGGAGGTCTTGGCTTCAAGCATTGAAGGCATTGAAAATGGTTTGGAGGGATTGTTTAAGGTCTTGATCCACATCAGAGTTTCTCTCCTAAACATACTTTCTTGTTAAGATCATCCGTCGATTGGTTTCCATTTGCACCATATAATCTCCTTAGCGGCAGAATTTAAAGGATCAACGTATATTCTTTTTCATATTTTTGTCTAAACTAGCTATTAGTGCCCGCGCGATGTTGTGAGGATTAAACATATGTTAAACATGTCAAAAATTCTAAGTATATATACGATAAACAATACTATTCATATACACATGATTCATACCTTGTTGTCCATTAAAAGAAACGCAAACTGAAAAAATGCAAAGCAAAAATATGAATTGTACATGAAATTGTCTTCGATCCAAAATAGATACTATCTACAGTCCGACAAACAACGGGCAGAGGTAGAATAGAGTAGTCTCCCGTCTCTCTAAACTTGTTCTTACCCAAACAAAAAAAAAAACTATGTCAGAACTGAAACATAACCATTAGAAAATTAGATATTGTACAACACAGTAATTGTAAGAAACAAAAATGTTAAATACTGATGAATTAAGGTTATCGGTGAGAATTTGAGAGGCATATCATGTATGAATCTATGATGTTGGGGAGGCAACAACAGCACGGCATGCAAATAAATGGTGTGCGGTATTATTCGTAATGGGCTGATGGAGAGCCTGCAGCAGTTGTTCACGTTTTCAAGTATAGATGCACCATGCATGATATAATATATACAACTAATGTTTGAAAGATTAAATTTATAAACTATATTTGTAAATTAAATGACATGTCATTAATAAAAAATAAACACGTTAATCTACATTTAGTGTAACATCCCACATCGTTCAAGGGAGTGGATTCTGTAAGCATCATATGTATATTCTCATCTCTGCCTAGCACGAGGTCTTTTGGGAGCTCACTAGCTTCGAGTTCCGTAGGAACTCCAAAGTTAAGCGAGTTCGCATGAGAGCAATCCCAAGATGGGCGATCCACTGGGAAGTTCTCGTGTGAGTTCCCAGAAACAAAACTGTGAGGGCGTAGTCAGGGCCCAAAGCGGACAATATCGTGCTACGATGGAGTCGAACTCAGGATGTGGTGGGGACCCGTGCTGGGATGTGACAATTTGGTATCAGAGCCAATCCCTGGCCAAAAGTGTGCCGACGAGGACATCAGGTCCCTAAGGGTGGTGGATTGAAACATCCTACATCGCCTAGGGGAGTGGATCCTGTAAGCCTTATATATATATATATATATATATATATATATATATATATTCTCATCTCTATCTAGCACGAGGCATTTTGAGAGCTCAGCTTCGGGTTTCATAGGTACTCCGAAGTTAAGCGAGTTTGTGCGAGAGCAATCCCAGGATGAGTGACCCACTGGAAAACCGTCTAAGTTCCAAGAAACAAAACCGTGAGGGCGTGGTCAGGGCCCAAAGCGGACAATATCGTGCTACGGTGGAGTCGAGCCCGGAATGTGGTGGGGGCTCGAACTGAGATGTGACACTTAAATAATAATCGAATCATCAACTTTCATATTATTTAGTCTATAAAATCTAATCTCCTTAACCTTACTCAATATATGCGCTACTCATCTCATCGCATGCTCCAACCTCCAATGCGATTAAAAGAAAGTGTTTTTTGTTGTCTTAATTTGTTGGCAAAATAAAGTTGCAAGGGACGTCATATTTCAGAGCGATGATGAGAGTGAAGACAGGGGTAGACCCACGTTGCATGCCATCACAGACTCACATGCGTGCGTATGGGATCTGCATGCTTTGGGATCGATAACTTATACGAAAGAGCTCAATTCCTTCAGATCTAATCAACTAATATTTCCTCGAAAAGAAAATAATAACCAACTAATACATTTCCTCTTCATTAAAAGGAGTCACTATATAGGTAATTGCCATTGGTCACCTTCTAAAGCTTTGCTTTACTGGAAATTCCTCCCAAACCCTAATACTGAATACCTATCTACCATCATATTAGAATTTTCACTTTCATAAGCCAGCTAACTCTAGGTAAACCCATCCAAAAATGAGATAACAAAAGAAAAAAAAAACAGCTCCTATCTGCTTTGCAAGATTAATTTAAACAAAAAATACAACTAAAATTCTCCGTTCTCCAATGATTTTTGGTGCAAAGACTTGAGAGAGATAATTAAGCAGAGATCACCACCTGTCTCTTACAAAGCTAGAATGTAAAATAATAAATGTTCAATATATGATTTGGTACTCAAGTCCAATCCATCCATTACAACTTAAAATTTCAAGGAAATATCATGATGTGATTCAAGAACTTGAGCATCAATTGTATTTGATTGTAAGGCTATATATACATTACAAATGCATAGCAGAAAAAATAATCCCAAAGGAATCCTAAAAAATGTGGATGCCTTGAGGATTTTTTGATACATATACATGGCCTTTGAGAACACATTATTGTGAGATTATGTTCAAAAGAGAAGCTCTTGTTTTAATCATGCACCTAAAAACGCTCTCTAAACCATTCTCAAGGCTCTCAATGGTTACTTCCAAAGCCTCCAATCTTTTATTTGCACATTCAAATGTAGCAGTTGATGATTTGCATAGATTGTATAAAGCAGCATCAAGGCGATGTTGCAAGACCAAGAGGGATTGGAAGATAGACATGTTCTTCACACGAACTTCTCTAAGAACTCGAATCACGGCAGTGAGATGGTGATCTTGCTCAAGAAGTGGCGATGTTGCAATTTTATTGTCTACTTGTTTCAAAGATGTGATCAATTTCTTGGCATCCTTGTTCATCTTCTTTCTGAAGCAAGTGTACTTGGAAATGCTGCTTTCAAGGCTTGTGTCTCCCTTTCTCCTCCTAAGAGCAGATTGAAGATCTCTAACATGTTCCTTGATTGTTGAAATTTCATCTCCTGTGATGCCACATACGTCCAAGAGCCTCATGAGTGATCCATCCAACAACTCATCCATGCACTTCTTTTGTTGGTGTTGAGAAAGGAGCTGTTGGGTTGATGCCATCTGTAAAAGATCATCTACACACTCATACAACTCGTCTAGCCCACATAGAGATTTGCAGATTGAGTCTGAAGTTGAATCGCAAGATGACGATGTTTGGAGCCTGTTCAGCTCCTCTTCAACCCTAAGAGTAGTAGGGTGAGACCTTGAGGGCAAGCTGATTGATCTAATAACATGGTGCTTGGCAGCCATCGTTTAGGGTTTGACAAAAAGCTCAAAGTTGAGATTGTTCTTTGTTTTTTAAAGAGCTCAAGTTTGAGGTGTTTTTGATCCTTACTATCTTTGGGAATGCCTATATTATATGCTAACACAGAGAGGGGAGAGGGGAGAGGGGTTTTTTTTTGGGGGGGGGGGGGGGGGGGGGGGGGGGGTGGTGGGGGATGGTGAGGGTGGTGGAACCAAGACTGTTCAAGTCAATATGGAGCATGTGGAGCCCTCAATAATATGCAATTTCTTTAGGTATGGCTATTAGCATGAGGATCTTGTCTTTGGTGCATTGGTTAGGGCAAAAGCATCACGAGTCATCACAAACATTGCTCCGCTAGTGCCACATTACCCTTCAATTTGTATTTATTAATGTGTCTTGTCTTAATTTTGGAGAAACTTCAACACCAAGACAAGATTACATTAAACAAAAAACGTAACAGATTATATAGATGTATGGTAGTTAGAAAGCCAAGATTAACATCATCATTGGAATTAATCAGTTTTATATTATGTGCACGAGTGGTTTGTACTATTCATGTCTCCATTAAAATTATGGTAAATGCATTTTAAAATTGGTTAATTCAAGACAAAAGGTCCCCAAACTGTTTCATTTGTGTATAGGAGGTGTGAAGAGTACGTTGCTGCTTATGCAGACACGTGTTGCTACTCCTTCAGTTGTATAGAAGTAAAGAGTTGATAAAATTTGTCACTTAGTACTATTTCTCTTCACTTGTAAGTGAGATATCTTAGATTTGATTATCTGTTTGGTTCTCTCATTTGAGTCCTCTCATCACCAAATCATTAAAGTAGATTTCTTGTTGAAATTTCCTTTTTGTTTCTTGCATCTCTGATTCCTATCAAACTCTAAACAACTAGCACATCAAGGCTAAAGGACCTTGTGAAGAATTTCCATAGTTAAAACAGCATTTGATCAACATCTACAACATTTCAAATTCTCCAAATATATATATATATATATATATATATATATATATATATATATATATATATCGATCCTTCTATACATCTTTCTGTTGGGTTCCTTAGTGCTAGGCAAAATCCTTTTGATCTTGGTTATTTTTGGCACACCATTAGTTTACAATTCAAATTATGCCGAACATTATTCACTTCATATGATATCCCTATGCTTTTTCATATTCGTGTGCGTAAAGTTGTAAACAGTACGTGTGTTCAAGCCCAAATAAGTTTTGAGTACCCTCCACTACTAAAACTCTTTATTTGTTTCATAAAGAATTAGATATTTGGGCTTGGCTCCAACGCCACTCTTTTTGTCCTCCCTTAGAGCAAGCCCAGGGTTGCTGGTTGCTCGGGGGACGGGGAAGAGAAAAGGGGCCCGAGGCTCTGTGGACCGGCTTTAGCGTTGGAGAGCCCGAGTGAAGGTGGAGGCCTGAGCTCCGGGCCCGTGGAGAATTGCCAGCCCGAGAGCCTGAGGCCCTGTGATGCCAGCGCTGACGTCAGCCTAGCGTCAGGCCTTATTTAATTTTTTTTCTGTCAGGCGCGTGCACCCCACTCGCACGTGGGGGCGCGTCGCCAACACAAAATCAAAAAAAACATTTGCTTTTTTAGTTACCATTGGGAAGCCATGTGGCTTCCCACGGTACGTTCGATCTCAACGGATATTTAATTTGGACCGTTCGATCTCAACGGTCAAAAAAAAAAGTCTTATTTAATATCCACCGTTCGATCTGAGATCAACGGTGGATATTAATATGCTTTATAAAGAAAAAATAGTTTTAAAATTAAGAAAAGTTACCGTTGTGACACATGGCACAATCTGAAGTGTTAGAATTCATATTTTTTTATATCCAACGGCAGAGATTAATTACTTGAATAAAAATTTTAAAAAAAAATTGTAAAAAATTCAAAAATTTTTTTTTTTTACTTTTCTATAAATATCCTCAAATATTGTAAACAGATTATGACACGTGACGCGACGTGATTGATTAATAATCTTATCAGAAATCCATCACCAATAATTATATTTTCGGATAATGACACATGGCATAACGAGTACGATTAAAAAATTTATCGGAAATCCCCAATAATTGTCTTTTCAGATTTTATGACAAGTGGCGCAACGACAACGATTAAAAATCTTATCCGAAATTACAAATAAAATTATTTTGTATTATTTAATAATACTTCGGATAATGACACGTGGCGCAACGAGAACGATTAAAAATCTTATCCGATATTACAATTAAAATTATTTTGTATTATTTTATAAATAAAAAAAATACTAATATTTTATTGTCTATTGCCAGAGCTATTGAAGTGTAACGGTGGAGATGCAAATGCTATTGCCAGGGCTATTACTGTTCATAAGGTGGATTGAATAGTGCATAGCCTGGGGGGAGGGCTCCAACGCTGGAGTTGCTCTTAGAAAGTCTTCATTGGGGAAGCACGTTTAGTTTTCACAATAGGACAACGTGAATTTTCAGTGTGGCATCTCGTGAATTTATAAACGTGAACTTAAGATGGCTAATGGTCAAGATTACAGTCACACTGATTTTTTTTTTTTTTTTTTTGCTCATCTAAAAAAGAAAAAGGTTGCTTTCTAGTTTACTTGGCAATGATATGCTAATTTTTCTCTACCCTATATCTTAACCATGCTTATTGTTAATTAATTTATCAACTTTACAAAGTCAGCTAGCCATCTCATTCTACATTTATCTGTACTTTTTTTTGTTGTTTTTGCTAACCAAATGTATTAGAGTAATAATATATGAAGTAAGACGTCGTACCATTGTAAATAATTTATGATGTGACTGGTACTTCCCAACAAATTATTCAAGATTTTTAAGGATGTGAATGTGACATGTGTCATTTTTAAGTCTCAATTTCCCACGATATATGGTGGAGTCATTTCCCTTTGCAATAATATGATGTGCAAATCAATTATTGAATATGCTTTAGTTCAAGTATTTTAAATTGAAAGAATATAGTAATATACCTTAAAATCTTCTCAACTTGTCTCTTTTCCAAACCAAAGTCACGAAATCAAATAAATTGATATATTTGGAAGCAACACTAATCTTAAACTCCTCTGAGTTTGTTCATACTAAGCGATCCTGATCAACTAGGGAAGGTAGTTTCATTTGCAAGAGGTGTTATGGTTTGATATGAACCATCTTATGTCATTTTCTATTCTCTATATATAAATCGAGCTGTGATAACTTTGATTATATGATATGTCATCTTTCTAAGTCAAGAAGATATATTTCACGCTGTCATATATAGAGAACACTTAGTAATAAGTTATTATTATAGGACAATTCTTATAATTAGTTTCTTTATAGTACATCATGTTTTTTCTTTGAATCAAAATAAGAGTTGTAGCAAAGGTTTTTAGCGAGAGCCACTTTCATGTTTTCTTGATCTCTTGTTCATGTTATCTTCATTTCTTAATGAATATCACAGCTTATCTTTCTTAAAAAATGACGCAAGTTCACATGTCCCATAAATAAAAAAATTGAATCAAATTGTCGAATGGATATGGAGTTTTCTTTCTTGACTTTTCAGCTTTTCCCTTTCCATTGAGTCCGTCCCAAAACTTATGAAACTTTCAAATAAGTGGTCAAAAATACTTCTAATTCAAACCACTGATTACGGAGAACATTTTCATTGTAATAGGAATATTGATGGAATATACTATATATTTTAATGTAAGTGGTGAAAATATTTATTTTTTTAAGTTATTAACTTTTTAACATATATATCATATTATTTGTATAATAACACGTTATGTAACATCATATATACCGAACACACTAAAAAAATCTCTCATGATTAAGAAGTACTTGAAAAACTTCTTATTCAAACCTGTCAGCAAAGATGAAGAAAAATTTGGCCAAATAGTCAAAAGATCTGTCAAAAAGTTACCAAGAAATCATCGTTTCCTTCTTTTAAGGCCAAATCAAGAAGAAAAAGGAGGACAGATCACAGAAAACAACAATCTCGCTCACTACTCATAAAATTAAAGGGACCACAATCAGATTCGAAGACCAAGTATGAAACCTAGTAGTTACACGCATCAAATTCTACATAATCAAGTACTATAAACTGATGTAGGTTTAATTGCATTTGGAAGGGTGCAAGCCTTCAAGGGAGCATCGAAAGACATGATACTCGTGCAACCCATATACATATTTATTATGAATATAATTTTTGCTTTCAATTTTGTTTAACACCCCACATTTCCAACCAAATTCCGAAACTAATTAAAAAAAAAATGATTTCATGATCTTGATGGATATATGGATTTCTCGATATTCAACATTCTAAGGCTTTCTCAGCGAAAGAACTTTGAAATGCTCAACCTCCTTAAATTTTTGCTACCAACCTTCTTTGAATTTGGGTTATTTGACCACATAAGAAACCAAAATTTAACAGCGCCGGCCAATTAATTTTTAAAAGTATTTAGAATACAGTCATGTAATAATATATTATTTACAACTAGATTGATTTTTTATACCGCAAACAAAAATAATTAATTTTTGAATAACACCTTACCCAAAAAATAATATTAAGCTGATATTAAAATTGAACAGATACTTAGTTCATATTTGATGCGAGAGACGTGACAATATAACTCACGCCATGAAACAATAGCTCACCGGCCTCCACATGTCGATAACATTGACCTAAGGACCCAAAAGATGCTTCTGGCGAATCTGGCCTCCCCTCCCATCTTCTTTCAAATTTGTACCTCGGTATATATATGCGACTTCGAAATCTAAACCATACAACACAACTTCTTCAATCCAATTCCTATAAGTTTCTATAAGTTCTTTTAACTTTCACAAAATTTCAACCTTTCTATGATGAAAAGAGCAACAATGGCTTCGTTCTCTCCAAAACCCTCAAAGCTTTACAATGTTGGATCAATTAGTATGCCGGTTAGGTCACATCCAAGCACATCCAAAACTGAGGAAGAGCTGAACAAGCTCAAGGTCTGGGAGGCACAGTTGACATCTTCATCGTCGTCGTCACCTGTGTCATCAGAAGCGGATTCAATATGCAAAGGGCTAGGTGGTCTCAAGGAGTTGTACGTTTGTATTGAGGAGCTTCTTCACCTGCCATTGGCACAGCAAGCTCTAGCCCTTCACCAAAACGAGAAATGGGTTGAAGAGCTGTTGGATAGTTCTGTCAAATACTTGGATGTATGTGGAAACACAAAAGATTCCATTTTGACCATGAAGGAAAGCGTTAGAGATCTTCAATCTGCGCTTCGGAGAAGAAAGGTGGGAGATTCGAGCTTTGAAGACATTGTGAGTTCATATGTTTGCATAAGAAAAAAGATGAACAAGGAAATTGTGCAGTTTGTGGCATCATTGAAGCAAATGGATCAAAAGTACGAAGCATTTCCTTTGGATCTCGACAACCATCTGGCCCCGATGGTGCGGGTGTTCAGAGAGGCAAGTTTGATCACCAGCTCCGTTTTTCAGTCACTTTCTTCATTTCTGTCCACTCCAATTTTGAAGCCAAGGCCTAGCAGATGGTCGTTGGTTTCGATTTTGTTGCGCAAAGGGGTGTTGGTTTGTGACAACAACCAACGCAAAAGCATGAACGAGCTGGAAAAGGTAGATATTGCAGTTAGCAACATTGTTGTGCATAATTCAGGTGAAGATTTTGTGGGTGCTCAGAAGGTTCAATCTGTACAACGGAAGTTGGAGGTCTTGGATTCAAGCATTGAAGGCATTGAAAATGGTTTGGAGGGATTGTTTAGGGTCTTGATCCACATCAGAGTTTCTCTCCTAAACATACTTTCTTGTTAAGATCATCCGTCGATTAGTTTCCACTAGAAGGGGAGCCCGCACTATGCTGTGGTTTTTAAAACTGTATAAAATATATATAACTATTTATATACATGTAGAAATATCAAATCCATGCATACTGATCACCTGACATTATGAAATTTTGACATTAAGAACAAAATAAGGAGCAAAATAGCCCTCTCATCTCAACAACTACAGAGTGACTTTACAAAAGTTTTTGCAACAGAGTACATCAAATATCGATCAACAACTTGGAGGCAACATCTCACCACCTGAACCATATAAGGGATCAAAATATCCGTCAATTATATACACAATATTTCAATTCTATTTATGAAATTCATGATACAGAAACCTACTTTGGTTTGATTAATGATTCCAACCACCATTAAATCGTCATAGTTTCCCAGTGACAACCAAATTTGCAATCACTTGAAAGTTTTTTTTTTAATTTTTTTTATATTTTTTTATAGAGTATGTATGATTTGTGTATATAAATTCCATCTACATATGCAGTAGTACATCACCCTGTATTGAACTAAATTAATTACATATGAAGTGCTGCAGGACTATCCTGCAACGCCAGTTTCAGCCGAATCAACAGGCAGATAGAGGAGCCATCTTTCGATGTATTGCCTTGTAACACTGGACACCGCATAGAGGGAGCTTCAACTTCGAATCCTGGTATTTGAGTGGATTTGTACAATACGGTCCGGCACACTTTTCACGGCCTATGACAGTAACTGAAATAAAAAAAACATAAAAATAAAAATAATGATTAACAGATAAACTTCATGATATATGTATATATGTATTTCTTTAAACGGAGAGATGTGCTTGAAAACCAGGTTTGAGACGTAATGATCTCCGAAAATTTTACATGAAGGGGAAAAAATAGTGCATCGAAAGTCTAAATTTATATGTCCAAAATGTTTACAACTGTATTTACATATATTTACAACTATGTTAACAACTCTATTTATACATATATGTACAACATATTTACAATCCTATTTACGTGTAATATCCTAATCAACATTTAATTGAAATGAATAATTAGTGAATTGCTCAATAAGCTCCGAGTTCTTTTCACTTAGCCAAGAGTAATGGCATGCATGAGGAAAGTTGAAGGTGGTGACATCAAATTTCCTCCATTGGAGACAAGATGGATGTCCATCTAATACACATAAACTTCATGCAACACCAAGAACCCCATCCTCGTTTGCTCTTCCAAATATGACCAACTGCTCCAATGCTCTGCCTACAAAGAACCTAGAACATCGAATCGATTAATCACAAATTTAAACAACCCCAAAATTTAATTTGTAGCCCAAAAAACTAGAGGAATAGTAATTGTGACATTTGATGAGTACATATATGAAAAATGTACCTGAAGATCGAAACTTTCATCAAATAAATCATACAAAAAAAAAAAAAAAAAAAAACAGAAATAGAGAAACCCAAAATTATAATTGCATAAAATTAGATCATCCATTTCAGTCTTGCGTAAATATACCATCACGCATAACAAATTTGCCTATATGATGGTGATACACAACGTGATTGTTCAGATTCAAACCACACACAAAGCACTTGTAGCTCCCAAGTATACATGTATCACATTCTAATGTTTGCTTGTTGACTTTGCTCCTGGAGTCCTGACTAATGTTATCTCCTTTAGCGGTGCACTTTTTTCTCCAAAGTTGCTTCCTTAAACATCCCTCTTTCCTAAAAATAAAAGACCCAAAACATATCATATAAGGCATCAACGCTATTAACGCTTATTAAAGAAATTGGTCACAATAGGTTTCACATACATCAATTCTAAACCTAAAACATGAGCATTGCTGGCAACAGATGTAGAGTTTTCTTTTTCATGTTATGGTGATTCCGACAACGATTACTGTCGATCACCACCACCAATAGACTTCCCTCAACTCCTGGAGTAAGGCCCAAGCATTGGATGAGGCATCGGAGTTTGTTTTGGTGATGAATCGAGGAACATCCATTTCTAGGTTTTACATCGGGTTCAAGGGCAATTGGAGCTTTTCCCAGCCAAATTGGACTTGGCCATAGGTATGAAACTTGTTCCACTCACTGAGATCTATTTTGCCTGTAAAATTTGGTAATTTTTTGAAATAGTTGAATTTTCCAGCAACTTGGAGCGGCGAGTGGCCAGTGGGCCGACGATGTCTTTCTAAGTCCAATTAGATGCCTTGAAATCATAATTGATATCCGTATGAAGTGTTTTGACTGTTTGAACCTAGTTTCATTATGATACATCACTTGATCAAATTTTGAATCACCAATCCGACTGTTGGATCGTCACCAAATCCTAATGCGTTATAGAACATAATATTTGAGGATAACCGGAACTGATGGATTGGGAATCCGACGTATGGATCTTACCGAATTAGATTTCTAAGTTAGTAAAATTAATTGTTAACCGCCACCTAATTCTAGCAATTGGCAGAGATCCGACTATTGGATCGCAATGAGATTTTAGTATGTTGTTCTTTGAGCATAATGTGGACCTTAAGAAGTTACGGATCTAGATTATGATGTGCGGATCTTCCAGATTAAATTGCTAGGGTGTGGACCCCACCATTGACGTTTGGTCAACGGGTCTTGAACCATTTGAATTACTAAAATTAGTATTACTAGAGACTCAATGAAGCTTTGCGGACTTGTCTCAGTGAGTGACTTTAACATATGTGATATGGTGTTTACCTGATTCTTGATATTAATATCATTTGTGGATATGACATGGTTTTATAAATGTGTTTTCTATTAAAATGTGATTCTTTTATAATTGGCCATCGATCTATTGTTATTAAATGTGATTTGATTCATGGATTGGAAATATTTATGGAAAAGTGATTCGAATTGCGTATTGAAATGTTTTGTAAATTGAAGGCTAGTAGGAGACTATGACCTTGCTTGGTTAATCTGCATTGGGGGGTCATTAATGGTCCTGCTTGGTTAATCCGCATTGGGGGACCATACTATATATGGATCGCACTTGGTTAATCTGTATTGGGTGATCACTGCCTAATAATTCTGTAGGTGTGACTCTGCTTGGTTAATCTGCGTTGTAGGGTCACTACCTACCTGATTATCTTGACCTTGCTTGGTTAATTCACATTGGGGGGCCACTAGTGGTCCTGCTTGGTTAATCCGCATTTAGGGACCATACTATATATGGATCGCGCTTGGTTAATCCGCGTTGGGCGATCCTTATGGCCATGTATGCTTAGGAGTGATCATGTTTGGTTAATCTGCATTGGGTGATCACTTCCTAATAGTTGTAGGAGTGACTCTACTTGGTTAATCCGCATTAGTGGGTCACTGCCTACTTGGTTACTTTCTGAGGGGTGGCTCTGCTTGGTTAATCCGCTTAGGAGGGCCACTTCCTGTTTAGTTACTTATGTAGGTTTCGGCCGAACTACGTCCCTCTAGCCCTAGTTTTTAATGTACATATGAACAATGGTTTTTGAGAATCTTGTGGTTTGAATTAGAAATGCCGTTGGATGTCTGGGTGACTCATTCGGTGTTCTCAGCGACTTGATTATGATATCATAAAGCATGATTCTGTACTTGATACTTATAGATTGTGATCGATGGTCTGTTTTATTGAATATCACATACTTGTATTATTATCACTCACCCAAGTTTCGCAGCTTAACCGAGTTCTGATTTGCCAGTGCACCATTCCCTTGATGTAGGCATTGATTTTACATATGACAGGTCTAGGTAAAGTATGCGAAACAGGTTGGTATTTTGGTTTCGTTGAGTGGTTCGGAACCCAATGTTGTTGGATTCGGTTGAGTTGTTCGGAATCCTTGCTTTTGCTAATTCCCATAAGATTAGTCTAGAACCCTAGATTCAAGTGAATGGGAATTACCCACAATAAATCTTGTGAACGTAAATTAGAATTACAATGTTTATTACTCATAATCCAAGTAGGGAATTATATAGAGTTCCTTAGTTAAATTTGTGAAATGATAAGTTATCGCATTGATTGATTAACATAAATAAATGCTAAGATCATGCATTTTTTATTCATGAATTGATTAATTAACGGGATTGCGGAATGACTTTGGATATAGATGTCATTATTATGATTATTTTAGTTGATCAATGTGGCTTGAGAAGAATATTGTGCTTCGTCATTGGTTCTTTGACATATTGCATGGTATGCATTGTGATATATTGTTGAGACATAGTGATTTATGTGATGGATGTTTGAGTGTAGTGAAATGACGAACTACAAATGGCTTAATCCCTATTGAGGGTACGTAGGCAGTCTAACTGGAGGTTAGATGCAACCATAAAGTGTAGAAAAAAATTACTACACAATTGGAGGCATGGCATGTGCTTGGTACATATCTCGGAGGCGGGTATGTTAGATATATGGTTATTTGATGAAGTCACGTGTCGATCCTGGACGTATGTTGGGATCGGGGCGTGACACCAGTAATCCAGAAAAGCAGAGTGAAGAAAAGAAGAGGAAAGAGAAAAACGACCCGATAGCCACGCACGCATAACACACATGACCAAGGGAAAAATCGCCACTCCACTATAAAATCCCACCAAAATAAAAAAAAACGTTGAAGAAAATAAGGAGCAAATCCGTCCGCACAATAGTAAGTGAGGAACCCAAAAACTGGGTTTTTTTTTTTTTTTTTGGTGAACCAAAAACTGAGTTTCAGTATATATAAATTTGTACCATATAATCTCCTTAACGGCATAATTTAAAGGATCAACGTATATTATTCTTCATATTTTTATCTAAACTAGCTATTGGTGCCTGTACAGTGTTGCAGGGATTAAACCTATGTTAAACATGTCAAAAGTTCTAAGCATAAATATGATAAACAATATTATTTATATACACGTGATTCATGCCTTGTTGCCCATTAAAAGAAACACAAACAAAATGCAAAGCAAAAATATGAATTGTACATGAAATTGTCTTCGATCCAAAATAGCCACTATCATCGGTCGGACAAACAACGGGCAGAGGTATAGGTCTTACTGCATTACTTCGGACTAGAATTTTCTCCCCTCCTCTTTCCATCCCCTTCCATCTCCTTCTCTTACATTTTCTATTTTGTCTTTCTCTTTCTATAAAAAAAAATTAATATAAGATGTTGACGTGACTTAACTGTGACCGTTCAATTCGGAGAAAAGGGAAAGGGAGGAAAAAAAAAGAGGAGAGATAATCCTACTTCCATTACTTCAGGCTTGCTTCGGGTCCAATCTGAAGTTGGTTCTAAGGCTGGCTTGGAACCCTTCCCTTGAAAAGGATCTTTCGCTTAAGAAGCCGCTAGTGTCAAAAGAAAACAAAAAAGATATCATTGACTGACTATGTCAGCATCAAACCCAAAAAGAAAATAAAACAATGGCAACATTGTAATTAATTCAAAATCGAGGCCCCATTCCATATGCAACATGAATAGTGCAATTTGAATCTCTAGTCTAAACTATGATAATGTGAATTTTCATGTACTTGTGTGTGTGTAAGGAAATGTTATTGGCACTTCAAAAATCGCATTCTACATTCCTCATAAGTGTATTTTTTTTTCCAAATATAAAAAGTTTGGAGTGTAGAATGTAAGTTTTGGAGTGCCAATAACAATTCCATATATATATATACATATATGTGTGTGTGTGTGTGTATCAGGTCCTTTATACAAATGGATTCCTATTTTTTGAAAAAATGGGGATTAGGTGTGGACCTCACTCCACATCGAATTTCAACAATTTGAACCGTCTATGTTGTTAGTCTCAATTCATAGATCATCCTTGCAAAAATTCAATTCAATCCGAAACAATTTGCCTATTTAATTATCAAGATCAAATTTCATTCTTTCTTATATAACAAAGTATTCGTTCATTTCTTAGAACCCAATTAGATGTCCTAAATATTTCCGATTTGGCTAATATTTTGTTAGGATGATCTATAAGGTACAACTTAAAAAATAGACGGTTCAGATCGTTAAAATTTGATGTGGTGTGGACCCCACAACTAATTACCACTTTTATAAAAAAATATTAGAATCTCTTCCCTTGAAGGTTTCCTGTATGTATATATACACGTTTGAGGCTAAATTTTATTCTGAATCGTTATTGCTCCCATTCAGTTAAATCTTATATTAGTTATTAGTCTTAAAACTAGTGCTAGAAAATTCTTAGAGGTGTTCTGTATATGAAATTCTAAACACATGCTTATGTTTCTCGATGGGTAGATTTTTATCTGATTACAATTCAATGTGACAAAATTAAATTAGAAATGAATGATGATTTTAATATGAACATCTAGCAATGATCCGGAGTTAACAATTTACCATGCATGATTCTGATTAGTTTGAAGGTTTATTAGTCGAAATACTCCCTAAAATGATAATTGAGTCTCAGATTACCTTTTAACATTGGTTTTGTCTCACTTTGTCCCTTGAAACTGACATTTTCAACTCTTTTGTCTCACTTTACCCACTTCTGTTAATTTACTATTAAATTTAAGGGTATTTTAGATATTTCAGTTTTTACACATTTATTTACCTATATCCTACACACTAAATAAGTCTCAATTTTATTTTTGACAACTCTAATTCAAGCGTATAAATTTTGGGCATTTTTAAAAATAAATTATTCAATCAATAGAAAAATTTCGAACAACAAAATCATTGTATCATAGTTTGAAACAAAAAAATTTCACATTGTTGAGCACTAATTCCACTAGGCATGAGCTTTTTCAAACTGTGCACGTTTGCTTTAAATGATCTTTTTGGTTTGGGAAGTATTTTGGGTAGGATAGCTTAATGGTATAATGATTTTGTTGTAATGAATATTTTTCAGTTGCAAAGTTTCGAGCTAATACATGGATGTCTTGCAAGTAAAATGACTACACAAACAAATGTAACCCTTATTTTGGTTGATACAATGATTTTGTTACTCGGAAAAATTTCTATTGATTGAATAATTTATTTTAAAAAATGTCCAAAATTTATGCATTTGAATTAGAGTTATCAAAAATAAAATTGAGACTTGTTTAGTGTTTAGGCTAGAAGTAAATAAATGTGTAAATACTAAAATGTCTAAAATACCATTAATTTTAACAATCCATTAACAGAAGTGGGTAAAGTTAGATAAGAGCAACTCCAGCGTTGGAGCCCTCCCCCCAGGCTATGCACTATTCAATCCACCTAATGAACAGTAACTGCCCTTAATGAACAGTAATAGCCCTGACAATAGCATTTGCATCTTCACCGTTACACTTCAATAGCCCTGACAATAGGCAATAAAATATTAGTATTTTTTTTATTTATAAAATAATAAAAAAATAATTTTAATTGTAATATCGGATAAGATTTTTAATTGTTCTCGTTGCGCCACGTGTCATTATCCGAAGTATTATTAAATAATACAAAATAATTTTATTTGTAATTTCGGATAAAATTTTTAATCGTTGTCGTTGCGCCACTTGTCATAAAATCTGAAAAGACAATTATTGGGGATGGATTTCCGATAAATTTTTTAATCGTACTCGTTATGCCACGTGTCATTATCCGAAAATACAATTATTGGTGATGGATTTCTGATAAGATTATTAACCAATCACGTCGCGCCACGTGTCATAATCTGTTCACAATCTTTGAGGATAGATTTCCATCAGATTTTTAACGAATGACGGCATGCCACATGTCATAATCTGTTCACAATCTTTGAGGATAGATTTCCATCAGATTTTTAACGAATGACGGCATGCCACGTGGCATTATGTACAACATAATCCTTTCTGAATCCTCCATATAATCCACCATCCATCTTCACAAATCTCACACCAATTTTCTCAAGATCTCTATCATTATTCATAGTTTCTGCTTCATTCTTCACAAAAATCTGTATCATTATTCATAGTTTCTACTTCTTTCTTACAATGTCTTCTTCTTCCTCAAGGATGATGTGGGAACTCAATCAGGAAGAGGAAGAATTGTTTAACCAATCAGAAGCAATGTTCAATCACCAGGGGACAAAAAATGAGAGGGAAGAGGATGAGGAGCGTAGAATGAGAGATGACGAAGTAAGAATGGGTAGAGCCTCACATTCCCGTCGAGTCATCCAAGTTATGACTCAGATCTGTAGGCCCAGCCGTTCCGGAAACCTTGATAGAAGCAGGCAACAACGAGGTATGGAACTCTTGGATGATTATTTTGTTCCTAATAGTGCATTCCCTGATACATACTTTAGACGTCGTTTTAGAATGGAACGACATTTGTTCAACAAAATCATGATTGATGTTTGCAACCATGATTCTTACTTTGTGCAAAAGAAAGATGCTTTTGGTGCTATGGGTCTATTGCTTGAGCAAAAAATTACTGTTGCCTTGCGAATGCTTGCATATGGAGCATCTGTAGACCAAGTGGATGAGATAACGAGGATGGGAAAATCAACCATTCTTGAGTCCCTGATGAGGTTTTACGGAGCAATCGAATATATCTACACCGCTGAGTACCTCCGCAAACCAACAAGGACTTGGAACGGCTGTTGAAGAAGGCTGAGATGAGTGGTTTTCCTGGGATGATTGGAAGCATTGATTGTATGCACTGGACGTGGAAAAACTGTCCAAGTGCATGGTAAGGCGCTTATGGGGACAGAAAATGAGCAAAAAGTATCATTCTGGAGGCGGTGACATCTTTTGATACATGGATTTGACACGCCTTTTTCGGGGTCCCAATGTGACAACCCGTTCCAAATTTTACGTTTTTATTTTATTTTAAAAGCGTGAATTTACGAAATTACCCTAGAGGCAAGGACTTTGACTTCCGTTGACCATCGACTTGAGAGATGTGGGACTTATTCTTTTAGCATATCGTCGTAGTACTCATTGGTACGAACGTATAGGCGAAAGCCGTTTGCGAGTCCGGATTATAACGGTATAGTTACGGACGTTCGAAATTGGTTATTCAAGGTTTAATGTTTATTTAAATTAAATCCCCACTTTGTGGGGTGAAGCCCATTCAGAAATGGAGGAAAGAAAGAAAAGAAAAAAAAAAAAAAAAAAGGGAAAAGGAAGTGGCTTCCCGTCCACCCGCACCCACCACGACTTCCCATTTTCCAAGGCCGATTCCGGCCAACTCCGGTGGAGTTTTTCGATGCCACCACCACTATCTTGAAGCTCTCATTCCCCTCTACAAAACCCACCCAAGAACCACCTTGATTAACCATGGTATGTGGCTGTTTGAGGCCACGAAAGTTGACGAAAATCAATAGTGCTCCGGCCATTTTCGATTTTTCGGCAAATCGGCAAAGCGATGGCTGATGCCACCACTTGGGCTTTGTAGCCCATCATCCCAGGAGCAAAACCCAACCAACCTTGACCCCGTTGGACCACCGTAGACGACAAATCGACGTCGGGAAGTTTTAAGCACCCGCCGGCTTTATGGGCAAAATTGACCATCTTCCGTCCACTTTTGGACTTCGTGGTAGGTATGAAAGTTGCTCCACTCACTGAGATCTTCATTTTTGTGAAGTTTGATAATTTTTTGAAATAGTTGGATTTTCCGGTGAGTCGGGGCGGCCGACCGATACCCGGGGCGGCGCGTGGCCAGTGGGCCACCAATACTATTTTTAGGCTATGTCGAATGTCTTGAATTCATTTTTGTCATTTGAACGACGTAGGTTGATCGTTGGAACCTAAATTCGTTACACTACGTTACTTGATAAAAATGTGAATCGATGATCCAACCGTTTGATCGTCACCAAAATTGGATACATCATAATATGTAATATTTAAAGATCATAGAATTTATGGATCAGGAATCCGACTTTGGATCTTCCTGAATTGGATTTGTAAGTTAGTAAAATAAATGTTCACGGCCACTTGTTTTAGGCAATTGGCGGAGATCTGACCGTTGGATCGTAGTGAAATTTTAATATGTTATTCTAGAAACATATTGTGGATCGTTGGGAGTTGCGGATTGGAAATCTGATATGCGGATCTTCCGGGTCAAGTTATACAGGGTTGTAAACCCTACCGTCGATCTTTGATCGACTGTTGACTTGTGGTCAATGGGTCTCAAACTATTTTAGAATGTCTTTGAGGTTGTGTTTTATGTGAATTATGTATTCTACGGATAAGAGTTCTGAGATGTGATTTGATAATTGGTCACAGGGACCAATCATTCAGGACGTCTCGATGCGTGCGCTAGAGAATCATAGCGTGAACTCCAAGTGAGTGGATCTTTTCCTTTTTATCGTACATATTATTGAGAGTTCTATCGACACTTTTAAATTGATTAGGTATATTACCTTCATATAATTATTGTGAATGTTTGAAGTACCTATATGAACTACGAATGGCTTGATCCCTGTTTAGGGTACGTAGGCAGTCTAACGAGACGTTAGATGCAGCCATAAAATATTTGAGACAAAAGCCTTGCTTGGGAAATTGAGTAATGCGAAGGAAATTGGTAAAGGCAAGTTTTAGTTTTGTGAATTAGTTAGTTAAATTAGTGTTAATTGGGTTGACATGGATAATTATCCCTGAAAATAAGTAGTTCGGGAGTAGGGCGTTATTGATTGTACACTTCACACCGTATTGTTTATAATTGAAAATGCTACGACATGGTTGAGTATTAGATTGCATCATGGTATATCCATATGTACATTACTTGTATATAATTATTGGGAATGCTTTCAAGTGCAAAGGTGAACTCAGGACACCCAGGTAAGTTCAGGTGAGTTTATGGTATTAGTTGAATCGATTGCGTTATAGCATGACTACAGTTATGTGTTAGGCAACTTCGATATTGTCGTACTGGTTGCCATGAGTTGCACATGTTATATTGAGATGCATTGAGAGCTCATAAACCTGCACCCCGGTGTTAGTGCTCCCGCCCGTGGCCAGGGCACAGTCCTTCACGTGATGTTCACCTCCCGCACCTTACGCTCACCTTGGATCCAAGGTAGGTGCACAGTCCTGTCGTACAGACCACTTTAGGTGGTTCCGACTCGTAGGTGACCCGCGATTATTCGCACAGTCTTCACGTGATCGTAGCACTTGAGCGTATTTATTTACACCCAGTCCTGTCGTACAGACCACTTTAGGTGGTTCCGACTCGTGTGCAGGTATACTTATTGAGCTATTGGCTAGCCATGATTGATGAGATATAGATAAGTCGTATAGGTCACTATAGGTGACTCCGACTTATATGCTAGCCAAGATTGATGAGATATGGATAAGTCGTACAGGTCACTATAGATGACTCCGACTTATATGCTAGCCATGATTGATGAGATATGGATAAGTCGTACAGGTCATTATAGGTGACTCCGACTTATATGCTAGCCATGATTGATGAGATATGGATAAGTCGTACAGGTCACTATAGGTGACTCCGACTTATATGCTAGCCATGATTGATGAGATATGGATAAGTTGTACATGTCATTTTAGATGACTCTGACTGATATATCACTTTGTATTGATTAAGTTCATTTGGCCTACTTATTAATGTATGGTGGAGTTGATGGCAAACCGTGGTCTTGGTCATTTTTGAGTATGGTTTGGATATATGTATATATGTTGTACTGTCCTATAGAAAACGATAAGGGAATTACAGTGAGGGGTTATTACTGTTAGAAAGGTAATAGTTTTGGGAAGTTTGGTTTTACTGCTTACTCACACTTTCTGTTTTGTACCCTTCAGGTTTTAACTGCTAAGTTCGTAACGACGAGGATATATAGCTAATCTTAGTATTGGTGGCTACTTTTAAGGGTATGATTCTTACCCACACTACTGTACCTTACTTATGCTCTGACATCGCGTGTGAAATGGGTTCGCTCCCACTCGTAGCGCACTCTGGTACTTAGACACTTTTACATTCAAATTTATTCACTTTTTATACACTATCACATTTTATGGCTTCGTCGCCTTCCAGGTGTCGGCCAGCACAGCTCGATTCAGGGTCCAAGTGGACTTTCTAGGTCGGGGTGTGTCACCCAGGAGCTCAAAATGACATCAACGTCTTTACCCAATCCTCAGTGTTCAATGATGTCCTGCAAGGAAAGACACCAAAAGTCACGTATGAGGTCAACGGACGTATGTACGACGGGCCATACTACCTAGCTGACGGTATTTACCCGCGATGGTCAACATTTGTCAAAACAGTGCCACGTCCGCGAAGTGCAAAGGAAAAACACTTTGCAAGCTGTCAAAAGGGTTGCAGGAAGGATGTGGAGCGTTGTTTCGGTATCCTCCAAGCTCGATGGGCGATCGTCAAGGGTGCTGCCAGATTGTTTGATGTGTCGCTTCGATCCATCATGATGACGTGCATCATTCTTCACAACATGATTGTGGAAGATAAGTACGATTATGAAGCCGTTGATGAATATGAACGAGACATGATGAACAATTCAAGAACACGTATATATTGTGCTCATGACGCCACCGATGAGCCCATGCAACATGAGCCATTACAAAGGGATGGACGTTACAACAAAATGCTCATTCAACGATATATTGCATTTCAAATGCCAGACATGCACAATGCCCCGCAAATTGACTTGATAGAGCACCAATGGGCATTGAAACAAGCTGACGATAATTAAGTTCATTTAGTGTGTTTTTTTGAATTTGGTATGTTTATGTAATATTTTTAGTGAGTTTTTAATTATTCCGTATGCTTATGTAATTTTATTTGGTGTGTTTTTGTCATTTCAATAAATATTCTCTTAGTATAAATAACTTACCAAATTAATTTGAATAAATATTCAATAAATTGGAAACAACATAAATAATACAAACAATAAATAATAAATTACAACCCAAAGTGATTGGAAAATTATGGGCTCCGATTACAAAAAGTACTCTATTCATCATCACTTAACCAATTTGTGGTGCTAGGATGATCTTCTCTTGTGGTGCTAGGACCATCTTGGCTTGCTATCGTTTCTCTTGCACGTCTCCTTCGCACCACGTCCGCTTTCTCTGACTTCCAAAAAAATTTAGAATTTGAAGACTTCCCTTCTAAAGGCGTGTTCATAATCTCACGGTCTCGTTGAGCCCTTCTTTCTTCTCTAACATGTTCCCTTTCTTGCCTAAGTAGCTCTCTTTCTCTCTCATTAGCCTGAAATTCTCTCTCAATAGCTGCAGCTTTGGCATCCTCTCTAGCCTTATCAGCCTCATATTTCGCCAGTTCCCTTGCCAAAGTCAATTCACCTTGGCGAGTAAGTTCTTCCATGAACTTTGCATAATCATTCTTGGAAGCACTCCCTTTTCTCTTTGAAGCCTTCTTACCTTGAGGCCTAATTGGATAACAGGTCGAACCCGACGCTTGTTCATGAACATGCGAGACATGATCGGGTGTAGAGTGTAGAGGGGTGCTGTTCATGTGCACTTCTGGACCGACTAGCACAACTCTAAATTTAGGACAATCTTTGACAATATTCCAACATTTTCACCGGTTAAATGATTTATTTTTGCTTTTGGTTTTGGCAGCGTACCAAGCTTGTACTTGAATTTCCTACACAATGCGGGAGAAGAAATAATTATAATGAAAATAAGTAACAAATAAATAATACAAACAACATAATTATAATGTAAGTAGGTAACAAATAAATAATACAAACAATAAATAATAAATTATGTAGGTAACAAATAAATAATACAAACAAATAATTATAATGTAAATTTGGGTATCAAATAAATAATATATTGTTACTTGATCCGAGTAATTTTCCCCACTTCGAATATTACTACTAGCTTGTGCCAATGCGTCTCTCCATGTACTAAACGATTGGCTAAGTAATTTCCAACGATTGGACATCAATTCTTTGGTTCTTTTCCCACCAATTTTCTCAAGATAATTGGTATGAATAAGACTCCACATTTCTCACAACTGCATCTCATTACCCGTAAGCGAACTATGAGTAACTTCAACCCAGCTAGTACACAACGCAACATCTTCAATAAGCGACCAATTCGTACCTGCACCAGTGGTCATTTTGTTGAAAAAAATGGATTCAAACTTTGAGACAAAGAAAGGAATGTGATTGAAAGTAGTTGAGAAAATATGAAATTGTTGTGTAAGGTAGATGATAATGAGAAGGTATTTATAGAAAAGTAAAAACAATTTTTTAAAAAAAAAAATTCAGATTTTTTTTTGAATTTTTTACAATTTTTTAAAAAATTTTATTCAATTAATTAATCTCTACCGTTGGATATAAAAAAAATTTGAATTCCAACACTCCAGATTGTGCCACGTGTCACAACGGTAACTTTTCTTAATTTTAAAACTATTTTTTCTTTTATTTATTTATTTATAAAGCATATTAATATCCACCGTTGATCTCAGATCGAACGGTGGATATTAAATAAGACTTTTTTTATTTTTTTTTACCGTTGAGATCAAACGATCCAAATTAAATATCCGTTGAGATCGAACGGACTGTGGGAAACCACGTGGCTTTCCAATGGTAACGAAAAAGTAAAATTTTTTTTTTCTGATTTTGTGTCGGCGACGTGCCCCCACGCGCGAGTGGGGTGCACGCGCCTGACACAAAAAAAAAAAATTAATGCCTGACGCCAGGCTGACGTCAGCGCTGGCGTCACAGGGCCTCAGGCTCTCGGGCTGGCAATTCTCCATAGGCCCAGAGCTCGGGCCTCCACCTTCACTCGGGCTTGCCCACGCTGGAGCCGGTCCACGGGGCGTCGGGCCCCTGTTCTCTCCCCCGTCCCCCGAGCAAATGCCCACGCTAGGCTTGCTCTAAAAGAGTTGAAAATGTCAATTTCAGAGGACAAAGTGAGACAAATCAGTTTAAAAAGGTAAACTGAGACTCAATGATGATTTATAGGGCATTTCAACTAATAAGCCTAGTTTTAAAGTATCTTGAAACCAAATTTATACAATTATCTAATTTACATAATTCTGATTTGATTAAAAATATATGTATCCAAAACGAACAAAACAAGCAACATTTAATCATTATATGGTGTTATATAGAGTTGCATCAAATTTATTTTTGCAGTGCCGACGTGTAACAAAACAAATCACTCCTAACAATAAAAATCTGAATTTTACTGCAAAATAATTGTGAAAAGTTAAAAGTACGAAATAATTGTCAAACGATACGTAACTCAATTGATTAAGAATGTTCATCATAGCTCAAAATTAATGTAAATATTTTATTGCCCGTATAATAGAGTGAAAAGGTTGGCTCGATTTTACACCGACTTCTGTCATTGGATTCTTCTCACACGATCCAGCTTTCTCCCACGCGTGTCAAACTCACAACGGCTATATTTTCCTTTCACAGGCCCAATTGCAGCGCAAAGGTCGGTCATCAAGTGGGCCCCGCAGAGGATCTGCAGTATAATTCCATCTCTTGTTTCCCATTCCAATTCAGGCGACCGTTAAAAACCCAAAAAAAAAAAAAACCCATCTTTCTCTCTCTGTGACCATGACGGTCGCCGCCGCAGCCACCACCCACACCAAGAAGCTGGTGAAGCTCGGCCGCTCTCTCTTCCGATGGGGATTCAACTCCTCCAAATGGTACATTCTTCTCTCTCTCCGCCTTTCCCATTTCTGGGTTTCTCTACTTTAGCTCTTTCCTCTGTTTGGTTGCCTAGAAAATTTTGGATAATAGGAGTTATTAAGACCTTAGATTGTGAAAGGTTGAAAATTGTGTTCAATGTTTGCATTATCTGGGAAATTTTTAATAGGGTGGGAGTTAGTCTTAGTCCCTTTGTTTGGTTGCCTGGATATGTGGGAAGGGGAAATTATAGAGACCCAGATAGTGAAAAGTTGTTAGAGTTGAGATATTTGTTCAATGTTTGCATTATACCGGCAATTTAGCAGGGTGGGAGTTAGTCCCTCTGTTTGGTTGCCTAGAAAATTTGGGTAGTAGGAAGAATTGAGACTCTGATAGTGAAAAGTTGTTAAAGTTGAAATCTTTATTCGATGTTTGCATTATCGGTGGAATTTAACAGGGAGGGAATTAGTCCCTCTGTTTGAATGCCTAGAGAATTTAGATTGTAGGAGTAAATGAGATTTGAGACCCAAATAGTGAAAAGTTGTTAAAGTTAGAATCTTTGTTACCATGTTTTCTCTTTCTCGGCAATGTAATAGGCCGGGAGAGATTCCCCCTGTTTGGTTGCCTAGAATATGTGGGTGGTTGGAGCTATTGAGACCCAGATTGTGAAAAGTTGAAATTTTTGTTCCATGTTTTGCATTTTTTGACAATTTAATAGGGTGGGGGGAATTTTTTTTGGGCTGAATGATTGTTCTTGCTCATTGTTTTGCTAATGGGGATCAATGGCATGAATGTTGAAACAGCAAAATGCAAGCGAAGATGGCGGTGGCCAGAATAAAGCTGCTGAGGAACAAGAGGCAGGCGGTGGTGAAGCAGATGAGGCGTGACATCGCCTTACTCCTACAATCTGGTCAAGACGCCACTGCTCGAATCCGGGTACTACATTTTAAAGTCTCATGAATTTTTCTATTGGCTAAGTAACAATTGTGTGACTGGATTTCCCCGCAAGTTATTTGAACAACTTCCTCAATTTTTTGTTTCCTTGCATGTTTTATTGACCCTGTAGTGGGTATAACTGCATCTTTTATATTTATGCATTTGTGAGGATTGTGTCCCTTATTCATTATAGTATCCAAACTTCTGCTTCAGTCGATGTATTAAAAGGCAAAGGCGTAGGCGAGGCGTTCTATGAATAGCCCCGCCTTGAGGCGTGAACCGAAGCCTCATGAGACTTAAGATTTCTAGTATAACTTACATATAATTATATATATTATGTAATATTTTGGTGAAATACTTAAGAGTCTTAAAAGAAAAAACAAGAATAATATAACATTTTAAGAAAAAAAATATAACTACACAAAAATAAAAACAAATAAATACTTATTTTTTCTTGTTTTTTTCTTGTTGGCTACTTACTTTTTAATGAATAAACGTATAAAGTTATAAGTGTTGTAGGGTTTAGGGTTTAGGATTACTCAAACAAAACATCGCATCAGGTCTTCAGCAGATGAAGTACATCAGTTCTAGAATAACCTCATGTGTTGGAACAGTTGAGTAAGCGATGGTTGTATTCATACTAGGGTCACTAGTTTGTGTTGTTTTCCTCTTATGGGGTTGTGAATCTTTTGAATCAAGGGATCTGCCACCTTTAGGAAAAGATGATTGACTAGCTGCTAGTGTACTAGGCCGTGTGGGAGGTGCGGCCAACCCTCATTTGGGGACGACTTGTCCTTCTGGGGCGATGTTTCAGTGTTTGATAGGTACGCTAAAATATGATGCACTTCATTTTCAAACTGGGCAATGCGGGAATCGAAATGAGACATAATGTGAGTAATCCACGACAATTCGCGGTGTTGTTCAGGAACGTTAGCGTTCTTATCTCCCCTAACGACGTCTCATCGAAGTGATAATCTGCAAAATGTATGGTAAATAGATCTTCTGTCAAGGACTCTAAGTAGCGAATCATAACCGACATAGATTCTCATTCTTCTTTGAATACCTATTATGGTACGTAGTGGCGGTGCTATTAGCACATAGACTATGCATCTAAACACATGTAAGTGTGAGACGTCAGGCTCGTACCTAGCAAACAATTGTAATAGTGAATGAGGTTAGGTAGCGGTGGGCCTCAGGCAGACCAGTACCGGCAATTTGGTTCGCATAACCAAAGTTTGAGCTATTGATTGAAGACGCTTTTTAAAAGCTTATATCAAGCCGTTTTGGGCAGTGTTCTAAAAATCGGCCTAGGTGGCCACCTGGGCACTAGCTAGGCGGCCGTCTAGGCAGTTTGAATCTCACTGCAGTTTTTGCAATCGGATCTACAACTTCTGATCTCGTACATAGCAGCAGAGCTCTGGCGAATTTCTGCGTCTTTGTGAAGATGAGGAAAGAGAGAGAGATAGAGAGAGAGAAAGTATTAAACATTTCAGTCTGTGGTGGCGCAAATTAGATTTGAGATCCAATTTTAAGGTTCTGAAAGTGAAAGGCCCAAGAAAAAGAACGAAGATGAGGCATGAGGGAAGAGAATGCTAAGAGAGAGAAAGAGATAGAGAGAGAGAGACTAAAAGATTAGGTTCTGAAAGGGTAAAGAAGAAGAAACGAAATTCAAAAGTTGGTGATGGGTTTTTGGGTGATGTGAAAGAGTCAGATGGTATGGGTTCTTGGGTGATGTGAAAGAGTGGTTTTAATTATGAAACCACCCACTCATCAGATGGTTTTAAATGTGAAACCACCCACTTGCGTGGGTTTTTTTTATAGTTTTAAAAGTTTGGGATGTATATTATATGTATATAAATGTTATATAAATTATAAATCATTTAGATAATGTGTTGTTTTTTTTTTTTTCCTAGGCAAGCATATTGGATATGTACATAAAACATTCACATATGTATGTTCTTCTATAAGAAATAACATATTATTCAGTAATTATTTACATCTGATATAGTAAATTTAACTAATTCATATAATATATAAGAAATTTACCTAAATCCGCCTAGGCCGCCTAGGCGCCTGCCTAGATCCCGTCTAGTCACCTAGGCGCTAGGCGCTAGCCCGCTGCCCGACTAGCGCCTAGTGTTTTTTAGAACCTTGGTTTTGGGTATGAACATGGGGTACTGGATGTTCAACTTCAATCCTAACAGACATGCAATATTCGTCAAAAGTCTCTGACGTAAACTCTCCATCATTATCCAGTCGAATTGACTTAATCGGACAATCAGGGTGGTGAACCCTAAGCTTAAAGATTTGAGCTAGGAGTTTCGCAAATGGTCCGCATGTTGGTTGGATAGGTCCACAAATATCCCCTTAAATCCTCTAGAGAAACTTAGGTGAGTTGTGAATGATCTTTGTAGTTGAGGGTTGAGTGAACTTCCCCAGGTAGCATGCTTTGCAAGACGGATGTCTAGGATAAGAGGTTAGATGATGCTCGTGTTATACTTTGGGAAAGGCGCATCGTATCTCTTCTGCGATGTCCCATATGGTCATGCCAAGCAACAAAGTGCTCGGGATCCCAAGCTCGGAGCTGGCCACATGTTAGGTCTCTATAGCTTGAATGGTTGTGATGTACAACTCAATCGGGAGACATTCCAGCTTCTCGTGAATATGTTTCTGACCATATTCGTAAGAAGTGACACAAAGAAATTCATAACCATTCTCTTAAGTAGTTTCAATATGATATTTATTATCTTGAATATCTCTAAAATTCAACAACGATTTGATAAAATAAAAAAAAATAAAAAAATAAAAATCTCAGCAACGTTCTTCTAGAACGGGGAGAGAATAGAGGGCCTCTTTAATGGTTAATTCGGTACTATTGTACAACATTATACGGGCCCTTTTTATTTTTCAATTTTTTAATTATATAAAAATAAAACTTGTTTTTAATTAGACTTGTGGGACCTAGTTATGTGCCACATCAGCACATAACAGAATTTTTAACGAAATTGTGATGGAAAGACCACATTGAAACTCCTATTTTCAGGGATTACATTGATCGATTTTTAATTTCAAGAATCATCTTGATTGGGTGGTCAATTTCAGGACTTTGTGATAAAAACCCTTTTTTTTTTTTTTTTATATTCTACACACCACTAATACTTGATAGAAAAATATTAAAAAATTAAAAGGGTGTGTGGGAAGTAATTTGGGATGTGAATATAATCTCTCATACAGTAAATTCCTTACCCCAATAGGATTACAACTTTAATAGGATAATATCTAGCCTAAGATATATGATAGAATCCCAAAAGGGTATCTCAAATATGATAGGATTTACACAATTATATTCCTAAACTAATAGAACTGCAAATGAGTCTCTTGAAATCTATAATATAATATTAAAAATAAAATCTAACATATATAATGGGAGAATAACCTGATGAATATGTTGGAAGTTGGGACATATGCTAATAGCTGGAAGTCAATTTAAAGAGAAAAAAAAATCAGCCAAAAAAATAATTTAAAAAAATGAAAAGTAAGCAAATGAAAGCACAACAAACGACACCTTGCTATTCATCTTCTCAACTTTCAGATTCAACTGAAAAATTTCTAGATTCCAACAACTCTTACACAAAAACGACACCCAATCTACCGCCTTAGGCACGCCTTGACCACGTCTAGGCGAGTTTTCGCCTAATCCCACTTGTAGACCTGACAATTTCTGACGAGACCTGTTAACACGACACGTAAGTGACACGAAAGTAAGAGTTTTGGGTCAACACGATAACTAATCGAGTCGTTATCGGGTCCCACAATAAGAACCCGTTAATAACGGATCCTGAACAGGTTAACACGAGAATGATACACAGGTAAACCGTTTCAACACGTTAAAAAAAAAGTTATTTTGATAATTTTAATTTTTTAAACTACTATAAAATACAACAGTCATAGTGTATAAGTATATATTGCAATTGAAATATATATTATTGTATTATTATTCTATATAAATTTAAAATTTTAAGTTTTACTTATATATTTGTTTTTATAGTATACTATAGGCAAAGAGTGAGATTAAAAAAATTATAAAACACATTAAAAACAAATATATCAAGTAACTTAAAAATACCAAACATATTAAAAATAAAAATATCAAGTATTTTAAAAATATCAAACACATTTGAATGGTTTACAATGTTCAGTTTTTTATGCTTAGTTTATGTGGAAGAGAGTGCTAATGTGGAAAGCCTTGATGAAAACATCGTCAAGATAACTCTTGAAGACAATATATCTAGCCAAAGTTTCAATTCCATTTCTCTTGGTGATTGATGAAATTGAAGGGTTTTATTGTAAATGCATTTTGAACATTTGGTATTTTGTTGTAATGTAATAATGTTTTTTCATTAGGCTCTTATTTTTAGGTATTTAATACTTGAAAGACAATTTTTTTTATTTTTTTATGTTTTGAAGTAATATTTATGTGGTAACGTGGTATGCTGTACTAATTTAGTATTATGTTTTCTATTTTTCAAGTCAAATTATGTTTTCCATTTTCATTATTTATTGATTTAAAATCTTAACGGTAATGGGTCAAGTCATATTACCCGTTTACTTTAACGGCTGTTACACGATATAACCCGTTAAGATATTAGGTATGTGACGACAACGATATGAACATGAAAAACATGACACCAATACCAGGTCTACCCACTGGGCATAGGCGATTTCATCGACACCCTGCTCCGAAGCCGGCTAGACGCGCCTCATGGCGCGTTTTTTAAAGCACTGGCTTCAGTTTGTTATGGACTCAAACTGATGCTCAGGCATGTGGCTATGCAGTTAGGTTGGCGCTTTGCAATATGGTTAACGAAATAATTTGGCACTAATTACTAACGAATTCTTTGTTATGTAGGTTGAACATGTGATCAGGGAACAGAACATTTTGGCTGCCAACGAGTTCATTGAGCTCTTCTGTGAATTAGTAGTATCTAGACTTTCTATCATCGCAAAGCAAAGGTGATGATATTGTATTATCTTTGTTGCATTTCGCAGCTGTGAGATATTCTCTTAATCCCAATGTTTCTCGTATTTGTTACAGGGAGTGTCCGCCTGATCTCAAAGAAGGGATTGCTAGTTTAATCTTTGCCTCCCCCAGGTGCTCTGAGATTCCTGAACTAATTTCCCTAAGGAATATTTTTGAGAAAAAGTATGGTACAGATTTTGTATCTGCGGCTGTTGATGTACGTCCCAGCTGTGGTGTGAATCGCATGGTAAGCATGGTCTCCCTCTCATATAATTCTTTTATTGTTATTGTATGTATATTACTTTTCTGCTTTCGGTTCATATTTTAGTTTCTATGGTAGTTGAGTGCTTTTGTTTTCTTACACAGCTGATTGACAAGCTCTCTGTTAGAACCCCTACGGGTGAAGTAAAGTTGAAACTCCTCAAGGAGATAGCCAAGGAATACCAGGTTGAATGGGATACATCGGAATCTGAACAGGAACTTCTCAAGCCCCCAGAAGAGCTTATAGTGCGTTCCTCTCTCTCTCTCTCTCTCATTAAGATTTACCATTTTTAGATTTCTGATTAGTGATCACTCCTTTTGTTTCTCACGTTATATGCAAGACATTTTCCGATTACTATTTCTCTTTACTTTTATTTTAACAGCAAGGACCATGCAATTTTGTTAGTGCTACCAGCATGCCTGTGCACAGTGTGCAGCCTCAATCTGTTGAGACTAATAAGCCAGACACTAGGTAACTTGGCTATTCCTTTTGTCTCATCTAATTTAAAACCTGACCATACTTCGATTATCCATTTATTTTATCGTACTTTCGTTTAGTTCTTCACGCAGAACAAGTGGTGGTGGAGAACGCAGAACATCAAGTGGTGGTGGTGATCGTAGATCAAGTAGTGGTGGTGAAAGGGGACCAATGCACTTTGTAGACTCCGCATCAGCTGCTGAAGCAGCCGCAAAATCTGCCAGTGATGCAATGGCTGCTGCACAAGTTGCTGCATATTTGGCCAACAAAGACTGCAATCAAGCGGCTCAATCATTTTCGAGCGTCAATAATGGATTCGGAACCCCTTCAGGAAATTCCAGTGGCCACTTTATGCCTGATTCTCCACCAGTCGCCTCTCAGAATAGGGTCAATAATGGATTTGGAACCCCTTCTGGCAATTCCACTGGCTTCTTTACGCCAGATTCTCCATCAGTTGGCTCTCAGAATATCGATCACCAATCTAAAGCTCGTGGAGTCGATAGGTCTCACTCTTCAAGAGATGAAACAACGGATAGCCATGGACATGAGAAGAAGTTCATCTACAAGAGGTACAGCTACAATAATGCCCCATCAGAACATTCGGATATTAAGTTTGATGACTCGGACTGTGATGAAGAAGTTGAAATGGAGTCACCTTCCAAGGGCTTTCATCAAGCACCTGAGCGTACTCCACCACCAGTACCTTCAGCTGCAAGGCAAGACTCGACTCCTCGAGTTCATCACAAGTTACCAGATTATGACGCACTTGCTGCACGCTTTGATGCCCTCAAGAATCGGAAGTCATCCTAAATGTTCGGATAAATTGCTTCTGCATCATTTTTGGGTTGCTTGTATAATTCGTATACAATACATACAGCAAATCGAAAACGTATCGTCTAGATTGCTTCTGCACCAGTTTAGGCTTTACTTTTGTATAACTGATACATATGGTGGATGCTTGTCATTCCATCATTTTAATACTAAATAATGCACACGGCAGAAATTTTGTATGTTGGCCCCCTTTTTGTTCTTCAACTTCTTCCACAATAAACCACCCGGTTTCTGATTCAACTTCAACTGCTTCAACAAGAAATTTTGTGTGTTTGCCCTCTCTGTCATTTGTTGTTCCTAACTTCAAATGTTTAGAAAATAAAATACTCTTAGGTTCCGAACATCTAGTGATCCAAGGAGAAGGTCTTGGCCAATAAATCATAAATCCGCTTCTAAATACATTAAAAAGATTTCTTTAATGCTCACTGAAAATATTTCAGAAAAATAAAAAATTTACATTTTTTACACAAAAAAAAAAAAAAAAAAAAAAAAAACGTGTATTAACGCTTACAGTTTTCTGTCGGTTTTGCAAATTCGTATATAAATCACCTTTCAACCTATTTATTTCACCTTTGCCTCACTGTGAAGTTTGGAAAATTAAGGTGAGACTTTCCGTTGAGATTATTGAGTGTAGAACCTCTTTTGACAATGTTCTATGTCTCACTACTATATTTTTCACTTATTTTTTTAGTTTTCTAAAAATGCATTTGTTGCTCAATAAACCCAAAAAATGCTTCCAAATTCATTAAAAAGTTTAACTTAACGCTCATGAAAAATATTTTGCGAAAAATAAAAAAATTGCATTTTTGTCAAAAAAACATAGGTGTTAGGCAAACATGACGCACGCAAAACGAAGCAGCCTTAGCTCACACAAAACGAGGCGAACCATGGTACAAAAAACAAGGTGGGCTCCACTCGCTAAAAACAGGGCGAGCTTTTGGCAGGCAAAACGAGGCGAGCTCCATGCACGAAAAATGAGGTTGGCTCCGTGCACGCCAAAACGACGTGAGCTCTATAGACGTAAAAGGGGTGAGGTTCTAGCACACAAAACGATGTAGACAACTCACATGTAGAATGAGGCAAACCCATGCACACAAGACAAGGCAAGCTCCGCGCACTCAGAATGAGGTGAACTCCTAGGTGCTCAGAAAACCAATCGGGCTCCACGCATGAAAAAATATATTCTGAAGAACATGAATATGACAGTTTGTTGTAGTGGCAACAGAAATAAAAGAAAAATTAACAAAAATGTACAAAGCATTGCAGTGGGTAACTATTAAGAGAGTTAAAAAGCATTGCAGTGCGTAATTGACTGTGAAAACTTCTTATCTTTCCCCGCATGGTTAATTTCTCTTATACATCGGTTTATAACTCTTTGGTTTTTGGATTTTTTTTTTTTTTTTTTTTTTTTTTTTTGAGATGTCACTAAAGTATATAAGAGAAATGAGGGATGAATGAATGAAAACAAAATCTTAACATGAAAACAACTCAAAATAGATTTTTGTTTTGATTTTTACTATATGTGTGTTTTTACTGTTCATTATATGTGTGTTTTTTCTTATACATTTCTCTCACCATTCTTCATCCCTAGTTTCCTTTTTTATTTTTTCACTATTACTAAAAATTAAATGATTATCAAACCATCATTTAAGTTGCCCCCATTTCGCACCTTTTCTTGTCGATCTTATGCATATATGGGCTTAATTTGAAGTTCGTGGAACTTAGAAATATGACCAGAAAAAAAAAAAGAAACTAAATTGACAATCAATAGTGTGGGAAACTAAATTGACAGTCAACTAGCTAGTCAATCACCACCTGATTCATGAATTCATGGTCTTCTAAATCCTTAAGCCGCCCACTTGGAATTAATCTATCTGGGGTGTGACTTGGACACAACTAGCTACAAGCTACGTACGTGTTCAGATTTCAGAGAAACGGAATACAATTTACAATTAGTTACACCTATTTTGTTTTCCAAGTTGCATTAGATTACGTGCACAACAAATTTGTTGTAAGTTTTCCAATTGTTGTGATTGGAAGCAAACCATATAAGTCATTTTAATTTTGTAAGTTTTTTCTGATGTGAGATTCTTATGAAGTTGCAGGTGGTCTTGCTTAGAGTGTCCTAGTCCATACTGAGACTAGGGAACTGGTGGATTCTATTCTCGGATTAGTGTAGGTTTTGTTTGTGCCGCGTTTGGCAGATGATATGGTCTCACCTTTGAGCGACGGCTTCTTGTGATCTCGCCTTCAAGTGATGGTTCTATGATCTCGTCTTTTAGCGGTGACTTTATGTGGTCTCACATTTGAGCGACGACTTGATGTGGTCTCATCTTTGAGCGATGATTATGTGGTCTTGTCTTTCAGCGATGACTTTATGTGGTCGTGCTTTCCAGCGATGACATTGTGTGGGCTCATCAGAGAAGATCAGTGTGCGCATTGGTATAGGTTTGTTGCGTTTATCCTTATTGTGACAAATTTGTATTGGTGCACCTATGCTTGTAGTAGCCGTGTAGGAGTTTTAAATTGATCGCTTGTTTGTGCAAATTCACTTCAGATCAATGTGTTGGTCAATGGAGCAATGTACTCAATTTGCACCCGAATATTTGTTTGTAATGATCAATGAAATACTGCTATCATTTCTTGTGAAAAAATAATAATAAATAAAAATTAAAAAATAAATAAAAAACGACATGTACGTGCTATTTGACAATAACTTACTTTAATACCTAAAGGAACGAACTCAGGATTTCGAAACTGAATGGGTTGTTAAACTTATGTACTAACAAGTCGAAAATATGTTAAATGTGATGAATGATATATTCAAAGTTAATCAATTATAATCCGAATACATGAAACATGTAGCTAGATTTGTTGGTTCTGGAGGTGTGCTTTTGGCTGAAGCTTCTGCTCCCAGGTGGAGCCTAATCCATGCTAGAAGACACGAGTGTGCTTGTGGAAGAGGATTTCCAAGTTTTTGGTGCACTATAAGTGCTGGGAAGTAGTTTAGCTGATCTTTGGTGCGGCCACCGTTTGTGGTTCCCCTTCCGTGGTGTGAGAGGAGTGGGACACAATGAAGCCAGTTGCACATGGAAAAATTCTGGGTGCGGCCATTGTTGGTGGTGGCCCTTCCGTGTTGTGTGTGAGGAGGGTGGGACACAATGGGGTCGGGTGGACATGGAAAAAGAGAACATGGGGTAGGGATGAGGGAAAGGGATCCTCTCTGGATCTCTTCCATCGAGTCCATCTATCTGTACCGTTGAAATTTTATCTAACGGCTAAAGTTATTATAACTTTTAAAGGAGCCCCCTATTTATAGCCGTTGAATCAAATTTCAAGAACCCGGATGAATGGACTTGGTGGAAGGGGATGAGTGATCCGGTCCGAATATTCAAGAATTTTCGTATTTCAAGTCAAAGGCATAAAACCAAACAACACACTTTGGAGCTATTTTTCAAGAATGTTGCTAAACTCAGCCTATTATCTTATTTTTTTCAAGCCACGTATTATTGAAAATGTTAATGACATATTTATCATTTTAAAATAAAACTTTTATTTACCAAAAAAAATCTTCCAAGAAATTATACTCACATGGCATGTGCTAAGTGTTAGGTCATCTCCAATGGAGAAATCGCTTGATTTGACCAAAAACTCATCTTCAACAGATGACTCAACTATAATCCTATGGAGCTCACCACATCATTATTTGGCCATGCGCATCAGGTTGACCAAATGTAGTCCTCCTCATCAGTTTCAATAATTGATTCAAATTCAACGGCTAGATATGAAATCATCATATAGTCTAGTGGTATTCCTCTTCACTTGTAAGTGAGAAGTCTTAGGTTCGATTCTCGCTAAAGCAAGTTTGAATCACATTATCACTACCCATTGTGAGGCTAAGCCCACCCCCTCCCCTTAATGTAGGTAATATCGTTTGTTAAAAAAAAAAAAAAAAATTTAAGTATAAATTTACAAAATTATAATTAGCACTCTAAAAATCTCATTTGGCACTCCAAACTTTCTATAATTAGAAAGAAAAATACACTTGCAAGGAGTTTAGAATAAGATTTTTGGAGTGTTAATAACAGTTCTTTAAATTTAAAACTAATAAATTATGAGTGGTATTATACCCACCCCATTGTCTTATCTTACCAGCCACCTTATATTCCCACCCTCCATAAAAAGTGAAAAAACACAAACTCTTTCCACACCCACCAATATTCCCCAAACAACCCTACATATTTTCTTTTTAGATTTAAAAAAAAAAAAGTAAAATAATTTTAAAAAGCAATTATTATTAAGATCTTAGTTAGTTACAACAATGGAGGATGGGTGCTATTCTCACTAATGCGAATTTGTTCTCATCATCTCTTTACACCCATGCCAAACCACCATTGACACCCCAAAACCCGCCCACCCCACTCCGAGAATAGCAAATTTGTTCTCATCATCTCTTTACACCCATGCCAAACCACCATTGACACCCCAAAACCCGCCCACCCCACTCCTCTCTCTCCACCCCACCCAACCCCCCCCCCCCCCCCCCCCCCCAAAAATCTCAAACGTACCAACACCCTCAAAACGACGTCACACCGATACCCAGTTGGCCACCTTGGTCGCCAACCATCGCAATACCATCAAGCCTCAATACCGCTATGGTGCAGAATCTCTATCATTATCCACTTTAATATAAATCTTCTGTGAAATCTTCCATGAAATCCTCTGTGGAAAGCTCGTGACGAGAATTCTAACAACTCACTCAATATTGTGTTCGCCTTCCTCCACTTTGGTTCCTTGGCAACCAAAGAATATGAAACCAGTAAATGCAAGGATGGGAAAACCAAAATCACCAAATCCTATTGCAATGACTGATACAAATACAAATCCTGATAAGGATTTTTCGTTGTATTGGAATGTTCATTAAGGCCAAAGCAATCGCCAACTTTTAGGCCTTGGGAGGTCATTTTACCCAAGGATAAATTTGTCAATAAAATTATTATTTTCAAGTAGGTGAGAAAATAAAACAATGAAGTAAGTTTAGTAGCACTCTAAATTATTGAGAGAGTTACGTTTGGTCCATTCCGTCCAAGATGGTATATGAGCGTGGTTCATTTAAAAATAATTTTTTATAAGACTGTTAGTCTGGACAGGTTATGTTTAGCCATTTTCGGTTGGGAATGACCTTAATACCCTCTATTTAGACACGTGTATGATTAAACTTTGCTCTAAAACGTCGTTTGCTTGTCCATTACCATAAATCAAATCCAAATTACAATTTTTTTTGTTTGCGTTTTTATGCAGTTCTAGCTTGCAGAAATTTACCCGGAAAAGAAAACGCAGAACAGAATCAACAACAAAACGAACAATAATTTGAGAACAACCCAGAAGCAACATCACATCACTGCTGATTCAAATATAACCTCCAACATAATCCAACACTTCCAAATACAACTAAACAAAAATAAAGCCTTTTGTTTCTTAATCTACGAAGACATTGTCATCTTTTCAAAGCTTGAATCTTTGCCCTACTTCTCAGACGAGTTGGGTCCCCTCTTCTTTCCGAAGCCAACCACTGCAACGATCAAACAACAAACACAATGATTTAATCAAAAATAACAAAACATTGGCTTCTCATAAAACATAAATTCCCAATTGCCCTTTTCATAAAATGGTTTAATTTCACAAAATATTAACTCGATTTGTTATAAAAAATTGATTTCAGGAAGATAATAAAGCTGGAATATTGGAAGGGAAACGGTGGTATTACCAGCGGTGACGAATCGGCGGTTGTATTGCAGGCGCTTGTGGGCGCGGCCGCGAGGCTTCTTCTTCTTGTCCTGCTTGGCCACTTTGGGAGTTTGGCCTCTCACCTTACCGGCACGAGCCAAAGAACCGTGGACCTTTCCTGAAGATTTTGACAAATACACACATTAATAAACAAAAAAATGGAAGATAAATAAGTGAAGTAAATGAGACCTAAAGGGTGAGCAACGGGGCCGAAAGAGATGAACTGAGCTCACCCATGGCAGCAGAGTGGTGTAGTTGCGGAGAAGATCGGGAGGACAGGTAAACGGCGCGGCGGTAAAGAGACGAGTGCTGTGAGAAGTAGGGTTTTTGGTTGTTGCTTCGTTTTAAAGGATAGATCTTCAGATTTGTTTGTGTTCACCTAGGCCCAGCGCATTTATGTTGGGCTGAAAGAGTTTATTGAAATAAGCCCATTTCTTTTAGTTGGCCCTGTGAGATTGTTTCCGTCCACCAAATTTAACATATTCACGAGAGAATGATTAAATAACCACGATATGTTAACAAATCAATCAACAATTGGAACTTTGAAAATGACCATTTGTGAATTTTTCTATACTTTTCCTCCAGGAGGTGCGATATGAGAAATTTATGAGTGCAACTATCACTCTGTTACATGTTATTTCTAATTCATGTGTTATAAGTGAATGATATGGCTAATATGTCATGGACCTATGATATTAATTAGGGAAATTGACTAAAATGATTAGAAATCAAATCCGAATTGCTAATCTGATCAAAGTAATGATTTCAAATCTCTCCCGCGTATTTTGGTAAAGTTTATGGAGTGCATTTTTAATCTCTTTTAGCTATTGTTGGATACTCTTACAGAAGACAACTCTTTATAATTTTGCTTGTTTTCTCTCTTGGTGTGAGGATAGGTAAAGTTAGTTGTTCGTGCGGGATGCTCTTTTTCTCTTCGATCGGGTTGAAAGTCTCGGCAAGGTTTTTGTCAAGGCCTATTTAAGCACACTGTCATCTGCTTTGTACGTTTTTATCTTATATCAATAAATATCGTACTTCTCTAAAAATAAAAATAAAACATTTTATCGTCCATTTCTTACTTCGTTTTTTTTTTTTTGTAATGATTTACCTACTCCCCATATCTTGAGACTTAAAAATTCATCTCAAAAACACACACACTAGTGCTTTTCCTTATGTATGTTGCCACTCAATTGTTGAGTTGCTCTTTGAGATTGTCAATAAGTTGCCTGGTCCTTTTGATGGGTCAACAAGTTTGATCACAAGGGTCGAAAACAACACATCCTCGTCTACGATGATGGGATGAAAGTAAACTTTTCCGACCACTTAATCTCTTATCCATCCAACCAAACCAAATCAAACTTTGAGAGGAAGGAAGCGCAAATCGAATTATCTTATCCAAGTAATTAAACTGATGTTGTTGGGTAAACTGATCTTGTTGGATTATTGTTGCTGTGTCAATGTCAGAACACAAAAGTGTATGTGTGACAAGACGATTTTTAACTCCTTTTTTAACTGTCTCCCACCGATACTTGAGTTAACGATTTGAATGTTTTTTCCGATTTACAATCATGTTCATGAGAAATTTTCTCTAGTTCTGATGTCAGATGATGAAGTAAGATTATAAAGGAGGGAAATCTGAAAACTAATCAAGTATTAACTAATTGAACCAATAAATATACTGGGTAGATACAATTTGGCTTGAAAAAATAAGAGACTTTTTGTGACATCCCGTCCCGGAAATATCGAAACGTACATTTGAAATTACAATTTTACCCCTAGTTCGTTACTTTACGTGTAGTTTTGTGTTGTGTGGTGTTGTAGGACCACACACACTCATACACTCTCTTTCTCTCCCGGGATTCCCTCCCTCTTTTCCTCTCTCTCTGTCTCTTTTCTGTCACTTCTCTCTCTTTCTCTCCCGAGCTCCCTTTTCTTCTTCTTCCTTCTGAAAACGTACGGACGACACCCAAATCACCCAAACCTTGATGGATCGAAGGAACTAAGGACACCATCGAACTCGTGAAGCTCGTACGAGTGCAACCATACCATTTTCAGGTAAGAAATCATTCGTTTTCACGTCGTTTCGACTTTGGCCGATTCGAGTACTGTTCATGAAAGATTAATCTAGTTAGTTTTTGGACTTTTGAAGCTTGTAGATGTGTTAGTGAGGTCCCAAGGAGCCTCGGAGTACTTCGTTGGAGAAGTTTGGACGTCGGGATCATCGTGGTCAAAGTTGGCCGGAGCTTTCGAGGGGTTTTCCGGCGAATCCACGGCGAGTTAGGGGTCGAGGCAGGTATGGATGTGTTCGTCTCGTCAATACCTTCAATTTGATATATAGTACGTCGAAAATGGTTAAGAAATGAAGAAGTTATGACACTTTAAAGTTTACCCAGAAATTCCGGCAAAACACCCGCCAGCGAAACCAGTCCGGCGACGCGAGGAAGAAGACGCGCGCGTGGGCAGCGCGTGAACAGGGCGCGTGGGGGCGCGTGAGAGCTCCAAATTGAGTTCTGAAAATTGTCACGCGTTCGTGACGTCGTGTAGATCACCGTGGTATATTGATACACCCAAATTGAGCAACGTATGAGAAAGTTATGGACGAATGTTTGGTGTATGCGCGTTAAATAACGTCAATTTGGTTACTTTTTGTATAGGTGAAAATTATACAGAGGAAGAATGTAACCAAGCTAGGGGAGGTTCAGGGACCTATGAGACGTCGATGTGATCAGTGAGTGGGCAGTTATTTTTCAGTATATATATATATATACGTATGCTTGACGTATTTTAAAAGAAATACGAATTAAATATCCTGTCATATATGCATCATATTTTAATATGTGCATTACCATAATTATGCATACTGTTGCATGGTGCTGAGGAGGCCCAGGTAAGCTACCTTTCAAATACATTTGATATACGTATGAAATACGTTTGGAATACGATTGAAATACTATCATCACATGCATTAGTAGTGGCATACAATTATATATGTGTATTTGGTGCTGTGGACGCACAGGTAAGTGCCAGGTAAGTGGTATTCATGTTTGTATTCAGTAGTAGTTGAGATGTTTAGAGAGCTCATAATCTGCACCCCCGGTGTTAGTGCTCCCGCCCGAGGCCAGGGCACAGCCTTCACGTGTATGTTCACCAGCACCGCATGCTCGCCTTGGATCCAAGTTAGGTGCAAGCCTGTCGTACATACCACATTAGGTGGTTCCGACTTGTAAGTGACCCGCGATTTATCGCACAGCTTCACGTGATCGTAGCACTAGAGCATATATATATTACACCCAGCCTGTCGTACAGACCACGTTAGGTGGTTCCGACTCGTGTGCAGATTCAGATATTGAGTTGAGATTGGAGCTCTATCTGCAGCCGTACAGGTCACGTTAGGTGACTCCCGGCTGCCAGATTATATGTTATTGATGTGAATTACGCTTGAGCACTTACATTTGATTATGAGTTTCCGTTGTGGCATATTCTCGAGCATGAATGGCATATTTATGAGCATGAATGATATATCTTTGAGCATGACTGACATATCTATACATACGTATATATGTTATTTTCTGGGAAACTATACTTGTTTTACAGCGAGGGGTTAGTTTATGCAAAAGAGAAAAGAAGGTTTTGAATACGTTCGTTTTGCTGACCCACTCAATTTTGTTTTGCGCCCCTCCAGGTTTAAGGAAATGCAAAGGTGTGGTGACTACGAGGAAGTTCAACGGTGTTCTGACAGAATGGACCAAATAAGGACTCACCTTCGGGTGTTTCATTTTAGAAGTTGTATATTTTAAAGCTTCCGAACTGTGCAAATGGTTACGTCACTCTCACGTGACGGCCAGCATGCCCTCCTTCGGGACGGGGTGTGTCAGTTGGTATCAGAGCCTAGTTTCAATCTTGGACATCTTGAGAAGTTCTAGTGAATTCTGTCAGAACTACACCGCCTCGTAGCAAACCACGTAGTTAGAGGAATTTAGTCTCCCTGATTTAGCTGTTAGGGGAAACTATTATTTTGGTGATTCAGTATATTATCTAAAAGGGACATTTTAAGATGGGTTATGAGTTGAATTTGAATCACCTTATGAAATGATGAACCTGAGGGAGCAAAGTGATGGATTAACCGATTGGAAAAGATGTTTTAGATTATGCAAGTTAAGGAAATCTGTCTTTTGAAGGTAAGTCAAGACGACTACCTGGTTTGAGTTATGAACTTGTATCCTGGTGGAAACAGGAGTATAATTCGTTGTCACCGAAGGAAACAGCCGATTGAGAATTGTTTAAGGACTTGTTTAAAGAAAAGAATTATTCCTTCGGCATCTTATGATGATAATAAGCAAGAGTTTGCGATTTGAGACAAAGAAAGATGACGGCGAATAAGTATTATAGAAAGTTTACGGACTTGCCTTATTACCATCCGGATGTTGATGATAATCCGGCAAAGATGTCTCGTCGTTTTAGGCTGGGTAATAAGAAGAAGTGGCGTTCTTTGACGACCACTACCTATTGTAATTATTACAAGGAGTTTTACGAGATTTTATTAAGAATTAAGGACTCTGAGATTATGTCTAGCGATAATGATGAAGAAGAATAAAGGAATAGGAATCAGAGGAATGACGACAAGGATAAAGGCCAGTCATCTCGAGAACCTCGAAAGATTCGGAACTTCAAAAGAAGTGAAGCTAATTCTAGTTCTTTTGACAAAGGTTTTAATGCCATTGATCAGAGGCGAAGTGATAGATGTATTGGTAATCCCAGATCTCAGAGACAAGGTGATTTTGGTAAAAGAAATGTACCTTTGGGCTGTAGGTACAATAGTGGACACCTTTGAGAATGTAGACGAGAAAGCAGTGGACGCTTTACAAATGGATAGATGGGACATAGAACTGCAAATTATGTCCAAAGCCAACAGAATCCCTAGCAGTCTTCTTTGCCACAACTAGCGCCGATCCAGCAAGTTCCTGGACCTATTAATTATGGTCAGTTAGGTCGTGGTGTACATGAAAGAAGTATTTACACTAATAGAGGTTGTGGGAGACAACAACAAGCCCAGGGATGTGTTAACTACACATCACTGCAAGATACTCAAAATTATTTGGATTTGATTAGGGGTACGTTAATTATTCTTAATGACTTAGCTAGAGTTTATTTGGTAATAATGTAGAAATTTTACGTTATTATTGTTATTGCCTTGAAAGTAGTACATAAACGTGATTGAGACATGTGTATGCATTTCCCAATGAGTGGCAAAATAGTAATATTACACCCTCGAGAGTTGTTGCTTACTTATCGAGACAACGATGATTTATCAGTATTGCGGGCTGCAGACCGTAATATTAATAACTCATTCGTGGATTCGTTAAGCAAGTAAACCGGTAGGTTATCCTATGTTAGTATCGTACTTATTTAGAGTGCTCAGTAATAGTAGAGTATGTATTGTTACCAGCTACTTTTGTTCCATTAGATTGTGGATTTCGATGTTATTCTAAAGCATATTATGTTATATACAATGATGAGTTGCAGACCACGCGAGGTGGTACTGAATGTGTGCAAGATACATGATATGATGAGTTAATTATGAGTTATATATGCAGCCGAGGGCTGAGTTGATTAGAATGAAAGAGTATGAGCTATGTTTATAGCTGAATGTTGAATTGATTATATGTTATTTTCCATCGGTCTGGATGACTAGAGATTACTTTTGTAAGTATGCAAAGTGGAGTGAGGCATGCCGTTATTTATGCTGTGAGAGCAAAGAGATTATTATCAAAAGGCTGCCAAGGATATTTATATCATGTGGTGCTAAGTGATGTCACTTCTAGTAGTGTGGAAGAAGTGGGAGTAGTCAAACATTTACCTGACGTTTTCCCTGAGAATTTACCTGGATTGCCGCCAGTTAAAGATGTAGAGTTCACTATGGATTTGTCTCCAGGTACAAACCATATATTATAGAATGTTGCCTTTTGAACTAAGAGAATTGGAAATTGGTTGATAAAGGTTTTTATTCAACCTAGTACATTACGTTGGGAGAACCCCAGTTTATTGGTGAGAAAGAAAATGGACGTTAAGGCTGTGCTTTGATTATAAGCAGTTGAATCGAGTAACAATTGAAAACCGTTATTCATAACCTCACATTGATGGTTGTTTGATCAGCTTCTAGGTGGTTGTATATTTTCTAAGTTTGATTTGAGGTCTGGATATTATTAGTTGAAGATTATCGGTGAGGATGCCCTTATGATAACTTTCAGGACTCGTTAAGGTCATTTCAAGTTTTGGTGATGCCATTCGGAGTGACGAATGCATCTACTACTTTATGAATTTGATGAATGAAGTATTCCAATGATATCTAGACCGATTTGTTGTTATTGCTATTGAAAAGATTGATAAGACTAGAGCAAAGTATGCTAAACATCTTAAATCGGTATTGCAAAGATCGAGGGAATGTCGATTGTATGCTAAGTTTAGCAAATGCCAATGTTGGATGAATCAAGTAGCATTTTTGAGATATATTATATCTGCTTCAGGTATTCAAGTGAATTCATAAAAGGTAGCAGAAATTGAGAATTTAGAACAACCACGAATCGTGATTGGGATTCGGAGTTATCCTAGCTTAACAAGCTATCATGGACGGTTCGTGAAAGATTTTTCAGTCATTGCTTTGTCATTGACGAGATTGTTGAGAAAAGAGGTTATGTATGAGTGGGAAGGAAATTGTGAGCAAAGGATTCAACAACTGAAGTATTTCCTCACTCATGCACGTAATTTAGTATTCCCAGAGAATAGTGGTAATCATAAATTTTAGTGATGTTTCTTGAATGGTATTGGATGCATGTTGATGCAAATGTTAGGGTGATTACATACGTTTCACGACAAAAGGAACCTCATGAAATGAATTACCCTACTGGTGATTTGGAAGTCATGATTACCATTCTTGCTGTGAAGTTATGAAGACATAATATTTGGTAAGAATGCAAGATTTTTACGAATCCAAAAAGTCTCCAATATCCATTATTTGGAAGGATTTTAATATAAGACAGCGAAGGTGGATTGGAAATCAACTGAAGTAAAGTTGAGAATGGAAGATTGAGAAGAAGTTGTAATTGCTAATTTTCAAGTTAAGTCTTTTTAGTAAGGTCGTACTCAAGACTCAAATGGTTAACGAAGAAAATTAAGAATTAACCAAGGCAAAGAAAGAAGGGAAAAAGAAAGATTGCTGAGTTCGAGAATAGGATGGTTATGATTGAACTTGAAGTGTTAGTTGATCAATGAACCAAGTTAGTACATTTACTCCAGTGTTGAGTAACAACCACAGTGCAACAGTACTTATATGTTTTATGGAGAAGAGATTTGGGTTACGGAACTGCTGAGTTTCTTAAGTATGTTGGTTGCATAGTTTCCAAAGTAACGCCATAAGGACCATGAAATGTGTCGATTTTTGTTGATTTGTGGAAGAAATACTTCTGGATAGAGAAGATTCGATCACGAAAGAGTTTTGGTAGGCCCTGAAACTATGGATGAGTCTTCTCAAAGTATTCAGGTGATTAAGTTTAACCTGAGAGTAGCCAGGAATGGCAAAAGAGATTAATAGTTGAACATGTCACTAATCGAGTGTTTAACGTAGATGATCTTATAATTTTGAAGTTTTCACTTTAGAAAAGAAATAGTGAGATTTGGAAAGGAGACAAAATAAGTCTTAAACACATCAGACCGTTTTTGACCACTAAAGGAATCGATGAAGTTGCATACAAGTGGTGATGTCTTCAGAATTTGCTAAGGTGCATAATGTATTATATTTCGATGCGTTGTCACTAGGTGGCAGATTCGTCACATGGATTTCCGGTGCAACTATTGAGAATTAATCCGGATTAGACTGGTTGAGGAACCAAGGACGATTTTGGATTGGAAAAAGAATGTATTGAGAATTAAGACAGTGTAATTGGTGAAAGTTTTGTGGAGGAATCATTCAGTCGAGGAAGCTACATGGGAGACAGAAGATCGAATGAGGGATTTGTATCCTAGATTGTTCTTCGATCACTAGGGGTTATATGTGGTTGTTTTGAATTTCGGGACGAAATTCTATTAAGGAGGGTAGGTTGTGACATCCCGTCCCGGAAATATCGAAACGTACATTTGAAATTACAATTTTACCCCTAGTTCGTTACTTTACGTGTAGTTTTGTGTTGTGTGGTGTTGTAGGACCACACACACTCATACACTCTCTTTCTCTCCCGGGATTCCCTCCCTCTTTTCCTCTCTCTCTGTCTCTTTTCTGTCACTTCTCTCTCTTTCTCTCCCGAGCTCCCTTTTCTTCTTCTTCCTTCTGAAAACGTACGGACGACACCCAAATCACCCAAACCTTGATGGATCGAAGGAACTAAGGACACCATCGAACTCGTGAAGCTCGTACGAGTGCAACCATACCATTTTCAGGTAAGAAATCATTCATTTTCACATCGTTTCGACTTTGGCCGATTCGAGTACTGTTCATGCGAGATTAATCTAGTTAGTTTTTGGACTTTTGAAGCTTGTAGATGTGTTAGTGAGGTCCCAAGGAGCCTCGGAGTACTTCGTTGGAGAAGTTTGGACGTCGGGATCATCGTGGTCAAAGTTGGCCGGAGCTTTCGAGGGGTTTTCCGGCGAATCCACGGCGAGTTAGGGGTCGAGGCAGGTATGGATGTGTTCGTCTCGTCAATACCTTCAATTTGATATATAGTACGTCGAAAATGGTTAAGAAATGAAGAAGTTATGACACTTTAAAGTTTACCCAGAAATTCCGGCAAAACACCCACCGCCGGCGAAACCAGTCCGGCGACGCGAGGAAGAAGACGCGCGCGTGGGCAGCGCGTGAACAGGGCGCGTGGGGGCGCGTGAGAGCTCCAAATTGAGTTCTGAAAATTGTCACGCGTTCGTGACGTCGTGTAGATCACCGTGGTATATTGATACACCCAAATTGAGCAACGTATGAGAAAGTTATGGACGAATGTTTGGTGTATGCGCGTTAAATAACGTCAATTTGGTTACTTTTTGTATAGGTGAAAATTATACAGAGGAAGAATGTAACCAAGCTAGGGGAGGTTCAGGGACCTATGAGACGTCGATGTGATCAGTGAGTGGGCAGTTATTTTTCAGTATATATATATATATACGTATGCTTGACGTATTTTAAAAGAAATACGAATTAAATATCCTGTCATATATGCATCATATTTTAATATGTGCATTACCATAATTATGCATACTGTTGCATGGTGCTGAGGAGGCCCAGGTAAGCTACCTTTCAAATACATTTGATATACGTATGAAATACGTTTGGAATACGATTGAAATACTATCATCACATGCATTAGTAGTGGCATACAATTATATATGTGTATTTGGTGCTGTGGACGCACAGGTAAGTGCCAGGTAAGTGGTATTCATGTTTGTATTCAGTAGTAGTTGAGATGTTTAGAGAGCTCATAATCTGCACCCCCGGTGTTAGTGCTCCCGCCCGAGGCCAGGGCACAGCCTTCACGTGTATGTTCACCAGCACCGCATGCTCGCCTTGGATCCAAGTTAGGTGCAAGCCTGTCGTACAGACCACATTAGGTGGTTCCGACTTGTAGGTGACCCGCGATTTATCGCACAGCTTCACGTGATCGTAGCACTAGAGCATATATATATTACACCCAGCCTGTCGTACAAACCACGTTAGGTGGTTCCGACTCGTGTGCAGATTCAGATATTGAGTTGAGATTGGAGCTCTATCTGCAGCCGTACAGGTCACGTTAGGTGACTCCCGGCTGCCAGATTATATGTTATTGATGTGAATTACGCTTGAGCACTTACATTTGATTATGAGTTTCCGTTGTGGCATATTCTCGAGCATGAATGGCATATTTATGAGCATGAATGATATATCTTTGAGCATGACTGACATATCTATACATACGTATATATGTTATTTTCTGGGAAACTATACTTGTTTTACAGCGAGGGGTTAGTTTATGCAAAAGAGAAAAGAAGGTTTTGAATACGTTCGTTTTGCTGACCCACTCAATTTTGTTTTGCGCCCCTCCAGGTTTAAGGAAATGCAAAGGTGTGGTGACTACGAGGAAGTTCAACGGTGTTCTGACAGAATGGACCAAATAAGGACTCACCTTCGGGTGTTTCATTTTAGAAGTTGTATATTTTAAAGCTTCCGAACTGTGCAAATGGTTACGTCACTCTCACGTGACGGCCAGCATGCCCTCCTTCGGGACGGGGTGTGTCACTTTTATGCCAGCTAAGAGACGAGAATGATTTGTCGTGGTGGTTACGCATCTTAGGCTAATAATGGGACAGATGAAGGAGAGTGAAAGAGACTATTGGTGAAGCAATTATTTTGGGATAAAATGTTATTAGAGTTCTAATGAAATCATCGCATAAAGATATAGAAGAAATATCTATCATGTAATGAGATATATATCTCTTTCAATTCTCTCATTACATGATTTAACGTATTAATGTCAAGAAAATAGACACTTTTTCTTTGATAGTTTCATTTGGAAATCATCAAGCGATTATATGGGAGATGTAAAATGCCTTAAAATGGGAATTTTACATATTTTCTTTGTTGGAAAATTTTCTAATAGTAGAATGTAAATTATACATTTTCTTCAAAAGATGTAAATAAAAACAATAAAAACATAATTTACATCTTTTGATGATAAGTATCACTACTCAAGAGAGAAAAATTAAATGGGGTCTCAAATTTACATCCCTATCATTAGAGTAAAACTTTTATTACATCTACCGAAAATATAAAAAAGTTGTAAGAATAATTTTCATCTCAAAATTGCATTTCATTTTCCCATTAAATGCACACCGGCTAAATTCCACTCCAATGAAATTAGTGTGCAAAGTTGAACGGACATATCGTAAGACCAAGTTACGACTATTTATTAATTTCTTCTTGTTGTTCATTGATGCCATATATATGAGAGTTTTAATGAAAAGTCCACAGTACTGTTTATTTTAACGAAAAATCATATTTTTACACTAAAAAGTCAATCCTGGTACTATTCACTTTACCTTTTATTTTGTCCTTATCATTAAAACTCAAAATTTTCAAACTATTTTAATTAGTTTTCCTATATAATTATGTTTAGGATAATACATAGTAGAGAAAAGCACTTTCAAACTCGACTTGGATGTTAGCTGCACTGTTTTGACTTAGGTGGCAATGATGACCGGTGTACTAATTCTAGAACTTCAAAAGTTTGAATCAAGGGGAAAGATGGTCGATGATGCCAACACTACTTTTTTACCTCCGCAAATTATGTCGAAAAAGTTTGTGAAGTGCACACTTGATCTAAAATTCAACACTTGCCATTGGTAAGTCTCATCGCAGCAGCCATTCATCTTTCTCCTGGGAATATAGTTTGTGTTTAGATGCACTGAGATTTAACTATGAGATATTTCTATACCAATTAATCACATACTCCCTCAATCCAGTCATATATACCATATCATGTTCATAAGATATTTCTGGGATGGAGACGTTGAAGCGCTCATGCATTTTAACCTAATATATTTAGTTATTAGTCATGTGTACGTAGTGAATTCGCATATAGGTATCTCCCTAACTGGAACTTCAAGATAAACATAAAACGAAAATTCTATGGAATCTACTAAATCTGAAATCAATTTTTTTGTGTTAATTTTGAACTCACATGAATAGGGATTGGAATCATTTTTATTCTTTAGTTCCTTGCATTTACTAAAAGTTATTTCACTAATTAATCTTCCTTTATGTTTACTAACACATAGGGGTGGGCAAACGGGTAAAGGAATCGCGGGTAGGGGCGGGTAGTGTAGGTTCGGGGCGGGTACGGGCCGGGTCCCTTTTTTTTTGGGAACAAACGGGGCGGGGCGGGCCGGGGCATGGTTATTTACGGGGCGGGCCGGTTCCTACACCTTAGAAAAACGGGGCCCCGGACCGGCCCGTTTCATATTATAATCAACGGTTGAGATTGAATGATAACCTATCATTCAATCTGAACCGTTAATTTGTAACCTAGGTTTCCAAATCAGTTTCAGACTTCAGTGTTCATTCTCAAATCTCAATCTCTCCAACACTCCAACCCTTTCTCAAATTCGCGGCGCCGCTCCTCCGTCCACCTTCTCCGACACGACACGACTTCAGTGTTCACTTGTAGGAGGTGATGGGGATTTAGAGAAGGGTCCGATGACTGCACGGCCAAACCAGAACTCTCTGGAGGAGCCATCGCCGTCGCCGTCTCCTTCTTCCACGACGTCGGCGCCGGCTTTGGTGCTTTCCAACTCCGGAAAGCGGATGGACCAGGCGGGGAAGAAGAAGTACTTGAAGCAGGTCACCGGGCGGCACAACGACACGGAGCTCCACTTGGCGGCTCAGCGCGCGGATCTAGCCGCCGTGAAGAAGATTCTCGGCGATATCGATTCGCAGATTGTGGGGACAGTTAGCGGTTGAATGAGTGATGAATTTTGGTTGAAGGAGGTTATCGAGAAGGTTCTCGCTGAGCCGATACGGCTTCATTTGGTTGTGGCTAATATTGGAACTGGGTCTCGTATGACATTTGCAAGCATGTATGTGTTCTTACTCATATAAACACCTTAATCTTAATTAGTATATAATTTAGATACATTTTAATTAAGAGAAGCAAATTACGGATTTTCTTTTGTTGTTTGTTTGAAATTACAGTTATAAAAAAAAAATTGGGGTCCAGTGTTCCATTCATCATTTCTACTTCAAGTGGAATTTTTGGAAGAGATGCTCTTACCCATGAATTCAAAGAGGTTTCGTGGTTGTGTTTTTCGTGTATGTCATGTTTTTGTTTATTAATTTGCAGCAAGTTCAAGTCTTTACTGATTTCAGATGAAATGTGATTGTTTAGGTTAGGTGGGGAGAGGTTTGTGGTGATGGAAGTGATGAAGATTGCTCTATACCAGCAAAGGATGTGACCTATGACATCCTTTTGACTGTTGGCTTTGTGCCAGGATTGAAAGTTGATGCCATCCTGCTATTACGAACAATAAAGGTGCCAAATTTTACATTTCTGTTACACTTTTCTTTGATATGCTTTCTTGGGGAATATTTACATTTCCTTGAACATTATCCTGATGCATCAAATTTTGTTTCTGTTACAGATATGAAACTGTTCATGTGATGAAGGTACTACAAATGTGTCCATCTTTGCATTAAATCACCGGATTCGTTTAGTTTAATGGTCAAATTATTAATTCAGACATTTGCTAACTGTTTGATCTGTTTTTGGATTGTTGTGTGCTATGGAATTGTGTAATATGTTGGATGTTAAGATGGCATTTAGAAACGCATGCTACAACTGATAAATGTTTTGAGATTACTGCTGATAATAGTTTTGGTGCTTGGTTTGTCTGTTGTTTCGAGAGTTTAAGACGCACTGATGATACTATTGAATCGACAGTTATGTGAGAGAAATTGCATCATGTTGTGAAACAAATATTGATTTCCATTGACAGGGGTTTCGTAAAACTACTGATACCTTTCCTAGTTGCTTCTTTCCTGGTTCTTTTGTGTATCCTCAAATTTGACAGGGGTTTCGTATAAGCAATTCTACTTGGTATGCAGTATGCACATAACCTCATTCTGCTATTTGGTTCTACAAGCTTCTTCCTTTTCGTCAGCACTGGAACCACACCTCATTCTGCTTCAATCTTAGTATGCCCATAACCATATTAAAAAAAAAAAAAAAAAAAAAAAGTTATTGGACCCGTGGACCCGTCCCGAACCGGCCCGTTTGATACGGGCCGGGTTAGGTCCGGTTCCCAAACTTAAAATCCTTACACCCGGCCCGGCCCGGCCCGTTACATTTTAAAACGGGTAGGTCCGGTTCTTCCAAATTTGGGCCCGGCCCGGCCCGTGCCCAGCCCTACTAACACATATGAAATCAAACCAACTATAGAGGGGATATAGCTAGTGGATCCCACTTCATTTCCTTACTTCCTCTATTTCTAACTTATCTCTCATTTCTATTAAACAAACATGTCTTACGAATTAATAGCCAATCAAAACATAACATGATAATTTAATCTGCACAAGGTCCATGTATGTCAACAAGAAAAAAACAATCATGCATGCACATTCCGTTTTGGAGTAAAGTATGCCAAATATATGTTAGCATCATCATATAGCATTTTAAAATAACATTAGAGGCGATTTTCAATTGAGTCGCTCTAGTAATGAAACTAAGGATCTCTCTTTTGAATCGCTGATGGCTATTTAACCCAAGAAGGTGACCAGCAGGAGACTTTTTTGCTACCTTCATGTTTTGAGGGGTATAAGAAAGTCCAAATCCACGATTCCAAAAGAACACTAATATTGACCAATGTGTTTATCTTTGAAACCAACTTTGTTTTTCTAAATTTTTAATTTTCCTTTTCGAAAATATCCGCATGCTAAAATGGGACAAATAATATTAAAAAATACCCTAAGTTCTCCACAAATTACATTTAATAGCCCTTTTGGCCTCTTTCCCACTATTTCCTTAGGAGGAATACGTTGACCAAGTCATTCTCCCATACTGTAAAATTAACATGGAGCTCTAAATCCGACGTTATATTATATATGTCAAACAATTCAAATGCATAAAGCAAGAAAAATAAGCAGCCAATATTGCCCCGTCAAACAATTGCTTTAATTATTTTCCAACTAACTCACATTCTTAAGGTCATACAAAGCTGTCTGAAACGAACCAAAGGGTACAGACTCCACAGCAGTTTCACAAACAAGACCCACCGGCTCTTTCCTTGTACGTACCCACTTCCATCTTTTACACTATTTGCATAACTTTCCCTCCCCTATATCCCTATATATATATTTTGCTATCTACGTTTTCTCTCCAAGCCACGGAGGGAGCTAAATAGAGTGCAAGGAGCAAGTAAAATATAGGGGAAAGCAAAATATCAAAAATGAGTAGAGAAGCAAACGAGATTAGCTCAGCTCCTATTACACCGCGGCCGGCAGCTGGGGATCCAAAGCCTCCGGTTGCACCACAGCCTGCGGTGTCTTGCCCGCCTTCGCAGTACAACTCACCGTCTTTGTCTAGGTCACCGCTTCTTGATGGAGTCTCAGATCAACCAGCTGCGGGAGGAGCTGTTGTGCCGGCCAGCAAGACCCCCAAGGGCTCAAGAACCCCAGCTGGTATAAGGACTCCAAGGATGTCTTTGACTCCATTCATGACTCCCATTGGTAGCCCTGTCAGGAAGGCTTTAAAGATGACTAGGCTTGATCCTCAGGATGCTTGGCTTCCCATCACTGAGTCTAGAAATGGCAACCAGTACTATGCTGCCTTCCACACTCTTTGTTCTGGGATTGGTATCCAAGCTTTGGTGCTTCCTGTTGCTTTCACAATTCTTGGCTGGTAACCCTCTACAAAAACCCAAAATTAGTATTCGTTTTGCAAACTTCTGATGTTGTCAAATTGTCAATCTAGACTCTATGTAATTGGCAACGTAATATGTCAAACTGTCTTTTCCGGAGTTATTAATTTTCTGATTATGGCTTCTCATAGTTTTTTTCCCTCTTTGTGATTGATTTGCAGGTCTTGGGGTATAATATGTTTGACTCTAGCATTCATATGGCAAAGTTACACCCTATGGATACTGGTTCATCTCCACGAGAACGTAGAAACTGGAGTACGTTACAGCAGATACATGCAGCTCTTTAGTCTCACCTATGGTACGATTCCAATCAAACTTTATAAGATTTCCCCCAAGTCCATCAACGTTTTTTAAATTCAACTTTCTGCACCATTAGAGTGACTGATTATTTATACAAAATGTTGCAGGTGACAAAATTGCAAATTGGCTAGGGATGTTTCCGATCATGTATCTATCTGGAGGCACCTGCGTGGCCTTGATAGTGATTGGTGGAGGCACTTCCAAGCTCTTCTTCCAAACTTTATGTGGGGCCGCATGCACTTCTAAGCCATTGACAACAGTGGAATGGTACTTGGTGTTCACATGTGCTGCTGTGATGCTATCTCTCCTGCCAAACTTGAACTCCATAGCTGGAGTTTCACTGATTGGAGCTATCACTGCAGTTGGGTACTGCACAGCGATTTGGGTGGTTTCTGTATCAAAAGGCAGGCTTCCTGGAGTTTCATACGATCCCATTAGAGCTCCGAATGATGTGGATAGGGTGTTTAGTGTGCTCAATGCCCTTGGGATCATTGCTTTTGCCTTCAGAGGTCACAATCTCATCCTTGAGATTCAGGTAATTGATAATTTTCATCTTAATTAATCACTAAATTTTAATTGAATTATTTTTATAGATTAATTTGAGTTGGTTCTTTCAACTCCCAATGCTTTGGCCAGTGAGAACCTGCAAAATTGGTCAAGGCGTATATTTTTCAGGGTTTTTGAAGTCAGAGACTGATGCCTAACTAATTAAATTATTAAATGTGCACTACAAGTCGATGCATGTTATTGCTTTTATACATGGAAAGTGACAGTTTTGACCAACTTGAACATCTTCATATTAATAAGAATCCAACTGTCAATGAAAAAAAAAAATTTAAGAGAATGCGTAGATGCATGCAGATGTAGTACAACTGTTCTAACAATTGGAATAGTTTTAGTTTTCCCAGTTAAATATTTAATTAAAACCAACCATGACCAATCATGAATCTTTATCTTTATATAATTAAAATTGTGCAAATTCATGCTTTAATTTTTTTTTTTTTTTTATTTATTTAAAGGCTTGATCTTTAAGGATTATTTTGCCTTTACAATAATAGTTTGTGCATCAAATCAAAAAGAAAAATTTAAATATAAGTGTGGGGGTCCTCAACTCTTAACTTATCATGATCATCCCCATCACCTAGGTTGAATAACTTTAAGTTGGAATATTCAAATCATAGACTTAGCTTTCTGAATTCAATGTTTTTGTGCTGCAGGCTACCATGCCTTCTAGTGAGAAACATCCCTCACATGTGCCCATGTGGAGAGGAGTGAAGGTGTCCTATTCAATCATTGCTGCATGCTTGTTTCCCCTTGCAATTGGAGGGTACTGGGCTTATGGTCACTTGGTAAGCACCTTAATCCTTAGTTCTTTTCTGTACAGGACGTCCGTTTTTTATCAAAGAACATGCATTCAAACATATCCTTTCTTTCGGACGTCCTACACTTGGAAATTTTGTCCTGATCATAATCAACAAATGTTTAAACATGAACTATAGATTTAACTCAAAGATTTTAATATTCTGTTTTGCTCTTTTTTTAACAGATACCAGCAAATGGAGGAATGCTTCCAGCTGTGTTCGAGTTCCATTCACAAGATGTGTCACAATCCGTACTAGCGTTCATAAGCTTGTTTGTGGTGATTAATGCACTGTGCTCGTTCCAAATCTACGGCATGCCAATGTTTGACCACATGGAGTCCCAATACACAAGCAGAAAGAAAGCTCCACTTCCATGGTGGCTGAGGTGCATTGCTAGGGCAATGTTTGGGTTCGGTGTCTTCTTCGTCGCGGTGGCAATTCCATTTTTGGGAAGTGTGGCTGGTTTGGTTGGAGGCATATCACTGCCTGTGACTTTGGCATACCCTTGTTTCATGTGGATCAAGATTAACAAGCCTAAGAAGTATAGTCCTATGTGGTGGCTAAATTGGTCTCTTGGGATTTTGGGGATCGCTTTGAGTTTGGTTTTGATTGCAGCTGGAATATATGTTGTGATTCAAACTGGGATTGAAGTCCAATTCTTCAAGCCTCACTAATAAGGTAAAAGTTATTACCAACAAAAGGAGGATTTGAGGGGAGGATTTGAAAGGGGGATTTGTGGAGAGTAAAACAGAAGGGTGGATTTGCACATTAATTTGTCTTATTGCTTAGTGAAAGAAAAAAAATATTCACAGTTGTAGTTTGCTATTGAGTATCAAGGGAAAGATCACCCAATCATATATTTTTGGTTTTTTCTTTGGGCATGGAAATGTTGTAATTGAAATGTTGTAATTGATATTATAGAATCTTTAGGTATGTGTAATACTCAAGTAAAATTCTAAAGATTGGATTTCTCTTTTCATTTTTTGAATTTAGAAACATGACTGGTCTTTGAGATGCATAACTTTTCATTTTGATCTTTGACAATGAAAATCAAGAAAGTGGTTTCTGAGATTGGATAACCTCATTTTGGTATTTTGTGAAAAAATCTATCAATATATTCGTTAAGCGAAGGTGTTGATTTGACGAAATATCCTTAAAAAGGTGGTCATGTGTCGCTCATGTGATAATATAACGATGATATTGACAAAATTTTCACGAAATGACCAAATAATTTAAGGTTGACAAACTCAAAGACCACTTCTATCGATTTTCATTATTAAAGATCAAAATGAAGAAATACAAATCTCAGAAACTATTTTAGCTAATAACCCTTCAAAAACACATGTTTACATCAACTATGGTCCTATGGACCACCCTTCCTCTAGGCTGCCACTCTAATTATAAAATCAAATATCATTAAGTTAATTAGTTAGGTGGGAGAGCCTAATTGTAACCCTACACTGGTCTATTGTAGACCATGCTAGTTTTATTATTATTCAATTACACCGTTTAGCTCTTTACGTACAAGCAGTTCCTCCTTAACTACAAATCAGTAACATATTTAACTAGAACCATCAAATTTTAATAGGTTAGAAGTCTCTGGACCAACGTTTTTCTTGCCTACCAATCCAATCATTCATTTCAATATCAAATTTGCGGTCTCACAGTGCCTCATAGCTGACATCCAACTCCGGTCCTAAACATCCTACCCAAAGAGCAGGCTTCATGAAACTCAAACATGGCTGCAGAGTCACAAGGGCAACAACTGCAACTTGTCAGCATGCCAAATATAGCAGTTTATTCAACTGAGATCAGCTTATTGGTCTAAGAAGGTGGCTCAAAGTCAATGCAGTCATGTGATGAATTTTGACTAGCGGTTCGACCAGTGTGGACGCATGAAACTATGCAACTACTCGGAAAACAATCCGTAGGGAAATGGTAGGTGGATTTAATTTACGTATAGTTTTCACAACAACCAATAGTTAAAAGTAAAATTAAGAACAAGAAAATATTTAGTAGGGCTGTCTAATTAGAGCGATTCTCACTTGGATGATATTGTGCAGGGTGGATTAGGATAAAAATACAATGAGTTTCACACTTTGGTAGAATGTGCTATGCAAACGACACAATCAAGACACTCCAACACCAATTTTTCTCCTTACGAACGCCCTGAGTTTTGATGATTCTTATTGCAAACATACCGTAAAATACACGTGGAAACCTAGTTTGCTAGTTAATACACAAGTTATTTCTTCTTGCTCACAAATCGTAGTTTGACATGCATACAAAAAAATTTCTTTTGTTACTTCAATGAGCTGCATTTTCATACACGTCAAACTACGATTTGTAAATAAGAAATGACTCGTTTCATCATTTAGATGTAAGGAGCCAAATAATATTCTTTACAGTTCTCATTGTTCATCACATTACACAAATTACATTTATATACCTTTAAACTACGTTTGAACAATGTGAAAATATTGCAGGGCTACTGTAGGAGGGAATGAATTCGGTTACTTATGGGAAGAGTTCAGCTGCGTATATAAACTGGCACAAATAATTCGGAATCTCTTATCCAGCAAAAAACAATACGATCAAAACCGACTTCATAACAAGCCTAAAGATCTAGCCTAAAATAAAGTACAAACCATAGACCCTGAACCAGTTCCGACTTAACCATTTCCGGTCACCATATTTTGGAGCTATCTAAACAAAATACATGCACCGATGCGCAGATATGGCCCCGGTTGGTGCTCCCTATAAATTTAAGGTAAAACGAATGACAAATTAATGATACAAACCTCACAATGTCAGCAACAACGACAGGTTACAACATCACAACAGGTGTAAGGTCTAGACTTTTCTTCAAGTTGCTGTGCCGTCGGAAATGGTTCCATTCTGTAATTACTGCTTCGAACGCAGCAAAACTCGTATAAATTTCTGCATGCTCCTTTACTGAAGGGATAAACTCTCTCGGGTACTCCTCTGTCGATCAAAACAAAGTGAAAAGAACTAAGAATCTAAGAGGATAACAGTCAACTAGTTTAATTCACATCTCATCACAATGTTCCTAGCCTAGTGTACGCAAGTAACCATTCTCCTATGTTCGCATAATGGATTTGCAAGTACCACGGGATTTAGGCTAAATTAGTTAGAAACTACAGAACTTCAGACAGAGGGATTTGAAATGCACTACACAATCAACATACGATTTACAAATGACTTGAATGCTAATCCCTCTCAACACATTGTATCTAGTCATCACAAATCCCTCCCTCTCATCTTTCGTAGTTCATTACTAACGAATTTATACCAATTTGAAACACAATGATAGTTGGGGTTCTGTAGAAACACCTTGTATAGTCATTCTTTTTCTTTCATCACGCAACTTGTTCATGCATTTAAAATTTTAAACCACAAAGTAGCTATGTATAAACATATCTAACCGTATTTATATTTTTCACATATATTTTCTTTAATAATCAAATACTAAAATATATAATATGATGCTATATATTTTTAACATGCTATGACTAGTTATCTATAGTAGATAATATTAAATAGTAGAAAAGAAAAGAAAAAAAACTAACCTTAAATATGGGATGCGCCTTCGTCTTACAAGCTCATAAGTAGTCTGATTGGTCAGAACTAGATAACTGCAGCAAAAGAAAAAAAAAGAAAATGAACGTTCAACTGATACACTTCAGTTATGCTTTTAAGGTAAATGACTTTTATAATGATAGTGCTCGGTTAGATAGAACGAAGCAGGTGTGGGGGAGCAGGAAGAGACATAAAATCAGATCTCCCAATTCTTTAAAAAAAAAAATTTACAATAACACGACTACTGCCAGCATGATAACACAAACAGATGGCAAAGTTATCAGTGAAAGCATTAAAATTAGGTACTTCTACCAAAGTGAAATTATAAACATGTTGTCATAGCATGGAAAGAAATGCCTTGCATCTAAGAAACCGGAAGCTGATGTTAAACATAAAACTTTACCTATGAAATATCAGGAGGAGGAGCAGAAAGATAATGATAATTGACAAAGTAACCAGCAGCAATATCACAATTGCATCCTTCCACCTGACAATTATACATTCGGAATCCAAATTATAATGGACACCGATTACAACAGAAAAGAAAACCCCAAATGGGCAAATAAACTTCATCACAAAACAATAAGGACTATAGTATTATCTAACAAAATATAATGACATTACTATCACAATGTTAAGGGCAGAACTTAAATTGTTCCAACGAAATAAGAACCTCACAAAAAATATCATACCAAGCGACTGATATATTAGCCTTCAGGTATGTGATGTATAGGACCGTGGTCCACAGGCACAGTGCTGTCTCTTCACAAATGTACCACCTACAACATTAGCCCAAAAGACAGAAGTTCTTGAACAGGGCTTTTTACACGCAGTACTAAAATATACTGATTGCCAATCCTAGTAATAGCAACAAGACTATACAGTTTCGTAAAGTTTTTGAACCATTGACAAGAAGAATAGTTTAACCATAATTAGAATATAATTCTTTGAAGGTGAATCCAATTCAAAATAACATATTAACATGACTGGGTTAAGATAAAATATTACTTTTTTAGTTGAAAACCCGATAAGCACACTTTGGAGAAAGCTACAATTCATAATAACATTATAAGAAAATATGCAATTCTAAATTCAACAACTGGTACTCGTCTTAGCTGATCACACAAAAAACAGAACATGGAACACCTTCTGTCTAATAGTCATACACAAACTTTAAAGATGCAAATTAATATACCCAGCTTTATGTTAGTACAAAATCACACTTACCAAAATTTACAATGATTACCCACACCAATGCATGTTCCGAGCCAAACACAATGATGATCGAACTGAAGAACACATTTGTCACAATCATGACAGTGCTTTGATCTCGGGGGCTGCATACAATTCAAAAGAAAATATAAATTTGCATTATAGGTAAGTAAGAAATCAACAGAGTAACAGCAACAAGATACACGATAGGTTCATTTCCCAGTAAATTTATGCATGGGCGATTTTATACACTAAGAATCGTGAAGCATAACCTGAAAAATAGGGGCAGTGGACATCTAGAAGATTGTGGCTAGAATCTTGTTTAGCAAGCACCGTATAAATTTGAAAGCCCTAAGGTCTCTTCTGAGGAAATTCATTTGTCCCAACTCCCAAGGTCCTAATATGAATCAGATGAAGTTTTTCAAGAACCTTGTTTGATCAGAAAGGTGGGAAATCGTGGTGTTAATGACAAGTGAGGAGTCCACAGAATCTTTCTCTAGTTTTCACTTTAGGATGGAAGATTGTCAGGAATTCACCTAGTCTATCAACAAAGGCATTTAAATACAGAGGTTTCCAGGCCGAGGTGCTTAACTAGAACTATTTACTCAGTCACTCTTATAACACTGAAAGTACAGAAGCAACTATAATAGGAGAAATCTTTTATTATTGTCCGCCTCTTTCCTAAGATGGACATCTTCATGTTTCCTTCTGAATATTCCATTCTTTATAAAGTTTTGTTCCTTATCCAAAATATGTTGGCAAGAGATATAAACAACCATAAGTATCATACAAGATGAATATGCAAAATTGAGAGGGTACTACCTGCTCAACATTACAGTACGAGCAAGTCAAACTTCTGCAATAACCAAAAGGAGGCAGTCAGCAAATATATATATGTGAAATACCACAACTTATCTAGCTCTTTTACTCATCTTTTTCATTCAATCTTGTATTTAAAAGGAATTGGTTGCATTAACACAAGTTTAACTCCATTTCCCCTACCTATTTTATGTTGAAACAAACACAGTTAAGATGAAACACACAGAATAATGTGCAAACACCAAATCATCACTTTGAAATGTACAATAAAATGATACTGCTCTGATAGCTTAAAAGTAATTGCATACCTAACAGACGTTCCAGGCGGATACAAGTCCATCACAAGTTTGGTCCAAGATGTTGCATTATTTCCCAGAAGACTTCTTCCCAACTGATTCCGTTCCACTGTCACAACCACACTGCCAGTTTTGCTTGGAGCAGGCTGTCTTTGCTTAAACGTTACAGCAAGATGACACCAGAGAATTAGTTCACCACGGAATTGTAAGATCTATGCCTATAACCTTTATCATATGAACAAAGAAATAAAATTAGAAAAACAAAAAACAAAAGGAACCAAAGGAAAGTAATCCTTACTTTGAGATTCCTGATGCTTTTCTGAATATTGTATTTGACTCATTGACAGTCCTCATTGCATCCACGACAAAGCTAAAAGGTAAACACAAAAAATCAATAAGTCAAAGGTAGCTGGAATTGTAATTCAAGCATCAACAACAACATCAAAGCCTTATCCCACTAAGTAGGGCCGGCGGTATGAATCCTAGAACACCACTGTGCTCGGTTTTGCAGAATTCAAGCATCAAGTTTTAAATAAATCACAATGACTTGAAATCAGATCACAAGCATCAAACTTGCAAAGCATATTTAAACAAATATAATTTGAAGGCAGCATAGATTGGCATTTACCCAGGAGAAGAACCAGAGGTAACAAAGTATTGAATCAATGTCACAACATAGAGAGTCAAATATATAGCAGTATACCTGAAAAGGAGCAAAAAAAAAAATACAAAGTAAGGAGTAGGGTTAGGGGTAAGCAAGAAATAGATCACTTCAATAGGGTGACTCCGCCATTTGTGCCCATATATAAGATCACTGATCCTGACATTCCATAAGTCCCACCACTAGTTCAGACAGAATGTGATAAGTCACTTGTAAAGCTTCACCCCCAATGCGAATGCACACGTTACTTAACAATAGGCACCGCCTTATCAATTGACACCCATCCTTGCATACGTATCGAGGTTCAATTCACTTCGTGATCTTAAACTGAAAATTGACATTATGCAACTACAACACTACAAACGGCCTATATATTTAAAAGTTCTAAAGTAACCCGTTTGCGCAAACGAGCTAAAACTCTTGTTAATCAATATGTATTAGGATTTTCACCAAAAATGAAATGCAATTAATAAAAGTAGAGAAGCATTAGCATACCATGGTTCCTTTTTAGTTTTCTCAATCAAACCTCCATCAAACAGAAAAATTAAGCCGGGGTATATTAGATGTAGCATCACCAATGCAACTTTTAATCCCAAAGCAGACCTCCGAGCTGAAATTCAAGTACCCAAAACATAAAAACACAATCTTTTTGAATCAACAAAAAGTAAAGCTCTATAACAATAATAAAAAAGGGCAAAATCCTGGACTCAATTCAGATTACAAAACTAAGTAGCTGAACCGAAACAGTCAGATTTTGTCTTCTATTCCGATTTTTCTGAAAATAAATTACAAATTTGAAGAAGAAAAATAACTCACCGGGATCGGAGAGACAGGGAAGGAAACGGGAGCATCGCTCAAATGGTCGACACAACGAGTCCCGGCTGATGTTCACGCTCGTCATCGGACGAAATTGAAAGAGAAAATAAGGAACTGGTTACATCAGTATTCTGCAAAACTGGGTTTTCCGGGAAAATGAGTTCTTTCGCTCCAAAAATTGAACTTTCTCGGTAAAGTGATGGAATTTGGGAAAACCCAAGTGGTTAAACTGGAAGAGCAACGGACCTGCGAAAAGGGTTTGGATTTGGGTAGAAGATTGAGCTTTTTTGTCAGAGAAACTGGAAATTGAATAGGTACGCCCGTGGGCCTTTGTTCTTATGTCTAACACTTCGATTTGTCATGTGCGTGATTGCGCATACCACCCTCGTTTAAGGTTTTTCAACCCCTATCTACATTTCACTTTATTAATTAGATTAGATTGTTAATCATTATTTAGATTAGATTAATAATTATTTTCTGATTTGGCCCAATTAAAATGTCGGTCCTTGGTTTTTAAAGTCCAACAAAAATTAAATAATTGTCTGTAAAACAGTAAAAAATGTGTTAAAATATAAGAAAAATTAATGAAAAAGACTTGAAAACTTTGAGTTTTAATTATAAAGACAAAATAAATGGTAAAGTAAATAGTACCAGGATTGACTTTTTAATGTAAAAATATGGTTTTTCGTTAAAATGAACAGTACCACGAATTTTTCGTTAAAACTTCCTAAAATATAACTAGCTAAAATTAAGAATAAATGAATACTCACTAGTAAGTAATCAAGTATTATCGAAAGTAAACTTTCTTATTTATGAGAATGATAAGATAAAATGTTGTGATTTACTAATGCAACACAAACATGTTTTATGTGGTTTAGTGTTTCAAATTTCTTATGTGAACAAGAATTCTTTTATGTGTTGCTGGTTTACTCAAATTTTTATATGGCCGACTAATCGTGTTTTTTATTTTTTGATCTCATTCTCAACATGTTATTTTTTATCTCATTCTCAACAAGTTAACGTTTCTTATTGTCTAGAAAAACTCTAATACCTTCTATTTTATGGTTTAACCCTTGGATTTTGAGAACAGGTCGGACAATGCCTTAGCATTCGCATCATGCGTTAATGTTTGGGTAACATAAACACTACCTAAGGAAAATTCAATTTAGTTTACCTCCAAGTATATTTCTTTTGTATTCAAATTCAATTGATATGCTCATAAAATTGGGTATCATGAATCAAACTTTTGGACTACACATGACAATGACATTGCCTTAGGATTCACACTCTTTTACCAAAAACAAGTGTTCATACTTGAGAACGTGAAGCATTATGGTTGTAATATTATTTTTTTTTAAGAAACGATATTATCTACGTTAAAGAGATGAGAGATAAGCTTAGCCTCATGACAAATTAGCAATAATGTGGTTCAAATTCATTTTTGTCGATAATCGAACCAAAATGAAGAGAAGTACTCTCAGACTGTAATACTAAGCGGCATTATGGTTGTAGTATTTAATTGAAAGAGATCCAAATGAAACTTTAAGTGAAGTTTTAATTATATGATTGTGTTAAGCTCATGGTTTTGTGCTTAAGCGTGTAAAATTGAACATGAAATTTAACAACTCCCAAATAAACAGGTGTCATTAGAGGGACCCACAGAACGTTTGGTGGTGTCCGTGCTCGACCGAAACAAGTTAGATATGTCGTGCCCCGATAGGTCCTACTAATCCCCTTAACATACAACTAGCCTTCATGCAAGCAGAAAATATTTTTTGAATCACAGCGTATTACGTACAACTTACACATTTTAAATATATTTATATACGTGAATTGACAAAAAGAAAGTTAAATATTTGAAGTAAATGAATAATCTTAAATTATGCTAGAAAAAACTCCTCACAAATCAATCAAAACAGCTGAATTCACATAATAAAATCAATATTTCAATTTTCATATACATTCTATTGAATTTACATTAAGAATATAGAAAATAATATTTAATAAACAACTTATTAAATCACATTATTGCTAGCCCATTGTGAGACTAAGCCCACCCCCTTCCCTTAGTGTAGATAATATCGTTTATCCGAAAAAGAAAAAAAAAACAATCGTTTGACAACTAGTTTAATCATATTACTATCTGCGTGCGACATACCTTTTTTATAACCGGCATTACACGCCTCTTAAGATGTTTTTAACATGTTTAAAAATAGAGAAAATAATATTTAATGAAAAACTAATCGAATCACATTATTGCTAGCCTATTGTGAGGTAGTGATTAAAAAAAATTGTACAAAAAGAATTAATTATTAGAAAAACACAGTTAAAATGATGAAAATACCCCCTGCATTATTTGGTGCATTATTTTGAGCTGCTTTTGAAATTTTTTGTTTTGGGGGCATTTTTGTCCAAAAAATTTTGATGAAGCTTGTGATCCCAAAAAGGGTTGTTGGCTTTATATACAAAGATACAATAATATAAAACCTAATTTCAATCCCCCACCTAACTAAACAAACAGTCATAGGGAGCACCAATCATTCAATTGCAAGTTGCAACCTTTTAAGACTACTCAAAGATGAGTAGGAATAGTATATATAATATCGTTTGTTAAAAAAAAAAATCATATTCGAGTTTTGTGTTTATGATTAGAACTGTTCATATTATGAATCACTCAATAAAGATAATCCATGCAAAAAATAAATTAAAACTAAGGTAGTTTAGTCAATCTACGATAGCAAATACATAGACCATTCATAATGTTGACAATTCATAATGTTTTTATCAATTTTGTTCATCTGTTTTTATATAGTTCGACAACTAAACTACCTTAGTTTTAATTTGTCTTTTACAAAGATGATCTTTATAGAATGACTTATACTATGAACGATTTTAATAAAAAAATACAAAGTTCTATAAATCGCCAACAAACAGTTTTGAGTAGGACCTATTACTCATCATTGAGCAGCCAAATATTATTCGCAATCTTTGTTCTCATAACATGTCATCAAATTAACTATATATGTATTCTTTAAGAAACATTAATTCTAAAAATGTGTAGCTAGAGAACTCTATTGGTTTTTGGATTGCCAATCTGCCCCACAAAACAAAAACAAACATCTCACCATAATAAAAGGGTGTTGTACGTTTTTTGGTAAGAAAAAGGATGGTGTTACCAACATTTTAAAATGTCAGCTTGCATTTTCAGAATACTAATCTTCCCTCTCTTCTTTGGTGTCAAGAAAGTGAACCAGAAGGGTAGGCAGCTCCAGAATCACTGTGCTAGTTGTTGATCTTTGGTTGATCAATGTTATCGTTTCTCATCGTTCGCATGGTTGCATGTATAGCTTGTACCGTACAAGTTATTTTATATCTTAGCTATTTAATCTAACGGACTACACCCCTCAGCTAGCCTCCTTAACCAATAAGGCGCATTGATATCAGGAGGAAATTGAGTTTTCATCGTAAAGCCAAATAAGGAGTGATTCAACTCTTTATAAGTCCTTGCAAAATTTGATCCATCGTCTGAGACTTTATAATTAACATTCTTAGACCAACTCCAATGATGGGCTAAAAGCCAAATTACCCCCCAAAATTTCCCCCCAAACCCACTCCAACCCAAGGGGAAATTTTGGGCTAAATGCTAAATGTTAAACCAATGCCAAATTCCCCCCAAAATTTAGCCCATAAATCGGAGTGGACTCCATCCAATATTTATCGGAATTTAAATTTTTTTAGATTAAAATGTTCATAAAATTAATTTACGATAGTCTACATATTTATTTTTTAAAAAAAAAATTAATTTAACAAAAAAAATAACCTAAATTCATTCTTTAATAATCTCGGGCTAAAATTTTAAGCTAAAATGGTTGGAGCAGAAAAGTTGTTTCTGGGCTAAAAGCTAAATTTTCCGGGCTAAAAAATTTGACTTTTAGCCCAACCATTGGAGATGGTCTTACAAGACGCTCCGTTGTCGGCAAAGGTTTTGATTGGGCTGCACATGTGCTGTTGGTCTGTTGACTGTATGGGCTTTGCTAGTCGTTTTCTAATTATTTGTTTGGCCTTCGGCCCCATGTAAACATCAGAAAATGTAGATTGTAGTTAAAATAGATTAGGGTACTTGAGAAACCAATCTCAGCATGAAGGACTTGGAACTAATGTTGCTTATGCTTTTAAACTTATTGTTGGCCAGATCCATCATTCAAATACAAATTAGGGTTTGGTTATAAGAATAATGATGTTCCTTTATATGAGATGAAAAGGTTTGGTACTACATGTAGCCTCGTCGAGCTCCCATAATTTTAGAGGTGCGTTTCCCCCAGTCATGGTTGGGTTAAGTTAAATAGTGATAGAGCTTGGAAGAGTAGTTTCAGTTGTGCTCGTATGATGGTGTGTTTCGGGAATTCAAAGGTAAGTTCTTTGGAACTTTTTGTTCTAATCTCGAGATTCCTAGCTCTGTTGTAGCAGAGGAAATAACAGTAATTAAAGCTATTAGTAGCTTCAGTTCGGGATTAAAATTTTATTTGGTTGAAAAGTTGATCCTGCTTTGGTTCTTGACTTCTTGCACTCTCCTCAATTGGTGCCTTGGCAATTCAGAGTGGAGTTGAGGAACTGCTTGTATAGAATTTTCCAAATGCATTTCTGGTCTTCTCACATTTACAGAGATGGTAATCAAGTTTTTGATGCCCTTGCAAATCATGGTTCCTCTTTTAATGGTTTTATTTGGTGGGATTCTCCTTTTAATTTTATATTGCCATTATTATCATCGTCATTATGTGGGCTTCCGTACTACCGTTTTTTATGGGTTATTTTTTATTGGCCTTGTTATATCTTATATTGGTCATTGGAGATTTTGTTTGTTATGGCTGCTATCATAGTCAGAGTTAGGCTTTATGTCCCACTTATTTACTTACTTGGACATTAAAATGATAATAAACCTAACTCCAAAAAAGACATGGAGATGAAAAAATAAAAATAATTAAACAAATTAACGAATAAAATGGAAAATAAAAATGAAGATCGAGAAATCTTCCAACAAAGAAGAGGGTTAAGAATTCGGATAGGGTTTCAAGGAGTATGTTTCTACTCATGTGATTTCCTCATTCGCCAACTTTCCGCTAGTAAAGCTTCCACTTCTTCTTTGTGGGCGGTGAAAATGGTAGTGGTCGTATCATAGCAGTCCATACCATTTCACCAATCTCCATGACCTTCTTAGTTGGTAGCTTGAGTTGTAGGGTGGAGTTTGTGATTGTGCACGCGTTGGGTTTGAAGGTGATGGCCTGAAAGGGGTGATGGCGACCGTTACTTGGTGGAAGTCATGCTTCCATGACCTTCTATTGATGTTAGAGACAAAGTAAACTCTAGTTAATTTAACAGAAATTTAATTGGAACTTAATGGATGTGACAATTTTAATAGTTTTGGCATTTGTTGGAAATGTTTAAAAAGGTTTACTAATTTGGAATGACACTAAAAGATTGAGGGGTTTTAATTAGGTACTTAATCATTCTTTTTAATTTTTTTGTTAAATATTTGATAGATTACATAAGGCAATCATAATTCTTAATTTTATACTTTTTAGTGGCTAATTGGAGTCCAGTTTTATACTAGGATATCCTTTAGTATCCCTCTGATTCCATAGTGTATTGATTCTAACTAACAATTTCCCACGCCAAAAAATTTACACAAACGTTCAGGATTGATAGTCGTTTTCACTTAGCAGCTGTTGATATACATGGATTCACACACACACACAAATATGTATATAGCTTTAATTAGCCCGTTTCTTAGTAGGAATCTATTTCATCGTATTTATCGCAAGGGACCTCCATATTATGAAAAAATGGGAAAACTGTGAAAAGTATAAGATGTCTTATATGAAGAATACATAATTACCACGAGGGTTCTATACCTATCTATTTTTGCTACAGGAAAAAAAAAAATCCTGCTAAGAAGCTGCTTGTGTGTGTGTGTGTGTGTGTGTGTGTGTGTGTTTGTATTTGTGTCACAGTTACACAAACTGAAGGACCTAGAATTCTCAAAAGTAAAACACATGCAACTACGTATACCATGAAGATGGCATAAATCAGAAAAATATCGATTAAATCAGCGCATTCGGCACGACTAAACAAAAAGAAGAGAAAATTAAATTAAATTCACTTTTAACAAGGGAATAAGCAATGATTAATACAATGCCGATCGATGGAATATGCTGCAGTCATGAGTCATCATAGGGTTAAATCACTAATTAGAAAATTCCGCCTCCAAAAATTAAAATAAACCTTGTTTAGTTGAACTAGTTTAATTAACTTCCTTGTATACATCATACATATGCGGCTTCTAGGTTTAGCCACTAAAAATACTGTTTGACTTTACATGCTGGCGATGGCATCTTCTGGCTTTCGTTTTCAACTTGTCTCGTAAATTTGCAACAATCGACGTAGAGTTCTTCACCAAAGCTCTCTATATATAGTGTTATATTTGACCTCTGATAATAATATAGACAACTTACAAATTATAGAACACATAGCTCATAAGACAGAGAACTAGCCACCTTCCATGGCTCAGAGTTTGATACCAGTACTCTCTCTTTGGCTCGTTGTATTTCTGGGTTGCATTGGTTTGCTTGCATGTTCTCAACCAACTACGCCTGCCATTTACGTGTTTGGTGACTCCACAGTTGATGTTGGAACTAACAATTACTTGCCTAATGCTCAAGCAAGGGCTGACCACCTTTTTTATGGGATTGATTTTCCTCACTCTAGAGCGACTGGAAGATTTAGCAACGGCTTCAACATTGTTGATTATCTTGGTATTAGCCCGGCGACTGACCCCACTATTATTTACGTATGATATAATTTTTTGGTGTGTACTCTCGTGTTACGTTATCATTTCACTCAAATTATGACATGCCTATTTTTTATGATATATAATAGGAGTCTGACATAGTAATTGTGTCGTTCACCTTATGTTATAATGCATGAAATTATAACATTATGTGACAATATTTTTAGTACTCAAATTTCTTGTTAATTTTGTTAGTTTTATCATAATCATAGTTATTAATTTTTTTTTTAATATGTTATTAATTAGCCAAGTTTCTGGGTTTCGAGCTGAGTCCACCCCCTTTTCTCTCTCTTTTGGACAAGAAGGAGGGAATTTACGGGAATATCATTTTCCTAAGTAAAGGAGTCAATTTCGCTTCCGGAGGGTCAGGAATTATGGATGAAACTGGAAGACGAAAGTGGGTAAGCTTAATTCTCACACTTAATATGCTCTCTCAGGAATACAATCAGAACAAAAAAAGAATATACAAAGTTGACACAGTTACTGACATATTCTCATAGACATACAAAAATGATATACTTGCTGACACATTCTCGTAAATGTAAGACTTGCTTCTATTAAAAAAATGTATCAATAGTATTTTTGCTTTCACGTATATATATAGACACTATGAGAAATGTAAGGAGAAAAATATTTATAAAGTTAACTAGGTTACATTGTGCACGTAGGGAAATGTCGTTGCCCTTGGAGACCAGGTCCAGCAGTTTGCAAGAGTACATGACATCATATCAAAATTACAGGGTGAGGGTGGATTGGCTAATATATCAAAGTCTTTCTTCCTCATCAGCGTCGGAAGCAATGACATCTTCGAACATTTTCCTACTAACCAATCTACTTCTGCAAAACGCTTCGTCGCCACTCTCATGTCCACTTATGAAAGTCGATTAAGGGTACCATTAATTAATTACCAGTTTTTCTTCTTATTTCTTTACATTGTAAATTAATCATTAATCAAAGTGACTTCTTAATGACCCGTTTGATGATCATTTCAGTTTTTAGTTTTGACTAAAAACTTGTTTAGTAAATATTTTCAATTTTAAACAATAGTCAAATTTTGAAAACTCACAAAAATAGCTTTCCGTTTTTGGTCAATTTTTTACTTTTGAAAGCTACAAAAAATGAAAATTGAAAACTGAAAAAAAAATGACAATTGAAAACGAAATAGTTATTAAATTGTCCGTAATTAATTAAGAGTCTTTTTCTTAAATTAATGTTTTCAATTGCAGAATTTAATTGACCTTGGAGCCAAAAGATTTGGGATTATTAGTGTTCCCCCAGTTGGGTGCGTCCCATTGCAGCGTAATTCTACTGAAGATGGTAGCTGTTCTGAGCCCATGAATGAATATGCCATATTGTTTTATAAGGCACTTCAAGGAGTCTTGCAGAGGTTAAGCGCAGAATGCGAAGGGGTGAAATATGCACTTGCAGATGCATATTCAATGACCACACTCATCATAAACAACCCGAAACAATTTCGTAATTACTTAAACATCTTAATTTACTCTTTCAGTCTTTTGGTAGTGTATCACAAAAATAGTATAGAATGTAACGTACGGTACGTGTGTGTGTGTGTGTATATATATATGTTATAAAATCTGTTTTTTGTGTGTTGGCATAGATTTTATAAAAATGATTTTTCATGTGTAAGCCCTTAATAACACTACGGTTAAGAGAAAACTTTTTAAACCAATTCATTAGGAAAAAAAATATATAACTGGCTCTGACTTTGTTTGTTGTAAAAAAAAGACTATTAGAAAACAAGAAGTCAAATGACTCAGCTGCTATGTCAATTATGGCATCTCTCATGAAGAAAACTTTGATATCGTTTAGTTCCTAGTTAACGTATTTGACATGCTCTAATAGGAGAATGGCACTAAAGGAAGTTTAAATCTTCGAATCAATTAAAGCATTGACAATTAAGTTGATAGATGAGAGTTTTTTTCTAATTTACTAATTACTATTATAAAGATTTTGGCACGCTACTAATAAAAGCACTTATGAGCAAACTACTTTCTACAGAAGTACATCTAAAAGGGCTTTGATATGTACATTTGTTTCTTGTTTTCAAAGAATTTGTATGTTATATAATAGACATCCTAACATTTTGTAGGGTTTGAGGAGGCGACAAAAGCTTGTTGTGGAAAAGGAAATTTTAATGCAGAGTTACCATGCACACCAGACTCGGATTTGTGTAAAGATCGCGATGTCTACTTGTTCTGGGATCAATTCCATCCAACACAAGCTGCGTCTCATCTTGCAGCTCAAACTCTTCATGCTGGTGGTGGATTCGTGGCACCCATGACTTTTGGTCAATTGGCCTTACTTGCATGATTTAGATATGTACCTCGATATAATTAAGAAGATAGATTTCTTAATTGATTCGTATATAACCATGCACGTGTCTTTCTGTTTGGTTGTTCCCTCTTGTAACAAAAAAAAAGAAAAAAAGAAAAAGAGACCGTGGAGGTTTATTGAGCATGAGGTTCAAAAATAAAACCACCTTTTGACCAACATTTTCACGTTACTAGTGTAAAATTAAAAATAAAGATATAAAGAAGATTGTGGAAGTATAGTTGTCAAGAAGTTAATTATTAAATTTCCCAGTATATATAAGTTGGAAATTCGCATAAATTTGTGCAATAACATATTGATTATAAAAGAATGTGCGCAATTACCTTTCAAGTTATTTTATTTTGCTACATGATTTAGCAATGAAAAAAGTGTTCTTTTGTGATAAAAAAGTCACGAGTTTAATCCGTGGAAACAACTTCTTTGTAAAACAAAGATAAGGCTATATGAAATTTTTTTTAGCGAGTATCATATAATTATGTGGTGTTATTATTCACATATTGTAATGTGAGAAAATCAACATGGTTGACAACTTAAGTATGCGCATGATCATCCGTCTTCACTACTGAGTAGGTTCCTGGAAAACGAAGAAAGACAAACACAACCATTTGAAGGACCAACAATCTTTTCGTATCTTTTTTCTCATTCGTTATAATTAGTCCAAAACGATAGTTAATTCTTAGGAAATTAATGTACATAAATAAGACGTGCATCTGCATGATAATGATAGAGCTTCGACTAAGAAATAAATATAAATTAAAGAAGACAGTATATACAGCGAAGACAGTCGACATTAAAGAAATTTGACAGCAATAAAAAGTAAACAAAGAAATATAAGTGTCGAACTTTACTTATGTAGTTTCAGTCAATTAAACTGAGCAGAGCTTTCCTAATTTACTCATGTTTTATAATTTAAAGATTATAATTTTTTTTCGTGGTTAGAGAAAATTAAAGAGAGCTGACATCAATTAGGGTTTTAACTTTTTAGATTGTCCATATGCTGGTGAATTATATATATATATATGATCACACTCACAGCATAAATACACACGTATGAGTATTATTTTTAGGCAAATCCGCCGTAAAAATCAAATTCTTGGTTAATATAGAGGCTGGGACGACAATGATAACATAACATCCACCTGGTTGTTCATTTTTCAGTCCTTTCCGAATTATAAGGAATCGAGAGTTACATAAAGGGAAGTTACCCAATTTGGAACTTCGGCCGGCAAACATATATATCATGGCAAAGCTTTGTGTTTCATTATTTGCTTATTTGTTTCAATTTTCTTTGGGCACATAGCCCCAGACTCAATTGGGTGAGTTAAAATTAAGTAAAAGTCCGCATTAACCTAACTACACCTCTACTGAGTTGATGTCTTTCCTGCCCATGTCAACCCAAACTCAATTCGTTTTCTGCACGTATTTGCTTGTGCATATATTACCAATCCCACTCAATACTATATAAGATATGCGTAAATTTTGGGATAACAGTGCTTGAGTTTGTTGTTAGTTTTCTTTTGTATAATGATTGACAATATTATTTTTATAATTCTTTTAAATAGGACTTTGATATTGTTTTGTAAAGTAGTTTCAACTTTAAACGGTTGAAAATGAAATGGTCCCATGCTATTTAGTTTAAGTTTTGAGTGAATGCTAATTTGTGGAATTAAATTTTAACTAGTATTGCCGTTATTTAGTTCAACTTTTGAAAAATCTTGCAAATAAGTTGTTACAAGATTGAACTTGATCAATTTGGGCAACCCAAGCCTAACCGGAACAAACCATAAGCTAATTAAAACTCGAGCTCGAATAAATAAAGTATGCACCTGAACCTAACTTAAACCCGAATTGTGAAGATTAGGTTGACCTTCCAATCTACCCAAATTACACCTTTAGTAGTAACCGATACATTGGTGGTATTTTAGGAATAATAGATAGTTGGAAATAAGAGAACAATCAGAATAGCCACACAGCCTACACTAAACATAAAAAAGGCTGGTAATTCAAATAGTTAAGGGTATTTACATCTAAAGTCTATGAGCATTTCTACCTTCCCACTATCTCTTTTTTCTTTTGGTCAAACAACTAAATTTCATTAAAGATAAAACACACTAATACAAAGTGAGGTTAGCCTGAAGACAGTCCACAACACAGTAAAAGTGCAACCTATTACAAAAGTAAAGGAAACAAACCCCAAAAGTGAGCCCAAGATAAAGCCTAAACCGAAAACCCTAGATCTGGAAACGAAAAACAGTCGCTTCCACCAAAATTGTTGCACCACCATCGCCAAGCTGCCGCCACTAGTAAGAAGAACCAATGAATTGAAGGAATGAATAGAAAATAGGGGTGGGCAAGTCACCCGCACAAAAAGCGCTCCCATAGTCCTACCAAATAATGTGAAATGCAGTTTAGTAGCCATACCTTCCCACTATCTCTTGAATTGGGGAAAAAAATGACTTGTAGTGTCATTCACTCCATATGCATGCTCCTAGTCCACTTAATTGTAATTAACGAGTTTTGATTACATACATATTATAATTAGGATGGTTTATTTTATCAATCAACAATCATCTCTTCTAAAATCCAGTGAAATATGTCAATCAGTACACACAATCTGGTAGTATTCATCTTTACTTGTAAGCGACATGTCTTAGTTTCGAATCTCGTAGATGGCGAATTTGATCCCAAATTAGGTTGCTCATTGTGTGGATTAGCTGAACTCTCCCCTTCTATTAGTGTAAAATATATTATTGTACTAAAAAAAATCCAATCAAACATGAAATTGTTTAGTCATTTATGTGTATCAAATAAAATAACGGTTCATGATAAAAATCTTAATTGTTATCAAAATTGTCGAATTATACAATACATGTGAAAAGGGAATGGAGAAGAACACAAAGGAATGGTCCCGTCTTCCAAAGGAGCTATGGCCAATGATGGGAAAATGCCTTGACAACCGCATCGACATTCTCCGATTTAACTGCTGCTGCAAGTTATGGCGTTCCTCCATCTCACCTTTTCAGCAAACCATTTTTCCTCCTCTTCTCTAAATATTCTTTTCCCGTTATGCCAAGGCTGCCGGAGCTGAACTCCTTCAAGCTACAGTATACCGCATGGAGTCAATCATCGACGATGAACCCAATTCGTCAAAACCATGGCTGGTGAAGTTTGACGATTCTAATTCGGGTCATATGCGATTACTGCGTCCCATAACTAATATATATGCCACTGAGGTTCTCCTCTGTCCCTAAGAGAACTTCAATTTATTGGATTTTAGAATTGTTGAATTGCACAAATCATTTAGTCTTAGTATTAGAAAAAATAGTCTATTTTTGCTCCTGTGAACAAAGTGGTAGTCATGGATCAAACGCATTTGGATGATTGTGGTTCTTTTCATGACACATAGTGAAGGAAGGTTGGGTTTTGTGAGATTTGGGGATGAGAAAGGGACCCATGTGGATGAACAAAACTGTTACTACGATGATATCATTGTTTATAAGGGTCAATCCTATGTTGTTGATAGATGGGGAACAATTTCAAGGTTAAATTCTGAGTTGAAGGTGATTCAACTTTCGCCTCCATTATGTGGGTTTGGTGGGCTGAAGCATTTGGTTGAGTCTTGTGGTGACCTTTACGTGGTTGATCGGTACCTCGAGAAGGAAAGGTTGGATATGGGTAGGATTCTAGGTTACCATGCTCTGAATAACATTTTTAATGCGTCATTATTTTCCAGCTCCTCCTAATCCTTTCTGTGTTCCTTGTGGTGCTGAGGCAATGGATTTTAAAGTTTTTAAGTTGGATCAAGAATCGGGTATATTGATCGATGTGAAAAACTTGGGAGATCAAGTGTTTACCTTGAGCAACGAATGGTGTTTCTCCATCGCCGCAGGAGGCCTTGCTGGAGTGGAGGGGAATTGCATTTTATTCAACGACCGTAGGCCTGCTCATAGTCGTGTGTTCAACTTAGAGGATGACGGCATTAAGAACCTAGAAGCTTTCCCTGGCTGTTCTCGGATTCTCTCACCGCCCTCAACTTGGCTCAGCTCCGAGTGATCAATGTCCATCTGCATGCTGATTTCTGTAACTGTGAGAATATCCTTACTTGTCAATGACTCTCAGTTTATAGATTGCTTACTGCTGGTTACATGCGTACACATTTTCTTTTACGATGAGATAAATGCTGCGAGAGGTTAGCTATTGTGCATTTTTTTTAACAAACGATATTATCCATATTAAGGGTGAAGAAGTGAACTAGCCTAACAATGAGCTAACAATAATATGGTTTAAATTTGTTTTTGGCGAGAATAACGTAAGACCTCTCACTCACAAGTGAAGAGGAGTCCTATCAGAACGTAGTACTAAGTGGCAGATATCATGCATTTAACGACACAATAAACAACAAGGAAAATTAAGGGTCCTTCAAAATCTGAAAAAAAAAAATCTGATTCTCATCCTGAACCCTGAAAGAAATATTCAGCTTTTAATTGATCCCCATCACCTTGTTTATATAGAAAGGTTTCTTGGATTATTGCCCTAGTAATCATTGTCAGTACACCGAAAACTTTAGAAGGTAAGCTGACTTTGCTGTGTGCTAAATAGATTTTCTAATTCCCTGAATATTTTTTTTACTAATTGTGTTATTTCACTTAGAAAAACTAGGGTTGCTTTGGGTACTAGTTATTTCTCGACACTTGACAGGGAAGTTGCTTTCTGCTAATGAAGACCCTTTCTGCATTTCTCGAAGATGGGATATCAATTTTCTGAAGGTGAAATACTATGAGGTTCTGCTAAAGAAAACCTAACTTCTTCTTTCATATGGAACCCTTTTCTGTTGAAATGGTTTTTTTTTTTTCATCTTATTCCTTTGCGCCTAATTGTTAATCATATATCATTTCTTGAACTTGCTCGGCTTCAAGGTCTTCCAAATATAATTTGTTATCTTAACAATTGCATCACTTTTGTCCAAATAAATAAATAAATAAATAAACAGTTGCATCACCAAAAAATTTGAAAAAAAATAAAACAATTGCATCACCAATAAAATCTTGGGGGTTTAGGAAAACGAATTGTTATGATTTTATTTACATTTATAAATAATAATTAAGAAAATGAATAGCTCCGATTAAGATATTAGTATAATTATATTTTTTTAATATAAAAGGTATCTCACGACATATACTCTCCTCTCCTTACAATGTGGTTACAAACTTACCTAATAGGTGATAACGTACTTTTGGTCCTATATCAAATGTTAGGCTAAAGTAGAGTTGGTGATCCAAACAAATGTGTTAATCACAATTAGGTTTTTTATTAAAGTGGGTCTACAAATTGAGTTTGGTTTCAGTTCTTGAGTTCAAATACATTAACACAAGAGTTTGATTTTCTATATTAATAATCAACTTTTTGAGAGAGTAAAAATAAAATACCGGTCGTAGAGTAGAAATTTGATAAACCTTAGAGTTAATAAAACATAATTCATCTCTATTTATCCAAATTCACATTACTGTGTTATATAAAATAAATTCAATTTGACTATATATACTAATCAAATTTACTTTGTATTTGATCAAATATCTTAGTAGATAAGTGCTAAGTTTTTACCATGTGTTTTGAGTTTAAAACTCCCAACAATATCAACAACAAAATCATCTCTCTTTAAATAAAATCGACTGTATAAATTTTAAAATATCACTGCACTTAATTTTATACCATCTTCTATTAGCATCAAGTGCCCTCCGTAAAATGCATCGAGGAGGAGGACAAAATGGAAATGGAATTATTTATTATTCCACCTTTTTCTTTTATTATTTTTTATCCATATTACCCCACCTGTTATATCAAACAATAATCCAATCAAATAAGAAAATTTTCAAGACAGGTACATAAGATGGTACATTATGTGTCATTATATAAATTGTGAGATATATATGCTAAAATGTTAATAAGTTAAAAAATAAAATTTTACACTACTCCTATTAAAATATATGATGTACCACTTGTATTCCCGTCACAATTAAAAATTTCTACTATCAAAGAGGCGCGATTGAGTGGACAGGGACCCCACCAAGATAAATAACAGCCCATTTTTCCGTTGATTCTCCACTCTGCTAAGTCGATCGAGATGGAGACGAAGAGGGTGGAGTGGTCCGATCTTCCCAAGGAGCTATGGCCGGCGATCGGAAGCCGCGTCGACAACCGCATCGACGTTCTCCGGTTCCGCAGCGTCTGCAAGACATGGCGCTCCGCCGTCCCCAATTTTCAGCAACCCATTACTCCTCCCCTGCCCCTCAGCTTCTCTTCTCCTTCCGCCGCCGCGGATGGCGGAGCTTTGCAGACTCAATCTAAAGCTCTACTCTTTCAAATCACAGTCTACCGCATGGAATTTCTAAAACCCAATTCGTCAAAACCGTGGCTGGTGAAGTTTGAGGAGTCGAATTCTGGTGATCTGCGATTGCTGCATCCAATCACTAATAAGCCACTGAGGTACTACCCTGCATCTAATACTCCAAAGGATTTCAATTTGTTGGACTTTAAGATTGTTGAATTGCGAAAATCGTATAGTCTGCAATTTAGGAATAGTATCAATGTTGTTATGGCTTGTGTGAACAAAGTGGTAGTCATGGATGCAAAAAACTTGAATGATTGTGGTGTTTTTATGATTTACAATGGCGGAAAGTTGGGTTTCGTGAGGTCTGGAGACGAGAAATGGACCCATGTGGATGAACAAAACTCTCACTATGATGATATCATTGTGTATAAGGGTCAATGCTATGTTGTTGATAGATGCGGAACAATTTCATGGGTCAATTCTGATTTGAATGTGATCCAATTTTCGCCTCCGTTATTTGGGCTTGGTGGGAGGAAGCATTTGGTTGAGTCGTGTGGCGATCTTTTCGTGGTTGATCGGTACCTTGACAAGTGTGACATGGAAAGGTTGCCCGAGCACAATGTCGAGGTTAATATTTTTGGTGCTAATTTTCAAGCGCTTCCTCATCCATTTGATGCTCCTCATCATCCTTTCGCCGCTCCTCCTAATCCATTCGTAGCTCCTCCTCATCCGCTCGCCGCTCCTTTTGATGGTGAAGCTGTGGATTTTAAAGTTTATAAGTTGGATCAAGAATGGGGTAAGTGGGTTGATGTGAAAAACTTGGGAGATCAAGTGTTTATTTTGAGCAATGATGGGTCTTTCGCTGTCTCGACTGGAGACTTTGGTAAAGTGAAGGGAAATTGCATTTTATTCACCGATCAAAAGCTTCCTCATTTACAAGGAATTGGAGGATCCAAAACAAGGTGTATTAGTCGTGTGTTCATGATGGAGAATGGCATCATTCGGAACCTAGCTGCTTCGCCCACCTATTACGAGATGCTCCAGCCACCATCCAGTTGGCTCAGCCCTGCTCTTGATGATGTCTCTCGCCATCGGCTTGCTGATCGGTTAATGTAAGTGTGATATGCTTTATTCTTCTCAAAATGTGAAATGTTTACTGATTACATGCTTACAAATTTTCTGTTTTTGCCATTCGGTAAAACTAAAGTGCTTTGTATTTAAAACTGAATTTCGTCTTCAGAATTTAATAGCTGATAAGCAATTGGAAGGAAATGGAATTTCGAGGTTGGGGTCTTGAGCGTGCAGTGTATAATGCAGGATCTTAAAACACTTAATTGATAAACAAGCTTAGCTGTTTTGAGTAGAATATATTCGTCTAGTTACAATTTGAGAGTATAGTTATTCAGATCAGACTTCTTCAAATCTTAATTAAAAGATTCTGTGTAAAGCGCATATAAGCCTCATCTTAGTTATGGAGAAGTTTATGGGGTATTGTTGTAGGAATCGTTGACACCTTCACAAGGTTATATCCGTGGTTACGAACTTAGTATGTGCCGTGTGCTTTGTGTTCAACAGTTTTCCTAGTTCCCTGAGTATTGTGTACTAATTGTGTTTCACTTGGAGAAACAAGGATTTCTTTGGTATTAATTATTTCTCAACACTTCGACAGGGAAATTGATGACAGCGAATGAAGACCCATTTCTGCATCTCTCGGAGAAGGCGGAATATCCAATCTCTCACGAAGAGTGATTTGTATATTAAACTAGTGTAAAATTATCGAATCTAGTTTTTTTCGAACTGTAGGCGTGTGGTCTATCGATGTTATTATGGCTGTGTATATACAGCGTATGCAAGCTGTTTCTCTGTAGAACTTGGATCTTTTGATGTTCTAATTGGTAATGTAATGGGTTTCTTAGATTTCAAATGGAATTCTCACTTGTTTCATATCTTTGTCAACTGCAACCCATAACGGAGACACTTACTTGAACTTGTTCTTGTCCTTAACACACGTTAGAAACCATAAAAATTGGTGGAACAGTTGGATTGAGTCTTATTGTTGGTTAAATTTCGTGTACGATTTCTTTTATTTTGCGACTTCCTATTGAGATCTTAGCACATAGGTTGTAAACTAGACATTCACGAACAAAACTCATTTGATTTTATAAAATTCGATTGATGATTTTGGATGATCGATTTGGTGTGTGAAACTCCTTGCACTACTCTTTTCTTCTTCTTCTTGTTGGCTGTTTGCCTCAGGGTAGGCTTTCCTGTAAAACTTTGGCATCTTTACCTGGATAATGCGTTGTATCCCGTTTACCAAAAAAAAAAGTAAACTTATCGAATTTGGAAATGTAGGGGTTGTTTGGTATTCTTTCCATGCGATTATTGGGCATTAACTTATGGGGGTTTTAACGAAAACCCCGTAGTACTATTCACTTTAACGAAAAACCACATTTTTACACTAAAAAGTCAATCATGGTACTATTCAGTTTATCCTTTATTTTGTTCTTATCGTTAAAACTCAAAGTTATCAAGTCATTTTCATTAGTTTTTCTTGAACTTTGGAGTTTTAACGAAAAACTCGCGGTACTGTTCACTTTAACGAAAAACCATATTTTTACACTAAAAAGTCAATCATGGTACTATAGATTCCAAATCAAGTTAAATAGTTTTCTGTGAGGTATGCTTTTGTTAAATAGTTTTCTTTTAGCCAGCCAAGTGTTGTTGCGGTATATAAATTCCAAATCTTCCTGTTTATTTCTTTTGGCCGCTCCCAACTTATTTATCATTTGGTTTATGTAATTATTTACTAACTTTTCCACACTCCGTCAGTGCTTGAGTCAATTTTAGTTGTTACAATAAACTTTCATATGCTTGTGTCACTAGGAAAAGGAAAATTTGATTATCATGGTATTGATATGACTGAATTAATTACGCCGTCTGATATAACGGTTTCGCAGTCTCACTAGAAAGTCCCTTCTTTAAGTAGCAAACAAATTGGCAAGTTTCATGAAAAAAATGTCTTGCGTAAGGCCCAACCATTTCATGGAAAAAGGTGCAGGATATAAAATTTGATACACGCAGATTTTGTAATGTGAGGTATCTCACTTGGACTTTCATCCTTGTGTTTTAATTATATTGGTTTGATAGTAATTTTAGGTTGAATTTTCATAAAGATTTTGGTCAAATTAGTATTTTAGTCAACTGTAACTAAAGTGACAAAAGAAGTTAATATTAAGATTTAGTGCACGAAATTGTAATTTAAGTGGTTAAGAATAATACCAGTTGAGATAATAGGTTTAGTTTTTGCCAAGATTCTAAAAATCGCTAGGCGCTAGTCGGGCAGCGGGCGGGCGCCTAGCGGCTAGGCGGAATCTAGGCGGGTGCCTAGGCGGCCTACGCGGATTTAGGTAAATTTCTTGTATCTCTTGATAGTAAGTGCATATTGACACTTACAAAAAATTATACTCGTACGAAATTCATGAATACAATAATAAATAAATAAATGATAAAATGCAAAACTAGTATCCAAAGTTCAAAATTTAAAAACACACATATATGCCATAGTAGACTATTAGTTAAGATTTTTTGATGATTATATCTAATTTTCATAAAAATAAAAATAAAAATCCCACGTGTGTGGTGTGAAGAGGTGCATGCATCCTCCCCAATTTTGAAAAAGCACCACGTGTGTGGTGTGACCCTTACCCTCCACCCCTAGTGCTAGTCCCCATCCCTCACATTAGTCAAGAGACTCTTTTTTTACGCCTTAAAACCCGAAAACTTTTATTCATTTTTATTCTTTTCTTTTTCTCATCGTCTTTGTCTTATTTCCTTTCCACTTCTTATTTCTTTTTCTTTCCGTTTTCCTTCTGTACATTCCTTTTTTTTTTTTTTCCTGTTTCCTCTTCTTCTATTTTGCGTTGTAAGTTCCTCTTCTTCGATGAATTTCAAAGAGAGTGAGTCGCAACGGCTAAGAAAGTCGTGGTGCATAGAGAGAGAGAGAGTCGAAGCGGTGGAATTTCTTCCCAGGAAACCTCCACTCCGCCTAGACCGCCACCTAGACAGCCGCCTAGACCGCCCAGGCCGCCTAAGAGAGCCTAGGCAAGCGCCTAACAGCTCCCCAATTTTTCTTAACGATTCGGACCTAATCGCATCAACACCACCACGCCTAGGCCGTTTTTCAGAACATTGGTTTTTACTACTCCAATATAAATTGAATAAAGCAAAACCAAATAAAAGCATAAAAAAGTGATGATTATTGGAGGAAAATTTAAGGGTATAATTTCCGGACAAGGATTGTCTGCCCTCTCACTTCCAGTGCCCTCTTGTTTTGTGTGGTCACGGTTAAGCTACGTCAACATTTTATATTGTTTTTTTTTTATAGAGATAATAGGACAAAATGAATAGTAATATAAAATATTGACGTGGTTTAACCGTGACTACACAAACAGGAAGGCAAGGACGGCACCGAAAATTGAAGGACAGACAATCCTTGTCTATAATTTCCACTACCCAAATCTTTTGCAGTCATGTGGTCCTTTTGTCTCTTGCTTAAATTTTTGACATCTGGTCCACCTATTACCAAATCTTTTGCTCTCAAAATTTTAAATAAAAGAAGGAAACAAAAAAAAGTGATAAAAAAAAATCGAAGACTACAAAAAGCAGCTCACCATAGCCTCCCCACCGCCGCCTCCCTCGGACCACAACCGCTCTCGAAAGGTTTTGGGTGTGAGAAATTATATCACACATTTTAAATTATTTTTTTCACTTTTTTATTTTTTTTACTTCTTTTTTGCTTGCAAAGACATGAGGTTGGTTTAGTATTTTTCTATCAAATGTTAGTAGTGTGTAGAAAATATTAAAATATTAAAAAATTTAAAAAAATACGGGAGAAGTAATTTAGGGTATGTGAATATAATCTCTCTATGGGTAAGAATATAGAAATAATCTTAATCTTGTGGATGTGTGTTTTATTTCAAATATGGATCTTGTAATTTTGAAGCTTTAAATTCTTGATTTTCTCCTAACCTTTTGAATTTTTTTTTTGGTATATCGATATTTTTACACTAAAAGAAGAGAGAGTTCGGCTAAGCCACACAATGGGTAGCCTAATTTGGTGTCGAATTCACTATCTATGAGATTCGAACCTACGACATCTCTACTTCCAAGTGAAGAAGAATACCACCAGATTGTAGTACCTTAGAATTAAAATGGAGAGAAAACGACACGAGAGAAGGGAGAGAAGGTTGGTACTGAAAGACGGTGGTTTTTTGTTTGGGGGTTATGCGTTCTTTTTTCTTTTTTTCTTTTTTTCTTTTTTTTTTCCCAGTGTTTTTCAAACGAGTTAGCAGTGTTTAACTCAAGTTAGTGGTAGATAGGTGTCACCATTTGAGATAGGTCACATATAGGTCACAGAGATTTTTGAGTGTAGAAGATTTAGACTTGGTTTACACAAGGTGATCGCTGCCCCCAATTTTGAAGACCATTGGTTTTGCAAAAATTGAAGACAAGGATCTGACGATCGTGGACGATCAGATTTCCAATTGGGGTGATGCGGTTGTTTGGGATGACATGACTGTTTGGAAGGGTTAGTGTTGCATCGTCATGCAATGGAGATGGTTTTTTGGATCGCATCGGGTTCGAAAGTGGTTCAATTTTCGCCATTGTTGATAGGTTTTGGTCACCGAAAACATTTGGTGGAGTGTGGTGGGGAGATTTATATGGTGGATAGGTACGTTGATCCGCTGCCTCGCGACAAAAGACTCTACATGCCTTGTCAGGGCAAGGAGGTAGAGTTTAAGGTTTATAAGTTGGATGAAGAGTGGGGAGGTGGATTGAAGTGAAGACTTTAAGGGTTGGTTTGGTATTGCTGTGCTTTGAAAAAAGCTGTTTCTGATGTGCTGTAAAAATAAGCAGCTGTGAAATAAAGCAGCAGAGTGTTTGGTAAACTTTTTTGTAAAATTGCTTTTGAAAAAAAAAGTATTATAGTGTTTGGTAAACTTTTATGTAAAACAGATGTGAAAAAAGCTGGTTTTTCAAAGCTGGGTTTTGCAGCTTCTTGTTTTTGGCTTTTTTTCATCCAAAACTGTGAAAAAAAACTGAAGCTGAATGTTTACCAAACACAAAAACAACTCCCAGCTTTTTTTGATACCAGCTTGTTTCAGAATCACTTCAGTACCAAACCAGGCTTAAATACCTTGTTAAATAAGTTCCTTTTTCCATGCACATTTTTCATGGAGTGTTAAAATTTTGACATACATTGTTGGCACATCATTGACAACACGTACTATATGGACCAATAATTTTCCTAGCTAACAACCATTAGGCCTAACCAAATTTTTAACAAACGAATATAAGTTAGGTCAGTTAGTTAAAGTGAGATTTGTGTTCCATCTTCTTCCTCATTTTTTAGACAAATACCTTATTAGGGAAAACGGAAAAAACAAAACAACTCATGGCACATCAACCCAAGAGATAAATAGTAATTTTCTCGCTCTTATTTTCCCATTATGCACTCATTGTTTGTTATGTTCCTTAATTTTCTTTAAAATGATTTAAATTTTGATCCTAAAACAAGAAAAAAAAGTACAGAGTGCACAAAGTGAAGTAGGAGATAACTTTCCAAACAACTACTAGAAATGCATTGAAACTATTATTGACACTTTAAAATTTTTATTATGCACTTAAAAGATAAAATTTAATATAAAAACATATAACGTTTGTCATTTAGTATTACGGTTTAGCAGTAATTCTTTTTACTTGTAAGTAAGAGATCTTAATTTCGATCCTTACCAAATGCGACTTTGAACTGTATTATTACTAGTCTATTGTGAGACTAAAGCTACTTCATCTCCTTTAATGTAAATAATATCATTCGTTAAAAAAAAAAAACGTATAACAACTGACGAGGACAAACGGTAGAAGGCCCAATCTGACAAAATCGTACAACGACAAACACACGACAAAGAGAAAAACACAACCCTAATCTCCAATTCTCCACGAGGAGAAGAAACTGGCGGCTGCCAAAGTCTTTTTAGAGGAAGAGAAGTCGTCCTCAAATTATTTCAGTCCAACCAAAAAGCACAAGGCCGCCATGGACGGCAGCCGAGTCGACTGGACAAACCTCCCACCCCAGCTCCCCCCACTCATCGCCTACTGCCTCCAAACCCACCTCGAACACCTCCGAATCCGCAGCGTCTGCAGCTCCTGGCGCTCCTCCATTCCACCCTTGCAAAATTCCAATGCCCCTAGATTCCCTACACCGCTCTCCCAAGGGCCCAGTGCCGTTCTCTGCCCAACCACCGTCTACCTCCTCCGCCCCGACCCCAATTCAAATCCAAATCCTTCCGCGTCATCATCTTCAACCTCTTCATCCAAGGGTTGGCTGCTGAAGCTGGAAGAGTCTTCCGGCAAACTTCGTCTCCTGAACCCCATCACCAGCTGGCGGATCGGGTCCTTAAGCGAAGGTGTTCCGGTAAACGCCATGGATTTGAATTTGCTGGACTTCAACATGGTGGAGTTGGCCAGATCATATGTGCTCAGATACATAAATGGGTCCGGATCCGTTTTTGGCATAAACAAGGTGATTAAATCCCCCATTTTCAAAGATTACTGCTCAATTTTCATTATTTACAACGGAGGAAAATTGGGTTTTGCAAAAACTGGAGATCAAAAGCTCACACTCATCAACGATCAAGTTTCTGACTACGATGACATGATCGTGTACAAGGGTCACCCTTTTGTTGTGGACAAATGGGGTCAAATTTTTTGCATCAGTTCGTCGTTAGAATTGACCCCGGTTTCACCTCCGATCGGGTTTGGTCACCGTAAGAATTTAATCGAGTGTTGTGGAGAGCTTTATGTGGTGGATAGGTACTCTCAAGAAGGAGGTGTTGGTTCTGTTTATAACAATCACTTTCTCCGCCATCCTCTCCGCAGGCGGAGGTTCTACGAGGCGGGTCAGCCGAAGGTGGTGGACTTTAGGGTTTATAAGTTGCTGGAGGATGGTGCTGAGGAGTTGGGGAGGAGATGGGTTGAAGTGAAGAGCTTGGGGGAGCAAGCTTTTTTCTTGAGCATCGATTGTTGCTTCTCTGTTTTGGCTACAGAGTTGGAGGGGTGTAAAGGTAACTGCATATACTTCACAGATTCTAATGACATTGGTCTTGCATTGAGAGAGTTGATTCGGCCAGATGGGTCTGTTTTTAGCATGGAGGATCGTACCATTGAGAGGCTTGGATCTTCCCGTCTTTATTCCAAGATGTTTTGGCCACTCCCAATTTGATTATAATTGGGATTTATGTAATTTTATACTAGTTTCTCGTCAGCACTTATGAATTAAGCATTTTTTTAATAAGCTTATGTGATTGGAATCACTAAATTCAGATGAACTGCTGAAAACAGTCGTGCGACTGTGGACTTAGATTGATGAGTTATCATTTGAATGGATGCAAGTATATACTAGCTTCTCTACACGTATCAGCATTTTTAATTAGTTCTTTTTTAGTGGTGCATGTAATTGCAATCAGTAAATTTAGATGAACGGCTCAAAATAGTCCGGGCGACATAAAATATAAAGAAAACTAATGAAAAAAGTTTAAAGACTTTGATTTTTAACGATAAGGATAAAATAAAGGGTAAAGTGAATGGTATCAGAATTGACTTTTTAGTGTAAAAATGTGATTTTTCGTTAAGGTAAACAGTACCAGAAGTTTTTTGTTAAAACTTCCTAAAATATATGGTAATAATGCATTATAGGTTATCGTGGTGAGCAAAAATGCTCCAACCTTTGGAACTTTACTTAGCATATGGATTTCAATAAAGGAAAACTAATGAAAATGACTTGAAAACTTTGAGTTTTAACGATAAAAACAAAATAAATGATAAAATGAATAGTACCATGTTAGACTTTTTAGTGTAAAAATGTGGTTTTTCATTAAAGTGAATAGTTATGCAGGTTTTTCGTTAAAATTTCATTTCAGTAAAGAGAAATCAAACCAAAAATTAAAAGCAAAATGCAATTAAATAAGAGAAATTAGAGAAAACACAACGAGCAAATACCTGTAGTCGTTTACAGAGTGTCATATAATTTTAGTACGAGAATTTGAATCCGAGGAATACCCCTTTGTAAATCAAAATCCAACTGATATGAACCGCCTTGCAATTTCAAAGAAACAGAGGTAGCAATAGCTCTTGTCAAAATCAAAATGCTCAATAACGACAACTTCTGCCTTCAGAGATGGAGGAAGAAGAAGAAGCCGAGAATCCGTCGGCGCGGCAAAAGAACAAGCTCGAAGCCGAGAAGTCGTCGCTCTCCACGAAAACAAAGTCGAGAAGAAGAAGAAGAAGCATAAAAACAAGGACGAAGAAAAGTCACCTGTCTTAGTGCAATGTTACTTTGCACTAATAACAACAACAATAAAGCGTTATTTCTCTAAGTAGGTCGGCTGTATGAATCCTAAAACGTCATTGCTTTTGATTTTGTGCCAAATCTTCTGTTAACTCCAAATACTTCATGTCTTTTCTTATTCTCTTTCCAAGTCTTCCTAGATATTCTTCTACCCATTTTTCCCTGAGTCTCTATTTCATATACGTATCTTCTAACCAGAGCATATGTAGGTCTTCAGTTCATGTGTCTAAACCACCTAACTAATTTTTTCACATCTTATCTTCAATTGCGGTTATTCCTATTTTACCTAAGATATCCTCGTTCTTAATCTTGTCCTTTCTCGTGTGCTCACACATCTAACGAAACATTATCCACTTCGCTACACTCATTTGCACGTGTTGATACTTGACCTCCTTCTAACACTATGTGCCATAAAGCTTTGTTGGCCTTATTGCCGTCCTGAAAAAATTCCCTTCTTTAGTGGGACACGATGGCTGCAAAAAACACACGATGCACTCTTCAACTTCATCCATCTAGCTTGTATTCTATGGTTCTTGTATTCTATGGTTGAGATCTCCATCTAATTCTCTGTTCTTTTGCAAGATAGATCCAAAATATCGAAAGCGTTCGCTCTTTGGTACTTCATGTCATAATCTCCAATCCTCACCTTGATCTCATTTGAACCTATGTTCCCACATAACTTGTACTCTATATACTCTGTATTTAACCTACTTAGGCAAAGACTTTAGATTTCAACACTTCTTGCCCAAGGTTAAGCTTTGCGTTTACGCACTCCTGAGTTTCATATACCAACATTATATCGTTTGCGAAAAGCATGCACCAAAAGACATCATCTTGAAATTTCCATTAACTCATCCATTACCAATGCAAAAAGATAAGATCTTAAAGTTAAACCTTGCAATCATATGATTATGCAATAACTTACGGTGCACTGATATTATAAAATGTGTCTATTTGTAAATATCAATCATGTCCTCCAATATATTACAACACTTGAATTAGTAGCATCACCTAAAAATATACCATTTAGTATGTGATTTTATGGTTCTCATCTTTTGTTATTCCGAATGACGTAGTAGGGAACAAAAATTAAGGATGTGTGACGTTGAGGAAAGAAAATTAGGCAATGATTTCTCTGAAGAAATAGAAAGACCTTATAAGAAAGAGGAAATAACATTCGATATTTTGCCGACATATATCTCAACATTGGAGGCCACTTCTAACTCCTAACAAATTTCAAATTTGGCTTCATTCATTTTTATTTCTTTAAAATCCTTAATAAAACATAAACGAATATAATATAAAGGAATTATTATTAGCATTTCAAAAACCTCATTTGACATTTCAAATTTTCTATAATTAGAAAGAAAAATACACATGTGAGGAGCGTAAAATGAGATTTTTGAAATGCTAATAACAATTTCTTAATATATATATATATATATATATATAAGTTAGGATTGGAGGACACTCATTATTGGACACGCATTTTGACATAATGTCATGAACTAAGTGTGAACGAATTGTAATCTATTTCTTAATTATCTATTATATGAAAATCAATAAATTAAATAAGAAACGAAAGTTAAGAAACAAAAAGTATGACGATAGTAGAAGATCCAGATGATGAATAGGCAATTAATTCTGGCGGTGGAGTTCATGGTGGAGGCGGCAATGGGGTTTTCTGTGCCGGCCGTGAAAAAATAGGTGATTTTGGCTGTGGAGGTGGCGCTCGTTTCGTTGAAGGGAAGGTGGTGGTGGCTTTTGGTTGAGAGAGATCCGAGCTACATGAAAGGACGCCGTTTCAATCTGGGTAAGTTCAAGGTTTACAAATTGAATGCAGATGAGAAGATAAATCAACGGTCAAGATTAACAGAGGGCACAAACAAAAAATGGAGTTGAAATCACTGGCCTTGTGTTAAGGAACAGACTTTTCAAGGAACCAGATCCTTCAAACTGAACTCACTAATTAATAAATCCGGACCATTGAAATTTGATCAAACGGCTACAATTATTATAAATTTTAGAGGAATCTCATGTTTGTCACCGTTTGATCAAATTTCAATGGTCTGGATTTATTGATTAGTGGGCTTAGTTTAAAAGGATCCGGAAGGAATCCGGTTTCATTTTTCAATATGCTTGGAACACAAACAGATACACCGTAACAAATGCTATAATATAAGTAAATGAGCATTAAAAAAAATTAGTTAAAGATTGGAGTGACTGCTTAAAAATGAAGAATTGTCCTCGCATATCCAATACAAAGAATAAGTAAGAGGAAACGTATAATGTGGTTCACTCCATCTAGTATCTACACATAATTTTTTTTTTTTTAAGAACTAGACTTCATGCACGCGCTTATGCGCATGCAGAAGATATTTTTTGAATCACGACGTGTTACACGTGATTTACATGCTTTAAATGTATTTATTAATGTAGATAGAAATGAATAATAAATACAGTTAATAAAAGCGGTATTTCAATTTTCATCTACATTTTATTGAATTTACATTAAGATTATAAAAAAATAATATTTAATAAACAACTGATTGCTAGCGTATTGTGAGGTTAATCTCACTCCCTCCCCTTAGTGTACAATTAATTTAATCACATTATTATCCGCGTGTGAAATACTTTTTTTAATAAAGAAAATAATATTTAATAAATAACTAATTGAATCACATTATTGCTAACCTATTGTAAGGTACTAATTAAAAAAAATAATATAAAAAACTTTGCTAATTTATCACTGACACTACGCGCCTCTTAAGATATGTTTTGAACACAATATTCATGATTTTTCTTCTTTTTTTTATTATATTTTTCTTTTCCCGTGCCCATCAACTTTCACTCGTCGTTTCATTTTTTTATTTTTTTTCTATCTTTCCACTTATATTTATATTATATTTTATGATGATCAAATTACCAAATTACATTTGCATTATTTGATATATTATATTGGATTGCTTTTGGATTTTTTTGGTTGAGGGGCAATTTTATCCTAATATGTTCCCTTTTTTTATTATTTTATCTATTCATACTTATATTTATATTATATTTTATGATGACCAAATTACCAAATTACCTCTCCATTATTTGATATATTATATTGAGTTGCTTTTGAATTTTTTTTGTTAAAAGGCAATTTTGTCCTAATATTTTTGTCAAGTGCTTTGTCAAATCGTGACTCCAAAGTTTTTGCCACATACGTGACCCAAAATTGAGGCTTTCACTTTCTATTATATAGATTATAGTCAAAGTTCATGGTTTTAAGTTACCTTATTATATAATTAATTATTTTATTTTCTAATAATTATAGT